>NC_059203.1:38701120-39005287 GCF_020615455.1 Coregonus clupeaformis | reverse complement strand
AAACTGCTGAGGTATTTTAGAGTATTACATGTACTGGAGAGGTGGAGAGAGGTGGTGGAAGAGAAATTATGAAGTCAAATGAATAGAGTAAAATAGTCACTTATGCAGAGGGAGAAAGAGAGGTAGATATTTTGTGTGCCAGACAGGGTTGCCTAGGTGATAGCAGGCTGAAATAGCGAGAGAGTAATATTTCAGTGACCAAATAAGAGTCCTTACCTCAAACACAGGCTAATCTCTGAATAGGAATATAATCTTCTCTTTCTAAAACTAAAGCCACCCCTGTATTTATCTCTCACCCCCCACTCCCCTCTCTCTCTCTCTCTCTCTCTCTCTCTCTCTCTCTCTCTCTCTCTCTCTCTCTCTCTCTCTCGCTCACTCTCTCTCTCCCCCCTACTTCCTCTCTCACGTTCCCTCTCTATGAACTGGCATCTCATGTCCATCTTTTCTCTCTCTCCATTTATCAGTCTGTTTTTTTTATGCTGGGTTAAGTCATCCTTCCATCACTTCCACCTCCTGAGTGACCAAGCCAGGCCTGGTTATGCTCAACAAAGCCCCCAATCATGACAAGCATTCTAAATCGCCACACACACAAATGGGTGCTGATGTCCATGATGTCCGTAGTGCGTTTGACTCCTTCTTCCTCATATCCTAATGTTACCACCTCCAGGCAGCCCACAGACAGTAGGTCTATTCACCAGTACCTAATCTATGTTAAAGGGATGGCAGAGCTCCTGATGGACCTAGTGAAGTAGCCTGTTCATGGCAGCTCAGCTCAGGGTCGTCTCTTCTGACCGTGGAGGGGAGGTAAAGGTAAAGACAGAGCTGTGATGGGAGTCCTAAAGATTTACATATTTATTGACCCTCATGGAGAGTTTCAGTGGTTAGAATGTGCCGTTGTGTAAACTCTGGAGTTTCAGTAAGAGTTAGGAGGAGGGAGGGAGTGAGAAGACATTTCCAGCCTGGCCATTCCCCCTATCACTTCCTAAAGCAGCCCCCCCTTCCTTCCCGTGAATTCTCCAGCCTCTCTAAGCCTGACCTAGACTCACCCAAGACACCCTGTTCTGACTTCCAGTCCCCCTCTACCTCCCTCTTCCCTCCCCTTGATAGCCTCCCAGGTTTCTCTTTTATCCCCCATTACCCACTTCTCCCTCAACCTCTCTCTACCCCTACCCCTGCTCCCTAACCCTGTTATATCCAGCATCCCTGTAGCCCTTTCTCTAACACCCACGCCCTAGTCTTCCCCGGACCTCTACTCTACTAACCCACCTCCACCCACCCCTCCAGCCCTCCAGCCCTCCACCCCCAGCCCTGACCCTGTTTTCAGCTCCCCAGTGAGTCTGTGGAGGCAGTAGGCTGTCCGGGGCTGATCTACTGCCTTGCTGCTTGATCACTTCCAGATGCAGCCTGGAAAATCCCACTGCGCAGGGCTTTCTTAAAGGTTCTTTAGATTTCAGATGGTTGAGAGTTTTCTCCTGATTGTTTGAGGGAGAGAGTGTGTGTGTGTATTTGTGTGTGTGTTTATGTGCATGTGAGTGTAATAACTGATAAGGCAAAGTTGTTCTTTGAAGGTAATGTTTGGGTGAAGTGGTGTAACTGCCAGATACACTGAATATACTGTACAGCATTCCCAGTGTATTTGAGGGGGAAACTGTTATGTTTTATAAACATTAGCTACGCTAATTTAGCATACTCCTCTGGTTTGTTTGATGACTCTAGCATTGCTTATGTGCTCCGTTTGAATGTTCATGCTCTAATTTCCAGGATTTTTGCATTAACCAATAAGTGGTTGCCCAGCAATAAGTGGTTGCTTTCTCTGTGGGTCAGGATTCTCTTTCTCTCTCTCTCCCTCTCTTTCTTTATTTTGTTCCTGCTTTCTTTCTTTCTTTCTTTCTTTCTTTCTTTCTTTCTTTCTTTCTTTCTTTCTTTCTTTCTTTCTTTCTTTCTTTCTTTCTTTCTTTCTTTCTTTCTTTCTTTCTTTCTTTCTTTCTTTCTTTCTTTCTTTCTCTCTCTCTCTCTCTCTCCCTCCCTCTCTCTCATCCCGCTTTCTCTCTCTCTCCACCTCCCCCCACTCTCTGCTTATTGAATATTGATATTTAAAGGGAGTTGTTTCAGCCTCAGTGCCAGTGTTTGACTAACAGGGAAATGAGTGCTCTGACAGCTGTAATATCTCTCTGTTCTCTCAATCAACACAGAATCAGCCTTTGAGTACAGAGCTCTAACAAAAATCTAATTGTATTTGTCACATGCGCCGAATACAACAGGTGTAGACCTTCCTGTGAAATGCTTACGTACAAGCCCTTAACCAAAAATGCAGTTTTAAGAAAAATAGGATTTCCGAAAATATTTACTAAATAAACTAAAAGTAAAAAGAAAATATGAAAAAAAGGTACACAATAAAATAACAATAACGAGGCTATATACAGTGCCTTCGGAAAGTATTCAGACCCCTTGACTTTTTCCACATTTTGTTACGTTACAGCCTTATGTCACGGATCCCCCGGTACTGCTGCTCATTCCATTCACCAGCTCCAGAGGTCTATGTCACCTGCCTTCTAGGCGTCACTGATCTAGTTCATTACCAACAACCCCGGACTGTCTTGTCTCATTACACACACCTGGTTCCCATTCCCCCTGATTAGTGTGTGTATATATGTGCCCTCTGTTCCCCATTGTCCATAGAGCTCCGAGACAGGATTGTGTCGAGGCACAGATCTGGGGAAGGGTACCAAAAAATGTCTACAGCATTGAAGGTCCCCAAGAACACAGTGGCCTCCATCATTCTTAAATGGAAGAAGTTTGGAACCACCAAGACTCTTCCTAGAGCTGGCCGCCCGGCCAAACTGAGCAATCGGGGGAGAAGGGCCTTGGTCAGGGAGGTGACCAAGAACTCGATGGTCATTCTGACGGAGCTCTAGAGTTCCTCTGGGGAGATGGGAGAAACTTCCAGAAGGACAACCATCTCTGCAGCGCTCCACCAGTCAGGCCTTTACGGTAGAGTAAAAGGCACATGACAGCCAACTTGGAGTTTGCCAAAAGGCACCTAAAGACTCTCAGACCATGAGAAACAAGATTATCTGGTCTGATGAAACCAAGATTGAACTCTTTGGCCTGAATGCCAAGCGTTACGTCTGGAGGAAACCTGGCACCATCCCTACGGTGAAGCATGGTGGTGGCAGCATCATGCTGTGGGGATGTTTTTTAGTGGCAGGGACTGGGAGACTTATCAGGATCGAGGGAAAGATGAACGGAGCAAAGTACAGAGAGATCCTTGATGGAAACCTGCTCCAGAGCGCTCAGGACCTCAGACTGGGGAGAAGGTTCACCTTCCAACAGGACAACGACCTTAAGCACACAGCCAAGACAACGCAGTAGTGGCTTTGGGACAAGTCTCTGAATGTCCTTGAGTGGCCCAGCCAGAGCCCGGACATAAACCCGATCTAACATCTCTGGAGAGACCTGAAAATAGCTGTGCAGCGACGCTCCCCTCCAACCTGACAGAGCTTGAGAGGATCTGCAGAGAAGAATGGGAGAAACTCCCAAAATACAGGTGTGTCAAGCTTGTAGCGTCATAACCAAGAAGAATCAAGGCTGTAATCACTGCCAAAGGTGCTTCAACAAAGTACTGAGTAAAGGGTCTGAATACTTATGTAAATGTGATATTTCAGTTTTTTATTTTTAATAAATTAGCAAAAATGTGTAAAAACCTGTTTTTGCTTTGTCATTATGGGGTATTGTGTGTAGATTTAATCAATTTTAGAATAAGGCAGTAACGTAACAAAATGTGGAAAAAGTCAAGGGGTCTGAATACTTTCCAAAGGCGCTGTATACAGGGGGTACCGGTCCCGAATCAATGTGCGGGGGTACAAAAGGCTCCAGTGTCCACTGTCTGCTCTATTTGTGTGTGTGTAATCCTTACCATATTGTGTGTGTCCCTGTCCTGTAGTAGGTCAGATAGGTAGCTGTGGCAAAGGGGGTGTGCTGGAGAGTACGCCGCTGGATTCACCAGGCCATAGTTTCCCTGCACATCACACAACATACACAATATAACACACATACACACACGCACGCACACACACACACACACGAGCACACACACACAAGTAATATATTCAGGTTACTTGGGCATTCATATTAAGTCATCGGAGTCAGGGGTTTGTCCTGAAGTGATATGATACAAATATTTGATTGAAACGTCTGTGTGGATTCCAAGGCTATAGTAGAGAGTAATGCCTCACCAAGTCTCCATCAGTGCAGGGGAGGATGGAGTAGTTCTCCCCCTGCTCCAGAGGCCTTACAAGGGCTTGGCCGTTAGGGAAGAGGGGAGAGGGATGCTTCCCATCCAGCCTGTGGACCAGCCTGTCCTCCTTGCATCCCCCTCCTCCTTCCACTCCTTCTCCTCCCCCCACGCTCAGCTTGTGGAAAGGGTTGGTGAGCCACTTCTTCAGGGCACTGACGGAGTGCCGCGACCCCCCAGGGGAGGAGGGAGAGCAGGGGCTGGAGCTGCCGGAGGCCTGGGGGGGCACGGAGCCTACGGATGGAGTGATGCTGCCCTCACTGCCCGCCACCGAGTACGACTCTACAGGGGATACAGAGAGAGAGAGAGAGGTTTTGGTTATTCAGTTATTGAGGTCATTTAGTCCAACTTGATTTAAGCGCAGGATTTTCTATTGGTACTTCCTTAGAATACCTTGAAATGATAGACTAATGTATTAACAGTACTCCATTTCTCAGTACCAGTTGTAATACTACAGCAACCAGGCCATTTACTGTAAAAAAAAAAAAGCTTTCTAACCCATACATAGCTCTCAGGTGGTATTGCCTTTCCACCTCACAAAAATGTGCTTAAATTTCCTGTTTTAAGCCGATAAAGTATTTTTACCAATGTAGCACAGGGAGGGTCGAAATAAACCACATTTAATCAACAAATCCACAGGTGGAAACTCACTTCACAGTACAAAGAAAAACAGAAAGAACAAGATACTTTGACTCTGACAATGTGTATCTACAGTGCTATCTGTGTGGTGGGAGGCATTCTAAACTAAGCTATGGAGAGAGCTGTTGATTAGACGTCCAAAAATAGTTCACACGTGACAGCTGACACGGCCATCGACTCAGCCTGCCGATGTGATATCATCACTGAGAGAGAGACAGGAAGAGGAGGAACAAGAGTGTGGAGTGAGTCTGCAGAGAGAAAAGGGTAAACATACTGGAGGTGGTTTATGTTAACACATACTGTATATGTCCTCAAAGAGAGTGTGGATATGAGTTTTAAACACATACCGTACTGGGCTGAGCCCGTCCCACCCCGTCTTCTCTCACAGGGGGTAAGGAGTTGGTGTTTACTGAATGGTATACACTGGCTGACCCCACTGTATATTTGGATTCCAGTGAGACATTGCAATGACAGTGAAAACGAGGAAAGGAAGAGGTACAAAGCGGAAGAAGAGAGAGAAAGAGTGAGAGGAATTAAGAGGCAGGAGATGGCGGGACGAACACACAGTAAAATAGTTAGAGAGGAAGACAAGATGGAAGAGTTTTCTTGGGAGTCGAATGAGGCCTTGAGAAGACACACAGTCAGCAAGAGCAAGCTGACCGAGACACTGTCTGTCTGTCTTGTAGTGATGTAAAAGCAGCTGAGGTAAATCATGACAGCCAAAGCCAGCCATAATCACACACTCTATCCTGACCATTGTTTCCTGTACTTCTAGCGTACCATTAGTGAGCTAATACAAGTGTTGTCACTCACTCACACCACAGAATGAATTCCACTCACTAAGCCTTTAGACTATGGAAAAGAGTATGATCTCAAACACACTGCTCTGGTTAGGAAGCCCCAACATTAATGTTTGATTTTGTTCTGCTGATCTTAGCGGTGGCTTAAGCTCTTTGTGTCTCTTTGCTGCCACTTTGGTCACCTCCCAGACTTTAACTATGTACCATCAGCACATTGATGTAAGCTGTGATCATAAAAACTGGGTATCAGGGGCCCAGAGAAAAGCTGAGACAGAGATCTACAGTTTAGAAGTATGACACAGCCATTTTTAGGAGACACCACATTGGCGGTAACACCATTAATGACATGGCCATTTCTCTGGTACTGTTCACTTTTAATTCATACCCAGTTAGCAAATTTGGTTGTGGGAACGATGCCAAACGTTTCCTGACCGTTAAAACTGAAAGTTTTTTCAAGTGGACATTTAATCTGTTCTGTGAACTTTTATTTTTAGGATGCAGGGAGATTCTGAGAACGTTTTACTCTGGTTCCTTTAAAGTTTTCCTGAGAATGGAAATTATAGGTTATTTAGAGGTTTTTTAATAACTTTCTTAAAACTTTCACTGAATGTTTCAATGAGAATTTTAATAACACTGCTAGCTTATTTTCGTTTAACATTTGTTTTACTCCAATCACAGACAGGACACATGGAAATTAATTTCCTTAGGCATTAATCATGCAAACACATGTATTTTTTTATTGTGACACGACAGCAGTGAGATTCGAACCTATAATCTTCTGTATTCTATCCATGGAATTAGTCCACTGCATCACCATGATGGAGCTAGAATACAAGTTTTGTTTTACACACACATTCATTTTGGTCTATTCAAACAGACCCCATTTCAAAGGAAACAAGCACACATTAAGATCAGGTGTGGCCAATTAGAGGGCGCGGCCAACACACCTGAACACACTTAAGAAGATAGAGGCTAGAGAGAGGTTTGTTGATGTTGAGAACAGAATGTACTGTATATGTTTTTACAGTGCATTCAGAAAGTATTCAAACCCCTTCCCATCCACATTTTGTTACGTTACAGCCTTATTTTAAAATTGATTAAATAAACATTTTTCCTCATCAATCTACACACAATACCCCATAATGACAAAGTGAAAACAGGTTTTTAGAATTTTTTGAAAATATATTTAAAATAAAAAACAAAAATACCTTATTTACATAAGTATTCAGACCCTTTGCTAAGAGACTCGAAATTTAGCTCAGGTGCATCCTGTTTCCATTGATCATCCTTGAGATGTTTCTACAACTTGATTGAAAACCAAGATTGAACTCTTTGGCCTGAATGCCTAGTGTTACGTCTGGAGGAAACCTGGCACCATCCCTACGGTGAAGCATGGTGGTGGCAGCATCATGCTGTGGGGATGTTTTTCAGCGGCAGGGACTGGGAGACTAGTCAGGATCGAGGGAAAAATGAACGGAGCAAAGTACAGAGAGACCATTGGTGAAAACCTGCTCCAGAGCGCTCAGGACCAGAGACTGGGGCGAAGGTTCACCTTCCAACAGGTCAACGACCCTAAGCACACAGCCAAGACAACGCAGGAGTGGCTTCGGGACAAGTCTCTGAATGTCCTTGAGTGGCCCAGCCAGAGCCCGGACTTGAACCAAATCAAACAGCTCTGGAGGGACCTGAAAATAGCTGTGCAGTGACACTCCCCATCCAACCTGACAGAGAAACCTCCCAAATACAGGTGTGCCAAGCTTGTAGCATCATACCCAAGAAGACACGAGGCTGTAATCGCTGCCAAAGGTGCTTCAACAAAGTACTGAGTAAAGGATCTGAATAGTTATGTAAATGTAATATTTCAGTTTTTAATTTTTAATACATTTGCTAAACTTTCTAAAAACTTTTGCTTTGTCATTATGGGGTATTGTGTGTAGATTGATGAGGGGGAAAAAAACAATTTAATTAATTTAGAATAAGGCTGTAACGTAACGAAATGTGGAAAAGGTCAAGGGGACTGAATACTTTCCGAATGCACAGTAAATAACATTCTTAGAACATTCTCTGAACATTACTAAAGTTCCTTTTCAGTTGGTTACTCAGTATAACATACTAGGGGGAGTCAACGACCAATCCTATTCACCTGAAGCAAAATTAAATCACGCCCAACGGGCTAATGGATGCCGAGCCTGCCCTCGGAAGCTCCACATTCCTGGCTATAATACCGGGGCGCCGTATACATTTCCTCAATTCTTCCCTCTTCAGCTCGCCTAAAGGAAGAATGTGTCACTCAATTTACACCTTTTCAAGCACTCGAAGGCTATGGGATTTGGCTACGACTTAGGCGTCTGTTAGTGGGGAGAAAGTACACGTCTCCCAAGATGTTGTGAGTTTTAGGTCTTGGTATCAGTTTTTGTGTATGCTTAAAACTACTTTCTGCTCTGCTTGTGTAGCCAGTGCTCCCTTGCTTGAGTAAGATGGCCAGTGGTATGACTAAGTTCAAAAAGGCTAACCAGATGAGTTTGAACCTCTGACCGTGCCCTTGGGCATGTGTTTTCACAATGAAAATTAAAGATACTCACGAGTGCTGCCCTGTTTGCCTGGGGTGGAAACACGCTTTGGAGGCCTTGGCTCAGACCAGTTCGTGTGACCATTGTCTCCGGCTGGGTTCAACATCCGTTGGGCGTCGGGCTGACTTTGTGAGGAAGATTGAGGCTGCTGGCGAAAGGTCTCCCGGTGAGGCGACCTCAGGAATGGGGCTGTCTGAGGCTGGTGGAGAGCAGCAGAGGTGATTGGAGTTGATAGGGGTGTCATCACAGCCGAGTGAGGCTCATTCCGGTGTGTTCAGTGTTCCGGGATGATATACTATCCCTGGTTGGCTCTGGAGGGTTTTCAGAGTGTGAATCGGATGCCCCAGCTGGGAAGAGTGAACCATTTGTGGTTAATGTGCCTTTGATGAAGCTGTGTCATAGGGCGGCAGATCACCTGGGGGTGGATTGGCCGTCTTCTCCCCTGCAGCAGGTTCCTCCAGCTTTAGAGGAAGGTTTTTCCTGCAGCAGTAAAGCGTTGCTCACCCCTGTTTAAAGATTTCGCCAATGAGCTAAAGGCGATCGGGGATTCCCCTCATTCAGCCAGGCTGGTGCTATCAGGTTTTGGCGAGTTCATGAATGTAGAGGTTATGGAGGAGGCAGGGCTCATTTGTAAGCTGGCGAGTTACTTAGCTCCAGAGGCTATGAAGGGGCTAATCCTAGCACAGTGCTTCCAAATACACAGTGCCGGTTCTCAACGGATCAGCTGGACAAAGTGTACAAAGCTAAGGGTGTGGCGGCCCGGTCGTTGAATGTGGTCACTATGCTGCAGAAGCTGAATAAGACCGTGGAGATGGAGAGCCAGTTTTAGAGCTTCTCAACGAAATCCGTGCTGATTTTATGCTGTACTATCCTGGCTGTGGGGAAAAGTATGTTGGCGACGGTGGTGGCTCAACCCCACCTCTGGTTGATTCCTGAGAGGGACAGGCGGATGTATTTGGATGAACCAGTTTCGCCAAAAAGGGCAACAGTGCTCCGAAGTGGCTTGGTCAGTGGTTGCTGAAGTCCCCAAACCCGGTGTGGGCAGGGTATCGGAATGGCGGTGCACATTATTTCTAACCAAGGTTAATCGGTGTCCAGGGGTATCGAGAGCACGATATCGTCCAGATGTGGGCATAATAAACACTGTCCCTTCCCCATATTCAGACACAAAATATCCATAGATCTGAAGGATGCGCATTTTCATTTAGTTATACATCCTCCCCACAGAAGGTTATTGAGGTTTCATTTCGAGGGTGTGGCCTACAAGTTTCTGGTCCTGCCTTTCGGGAGGACCAGAGTTACGTTTGATGCTGGAGCTCCGAGGCATGTGTTTAAATCGCTAAGCAGTGTACTTCGAAGCAGTGTGCCGATGCCTGTATAATTTCGAACAACCACCTGATTGGTTTGGTATTGGTGGGACAGCATCTATAATAATTTGGCTGCTCTAAATACTTTTGACCAGCATGTGCCACTAGTGTACACTGTGCTGATCAAAGCCTGGAGTAATGAACCTATTTTCAATGCTTCAGGAAGCTTTGTTTCCCAATCATTACTTTTCTATGGTGGTGGAGGCGGATTTGGGACTGGTGCGGTGCCAGGGGATCAGAGTATTGGCTTATCTGGACGATTGGCTGGTAGTAGCGGAGTTGAGGGAACAGGTGGAGCTCCACACTGCCACGCTTGTTTCCCGTATTCAGTCTCTCGGGTTCATAGTGAATCGCAAGAAAAGTTGTTTGACTCTGGCTCAGCGCATTCAGTATCTGGGTCTTGTTCTGGACTTGGTTCTGTATCATGCGTTTTTGTCAACAGAAGAGGGACTCATTCCAGCTCTGTCTGGCACAGTTCCAGCTGGGGCACTCTGTGCCTTTTTATTTGTGGCTGCAGTTATTGGGTCTGATGGCCTTTATGATAGCTGTGGTGCATCTGGGACTTCTGTTGATGCGTCTGTTTCAGTGCTGGGTGATTGCTACGCGTCTGGACACATCTCGCCATTGACATCAGTTGCTCAAGGTATCCCCGTCGTGCCTAAGGGTGTTGACTCCTTGTAAGGTCCGACAACAGGACAGTGGTGGTGTACATCAACAGGCAGTGGGGATGGAGTTTCTCGTTCCTAAACCTGGTCCGTTATCTGCTCTTAATGGGCAGTGGGCATTTCCTGTCGCTCAGGGTGATGTATCTTCCTGGATCTCTCTGTGTGTGTGCGGATCTACTTTTCGGGGGGGGGTCATATCTCTACGGAGTGGAGACTGCATCTTGGACTGGTTAGCCAGGGCCGACATAGATCTTTACTCATCGCGAGAAAACGTGCATTGTTGTCTGATCTTCTCAATGAGGGAACTGGGCGTTCCATTGGGAACGGATGCTTTGACATATGAGTGGCCTCGGACCCTGCTCTATGCGTTTCCTCCGGTGGGCCTGATTCAGGCCACCATGGAGAGGGTCCGTCAGGAGCATCTGTTGTTGAATCTGGTGTCTCCCCGTCAGCCCAGACAACCCAGGTTCCCGGAGATCATCCGCCTGTTGGGCGAGGACCCGTGGAGGGTCCATGTCGTCGGGATCTATTGTTCCAGGCGCACAGGAGAGTTTGGCACCCACGATCGCAGATATGGGATCTGTGGGTTTGGCCCCTGAAAAGTTTAATTTGACGGCTAGGGGTTTACCCTCAAACGTGATTACGACTATATAGTCTGTGCATGCGCCCTCTACGAGAGGGTTGTATACATATAAGTGTTGCACGTTTGAGGGTTGGTGTCAGGTTAAAGGAGTTTCTCCTTTTCAGAGCTCTTTGGTGGGCATTTTGATGTTCTTGCAAGAGCTTTTTGAGCAGGGATGTCCTTTTTCCACATTAAAGGTTTATATGGCAGCCATCTCGGCGTGTCATGTAGGGATTGATGACTCTACCCCGGGGTCTCATCCTCTGGTGGTGCGGTTCCTGAAAGGTGTGCATTCGCTCAGACCAGTGTCTAAGCCTATGTCACTGACCTGGGACCTGGCTTTGGTCCTGGATGCTCTGTCTAAGCCTCCGTTTGTACCACTGGAGTCTGTAGAGCTGAAGGTCCTTTCCTACAATACTGCCCTGCTCATGGCCTTGGCATCGGCCAAGCACTTTGGGGATCTCCACATGCTATCAGTACACCTTTCCTGTTTGGAGTTTGCGCCTGGTGACTCCAAAGTGATGTTACATCCTAATGCAGCTTTTGCTTATATCTTACAGGTCCCTATGTCTTACAGGTCCCTGGCTTTCAAGCTATTCCCTTTCTCACTTCCTCCGTTTGCTTCCAGAGAGCAACGGAGGTTGAATGGCTAAAGAAAGAAGAGCATGGAACTAAGAGATAGCCTAGCCCTAGGCCAATGTAGCAGTAGGCCTATAACTTCCATTGTCAACTAAGTAAAAATACATAAAGCCAACAAATAAAAACAGAAAATATCCTGATGAAAATCCAGGTTCTTTCAATCACATTCATCTCTCTATTCTGCCTGTCTACCTCCCTTTCTATCTGCGTTGACTTGAGCTATCGCTAGTGAAGTGCAACATTGTATCAAATCAATCAACTGAGTGAGGGTCTGGCCCAATGTCTCTAACCTAAAAATGAAGGTCTGGCCCGAAGCTGTCGCTAGCAAACTTGCAACATTGTATCAACTAGCCTATTCCAGTGAGCTCAGGACAGACACAGCTGCTTTTGCCCAAAGGGAAATGTGTTCAGGTATTTTATGACGTTTCCACTGGATATATGGGATCCTCAGAGCATGGCATTTTGCTGGCCTGGTGATTATCGAGGGGATGAGTGTTGGAAAGATTTTTCAAATAGCCTAGCCTACTGTGAGGACAATGGATTATTATTTTTTATTGACTTCGTTGACTTACTGTGTGAGGTGAAGAAAAAATGACTGAGAAGCTCAGCTTATTAGTGGTGGTGAGTTAAGACAATAAGAAATCAGACATCCCCAAATGGGTACTTTCCTACATTTGCGCACAGAAGGCATTTTAGCCTACTTCTGTGCATGCTCAGGCATGCACGTTGCATCTACATTATGAGGACAGAGAAAACAGACACATGCTCATTTCTCACATGAAGCACTCCAAACAAAATACAATGAAAAAATTGGAGAAAAAAAAACTTGTAAATGATGGTATGAAATAAACCAAAACTTGTTTCTTACAAGTGTAGCAGGTATTGGGACAAATTCACTTATATGTGTATTAAAGTAGTAAAAAGTTAAGCATTTGGTCCATATTAATAGCACGCAATAACTACATCAAGCTTGTGACTCTACAAATTGGTTGGAAGCGTTTGCTGTTTATTTTGTTTGTGTTTCAGATTATTTTGTGCCCAATAGAAATTCATGGTAAATAATGTATTGTGTCATTTTGGAGTCCCCCCCAAAAAATACTAACCTCCCCTGTTATTGTAATGGTGAGAGGTTAGCAGGTCTTGGGGGTATGATATTTGTGCGTCTATAACTTTCTTACTCATCATTATTCACGATTCATTCAGGATTATCCGTAATCATGGTAGCATCCAAAAATTTGTAGAGACCCGAGCCTGATGTAGTCATAGCGTGCTATGAATATGGGACTAAATACTTAACATACAGTACCAGTCAAAGTTTGGACACAACTATTAATTCCAGGGTTTTTCTTAATTTTTACTATTTTCTACATTTTTTTACATTTTTAGTCATTTTAGCAGACGCTCTTATCCAGAGCGACTTACAGTTAGTGAATATATATTATTATTTATACTGGCCCCCCCGTGGGAATCGAACCCACAACCCTGGTGTTGCAAACGCCATGCTCTATCAACTGAGCTACATCCCTGCCGGCCATTCCCTCCCCTACCCTGGACGAATTGTGCGCCGCCCATGAGTCTCCCGGTCTCGGCCGGCTGCGACAGAGCCTGGATTCGAACCAGGATCTCTAGTGGCACAGCTAGCACTGCGATACAGTGCCTTAGACCACTGCGCCACTCAGGATCTACATTGTAGAATAATAGTGAAGACATCAAAAGAATCAAATAACACATATGGAATCATGTAGTAACCAAAAAAGTGTTAAACAAATAAAAATATATTATATATTTGAGATTCTTCAAATAGCCACCCTTTGCCTTGATGACAGCTTTGCACACTCTTGGTATTCTCTCAACCAGTTTCATGACGTAGTAACCTGGAATGCATTTCAAATAACAGGTGTGCCTTCTTAAAAGTTAATTTGTGGAATGTCTTTCCTTCTTAATGCGTTTGTGCCAATCAGTTGTGTTGTGACAAGGTAGGAGGGGTATATAGAAGATAAGCCTAAGATAGTCCATATTATGGCAAGAACAGCTCAAATAAGCAAAGAGAAACAACAGTCCTTCATTACTTCAAGACGTGAAGGTCAGTCAATACGGAACATTTCAAGAACTTTGAAAGTTTCTTCAAGTGCAGTCACAAAAACCAGAAAGCGCTATGATGAAACTGGCTCTCATGAGGACCACCACAGGAATGGAAGACCCAGAGTTAACTCTGTTGCAGAGGATAAGTTCATTAGAGTTGCCAGCCTCAGAAATTGCAGCCCAAATAAATGCTTCACAGAGTTCAAGTAACAGACACATCTCAACATCAACTGTTCAGAGGAGACTGTGTGAATCAGGCCAACACGGTGTGGGTGAACGGATGATCTCCACATGTGCATTTCCCACCGTAATGCATGAAGGAGGAGGTGTTATGGTGTGGGGGTGCTTTGCTGGTGACACTGTCTGTGATTTATTTCACCAGCATGGCTACTACAGCATTCTACAGCGATACACCATCCATCGGGTTTAGGCTTAGTGGGACTATCATTTGTTTTTCAACAGGACAATGACCCAACACACCTCCAGGCTGTGTAAGGGTTATTTTACCAAGCAGGAGAGTGATGGAGTGCTGCATCAGATGACGTGGCCTCCACAATCCCCCAACCTCAACCCAATTGAGATGGTTTGGGATGAGTCGGACCGCGGAGTAAAGGAAAAGCAGCTAACAAGTGCTTAGCATATGTGGGAACTCCTTCAAGACTGTTGGAAAAGCATTCCAGGTGAAGCTGGTTGAGAGAATGCCAAGCATGTGCAAAGCTGTCATCAAGGCAAAGGGTGGCTATTTGAAGAATCTCAAATATAAAATATATTTTTATTTGTTTAACACTTTTTTGTTTACTACATGATTCCATATGTGTTATTTCATAGTTTTGATGTCTTCCCTATTATTCTACAATGTAGAAAATAGTAAAAATAAAGAAAAACCCTGGAATGAGTAGGTTTATACAAACTTTTGACTGGTACTGTATAAGTGAATTTGTTGCAATACGTTTGGTCCCCTAAAATGGGGGGACTATGTACAAAAAGTACTGTAATTTCTAAACGGTTCACCCGATATGGAGGAAAATACCCTCAAATTGAAGATGATGAATTAAAGCTGACAGCACTTTAACCTCATAGTTATTGTATAATTTCAAATCCAAAGTGCAGGAGTACAGAGCCAAAACAACAAAACATGTGTCACTGTCCCAATACATATGGTGCTCACTGTATCTTTAGGAAGTCCTTTAATTAAAACAGATGTCCTCTCCTTGAGACCCCTCACCCCCACCCTGTGATTCCCATCCGGAAAGCCCCATAATGACTTGTCGACACACACCATGATATAACACACACACACACACACACACACACACACACACACTGTGCCCAAACGCACTCTGTGGGCCACTAGATAAATATCCATATTATCTTCTCCATGTACTGAGGCTAACTGGCCAACCATCGTTCTCTATAATGCTTAAATGTGCAATATCAGTGTGTAAAAAAGCCATCCATCTCAGTATCTGTCTGTCTCTCACACTGATCTGGCTCTGTAACCTGCTGTCTGTCTGTACCAGACAACTGGCTTTGGTAAACAAGAAGCGCTCAGCACAATTACAGTTATAAATCTTTCTCTCACCTACTATTTTTTATTCCTCTCCCACACTATCCCCCGCATCCCCCTGTCTTTCCTTTCCTCTGTCTCGTTCCTTCCCCCCCTCCACCCTCCTCTCTCTCTCAATTCAATTCAATTTAAGGGCTTTATTGGTATGGGAAACGTATGTTAACATTGCCAAAGCAAGTGAAGTAGATAGTAAACAAAAGTGAAATAAACAATAAATATTAACAGTAAACATTACACTCAGAAGTTCCAAAATAATAAAGACATTTCAAATGCAATATTATGTATATACAGTTGAAGTCGGAAGTTTACATACACTTGTCATTAAAACTCGTTTTTTAACCACTCCACAAATTTCTTGTTAACAAACGATAGTTTTGGCAAGTCAGTTAGGACATCTATTTTGTGCATGACACAAGTAATTTTTCCAACAATTGTTTACAGACAGATTATTTCACTTATAATTCACTGTATCACAATTCCAGTGGGTCAGAAGTTTACATACACTAAGTTGACTGTGCCTTTAAACAACTTGGAAAATTCCAGAAAATGATGTCATGGCATTAGAAGCTAATGATAGGCTAATTGACATCATTTGAGTCAATTGATGGTCCTCTGTAGCTCAATTGGTAGAGCATGGCACTTGTAACGCCAGGGTAGTGGGTTCGATCCCCGGGACCACCCATACGTAAAAATGTATGCACACATGACTGAAAGTCGCTTTGGATAAAAGCGTCTGCTAAATGGCATATTATTTATTATTATTAATTGGAGGTGTACCTGTGGATGTGTTTCAAGGCCTACCTTCAAACTCAGTGCCCCTTTGCTTGACATCATGGGAAAATCAAAATACATCAGCCAAGACCTCAGAAAAAATGTGTAGACCACAAGTCTGGTTCGTCCTTGGGAGCAATTTCCAAACGCCTGAAGATACTACGTTCATCTGTACAAACAATAGTATGCAATTATAAACACCATAGGACCACGCGGCCGTCATACCGCTCAGGAAGGAGACGCTTTCTGTCTCCTAGAGATGAACGTACTTTGGTGCGAAAAGTGCAAATCAATCCCAGAACAACAGAAAAGGACCTTGTGAAGATGCTGGAGGAAACAGGTACAAAAGTATCTATATCTACAGTAAAACGAGTCCTATATCGACATAACCTGAAAGGCCGCTCAGCAAGGAAGAAGCCACTGCTCCAAAACCGCCATAAAAAAGCCAGACTACGGTTTGCAACTGCACATGGGGACAAAGATCGTACTTTTTGGAGAAATGTCCTCTGGTCTGATGAAACAAAAAAAGAACAGTTTGGCCATAATGACCATCGTTATGTTTGGAGGGAAAAGGGGGATGCTTGCAAGCCGAAGAACACCATCCCAACCGTGAAGCATGGGGGTGGCAGCATCATGCTGTGGGGGTGCTTTGCTGTGGGAGGGACTGGTGCACTTCACAAAATAGATGGCATCATGAGGAAGGAAAATTATGTGGATTTATTGAAGCAACATCTCAAGACATCAGTCAGGAAGTTAAAACTTGGTCGCAAATGGGTCTTCCAAATGGACAATGACCCCGAGCATACTTCCAAAGTTGTGGCAAAATGGCTTAAGGACAACAAAGTCAAGGTATTGGAGTGGCCATCTCAAAGCCCTGACCTCAATCCTATAGAACTTTTGCAGAACTGAAAAAGCGTGTGCGAGCAAGGAGGCCTACAAACCTGACTCGGTTACACCAGCTCTGTCAGGAGGAATGGGCCAAAAGTCCCCCAATTTATTGTGGGAAGCTTGTGGAAGGCTACCCGAAACGTTTGACCTAAGTTAAACAATTTAAAGGCAATGCTACCAAATACGAATTGAGTGTATGTAAACTTCTGACCCACTGAGAATGTGATGAAAGAAATAAAAGCCTAACTGACATAAGACAGGGAATTTTTACTAGGATTAAATGTCAGGAATTGTGAAAAACTGAGTTTAAATGTATTTGGCTAAGGTGTATGTAAACTTCCGACTTCAACTGTATGCAGTGTTGTAACAATGTGCAAATAGTTAAAGTACAAATGGAAAAATAAATAAACATAAATATGTGTTGTATTTACAATGGTGTTTGTTCTTCACTGGTTGCCCTTTTCTTGTGGCAACAGGTCACAAATATTGCTGCTGTGATGGCACACTGTGGTTTTTCACCCAGTAGATAAGGAAGTTCATCAAAATTGGGTTTGTTTTCGAATTCTTTGTGGATCTCTGTAATCTGAGGGAAATATGTGTCTCTAAGATGGTCATATATTTGGCAGGAGGTTAGGAAGTGCAGCTCAGTTTCCACCTCATTTTGTGGGCAGTGTCCACATAGCCTGTCTTCTCTTGAGAGCCAGGTCTGCCTACGGTGGCCTTTCTCAATAGCAAGGCTATGCTCACTGAGTCTGTACATAGTCAAAGCTTTCCTTAAGTTTGGGTCAGTCACAGTGGTCAGGTATTCTGCCACTGTGTACTCTCTGTTTAGAGCCAAATAGCATTCTAGTTTGTTCTGTATTTTTTGTTGTTGTTAATTCTTTCCAATGTGTCAAGTAATTCTCTTTGTTTTCTCATGATTTGGTTGGGTCTAATTGTGTTGTTGTTGTTGTCCTGGGGCTCTGTGAGGTCTGTTTGTGTTTTTGAACAGAGCCCCAGGAACAGCTGGCTTAGGGGACTCTTCTCCAAGTTCATCTCTCTGTAGGTGATGGCTTTGTTATGGAAGGTTTGGGAATCGCTTCCTTTTAGGTGGTTATAGAATTTAACGTCTCTTTTCTGGATTTTGATAATTAGCGGGTATCGGCCTAATTCTGCACAGCATACATTATTTTGTGTTTTTCGTTGTACACTGAGGATATTTTTGCAGAATTCTGCATGCAGAGTCTCAATTTGGTGTTTGTCCCATTTTGTGAATTCTTGGTTGGTGAGCAGACCCCAGACCTCACAACCATAAAGGGCAATGGGTTCTATAACTGACTCAAGTATTTTTAGCCAGATCCTAATTGGTATGTCAAATTTTATGTTCCTTTTGATGGCATAGAAGGCCCTTCTTGCCTTGTCTCTCAGATCGTTCACAGCTTTGTGGAAGTTACCTGTGGCGCTGATGTTTAGGCCAAGGTATGTATAGTTTTTTGTGTACTCTAGGGCAACGGTGTCTAGATGGAATTTGTATTTGTGGTCCTGGCAACTGGGCCTTTTTTGGATCACCATTATTTTTGTCTTACTGAGATTTACTGTCAGGGCCCAGGTCTGACAGAATCTTTGCAGAAGAGCTAGGTGCTGCTGTAGGCCCTCCTTGGTTGGTGACAGAAGCACCAGCATACAGTAGTCATTTGACTTCAGATTCTAGTAGGGTGAAGCTGGGTGCTGCCAATTCGTTGATATATATGTTGAAGAGGGTGGGGCTTAAACTGCATCCCTGTCTCACCCCACGGCCCTGTGGAAAGAAATGTCTGTGTTTTTTGCCAATTTTAACTGCACACTTGTTGTTAGTGTACATGGATTTTATAATGTCGTATGTCTTTCTCCCAACCCCACTTTCAATCAATTTGTACAGCAGACCCTCATGTCAAATTGAGTCAAAAGCTTTTTTGAAATCAACAAAGCATGAGAAGACTTTGCCTTTGTTTGTTTGTTTGTCAATTAGGGTGTGCAGGGTGAATACGTGGTCCGTCGTACGGGATTTTGGTAAAAAAAACAATTTGACATTTGCTCAATACATTGTTTTCACTGAGGAAATGAACTAGTCTGCTGTTAATGATAATGCAGAGGATTTTCCCAAGGTTGCTGTTGACGCATATCCCACTGTAGTTATTGGGGTCAAATTTGTCTCCACCTTTGTGGATTGGGGTGATCAGTCCTTGGTTCCAAATATTGGGGAAGATGCCAGAGCTAAGGATGATGTTAAAGAGTTTAAGTATAGCCAATTGGAATTTGTTGGCTGTATATTTTATCATTTCATTGAGGATACCATCAACACCACAGGCCTTTTTGGGTTGGAGGGTTTGTATTTTCTCCTGTAGTTAATTAAATGTAATTGGAGAATCCAGTGGGTTCTGGTAGTCTTTAATAGTTGATTCTAAGATTTGCATTTGATCATGTATATTTCTTTGCTGTTTGTTCTTTGTTATAGGTCCAAAAAGATTGGAGAAGTGATTTACCCATACATCGCCATTTTGGATAGATAGCTCTTCGTGTTGTTGTTTGTTTGGTGTGTTCCAATTTTCCCAGAAGTGGTTAGAGTCTATGGATTCTTCAATTACATTGAGCTGATTTCTGACATGCTGTTCCTTCTTTTTCCGTAGTGTATTTCTGTATTGTTTTAGTGATTCACCATAGTGGAGGCGTAGGCTCAGGTTTTCTGGGTCTCTATGTTTTTGGCTGGATAGGTTTCTCAATTTCTTTCTTAGGTTTTTGCAAACCATTTGTCACTGTTGTTACTTTTCTTCGGTTTTCTATTCGAGATTTTTAGATTTGATAGGGAAGCTGAGAGGTCAAATATACTGTTTAGGTTTTCTACTGCCAAGTTTACACCTTCACTATTACAGTGGAACGTTTTGTCCAGGAAGTTGTCTAAAAGGGATTGAATTTCTTGTTGCCTAATTGTTTTTTGGTAGGTTTCGACACTACTTTCCTTCCATCTATAGTATTTCTTAATATTATTCAGTTCCTTTGGCTTTGATGCCTCATGATTGAGTATTGCTCTGTTCAAGTAGACTGTGATTTTGCTGTGGTCTGATAGGGGTGTCAGTGGGCTGACTGTGAACGCTCTGAGAGAATCTGGGTTGAGGTCAGTGATAAAGTAGTCTACTGCCAATAGGTGTACCTACCATAGGAGTCCCCTTGAAGCCTACCATTGACTATGTACATACCCAGTGTGCGACAGAGCTGCAGGAGTTGTGACCCATTTTTGTTGGTTGTTGTGCCTCTCTCTCTCTCTCTCTCTCTCTCTCTCTCTGTCTCTCTCTCTCTGTCTCTCTCTCTCTCTCTCTCTCTCTCTCTCTCTCTCTCTCTCTCTCTCTGTCTCTCTCTCTCTGTCTCTCTCTCTCTCTCTCTCTCTCTCTCTCTCTCTCTCTCTCTCTCTCTCTCTCTCTCTCCTCTCTCTCTCTCTCTCTCTCTCTCTCTCTCTCTCTCTCTCTCTCTCTCTCTCTCTCTCTCTCTCTCTCTCTCTCTCTCTCCCTCTCTCCCTCCCTCCCTCCCTCCCTCCCTTACTGTGTCCACATAGCGAGTAGTGAGGTGGTCTCGTTTGTTTTTATCTTGCAGCGCTCATTTTGACCCTGCGGGTCATCTAATAACTTTTGAACATCTTGAAGAATGATCTGGCCTTAATGGCCATGAACTCATTTAATCTCCACCCGGCACAGCCAGAAGAGGACTGGCCACCCCTCAGAGCCTGGTTCCTCTCTAGGTTTCTTCCTAGGTTCCTGCCTTTCTAGGGAGTTTTTCCTAGCATCCATGCTTCTACATCTACATTGCTTGCTCTTTGGGGTTTTAGGCTGGGTTTCTGTATAATCTGCTAATGTAAAAGGGCTTTATAAATACATTTGATTGATTGATGGCTTGGCAGACCTATCAATTTCCCGACGTGTGTGTGTGTTGTGTGTGTATTACAGTTTTTCTCAATTGCTAAAACACTAAACCCTATTGTCTGAACCAAATGCTCAGTTGCCTGAACCCACTGATTGAATCAATCACTCTTTTGGAAAAACCATAAGCACTTTTCACCTGTTTAGACATAACTTGCCAACACATTTTCATTGTGATGCACCCGTGCTGCATAATGGTGAGCACAGGTGACAAAAGTCAAACACAATTAGAGCACAGGTGTCACCATTTGAACACAACAACTCAAAATTGATCACACTTGTGGCTAATGATGTGAGGGAACATATACAGTAAGCCAGTTCAGAGAGCACTGGTTTGTGAGGCCCTACAATGGATAGAAATCTGAGAGGAAGAGTTCATGTGAGAGGAGGTCGAGGTGGTCAGCGAAGACAAAGAACAGTAATATCTGATGAAATCAGAGCTACTGTGATTGACCATGTTCTTGTCCATGGTATGAGCATGAGGGAGGCTGGACAAAGGGTACAACCAAACATCAGTAGATTCACTGTGTCCACCATAATCCGAAGATTTAGAGAAGAGAACAGGTAATTACCTTTTTTTGACATTATAGTACAGTATGTAAATGTTGACAGCAATTACTGTATGACATACTATATACTGTACCACAGTATACTGTAAGTAAATATATGTTTCAGTACATCACTGTACCAATGTACTGTAGTATTGTAATGGAGGGTTGGTCTAACTGTTTGTAGGCCTAGTATTCCATGTATATTTTTTGTAACTCCATGTTCTCTTTTTGTAGAATTGAAAGACTGCCACATGGGGGTGGGAGGACAGGTATGTTCTCCCCACACCAAGAGACCCTAATTGTTGATATGGTCCGTGAGAACAATGCCATTAAACTGAGCGAAATTCAGCAGAAGATCATTGAGGACCATTTAAATTTTGAGGGTATCAACAGTGTCAGCCTCTCTACTGTTGATCGTGTCCTCAAGCGCAACAGACTGCGCATGAAACAGCTATACAGAGTGCCCTTTGATCGCAACTCAGACAGAGTCAAAGAGCAAAGATTCCAGTATGTACAGGTTGGCATATATCCAGACACATTCAATGTTGATTACTCTAAGTAGTGATTTACTGTAGTGGCCTAAATCACTTTTTCCGTATCACTTACAAAACTATATCTATTTCTACAGAGGGTTTTTCAACTGGATGCAATGGAAAGACCCCATCAATACATCTACATGGATGAAGCTGGGTTTAATCTCACCAAAAGGAGAAGGAGAGGCCGTAATGTGATTGGCCATCAGGCCATTGTTGGTGTTCCTGGGCAGCGTGGTGGCAATGTCACATTATGTGCTGCCATCAGCAATCATGGGGTTGTCCACCATCATGCCAACCTGGGGCCCTACAACACTCACCAGCTCCTCATTTTCCTCAATCACATGCGAGATGCTTTGTTAGGGCAGCAGGATGAGCATCCCATCTATGTTGTTGTTTGGGACAATGTGAGTTTTCACAGAGCCCTCCAGGTTAGAGAGTGGTACAATATGAACCAAGGTTTTATCAATCTTTGCCTTCCACCGTACTCCCCTTTCCTAAACCCCATTGAGGAATTCTTCTCCTCATGGCGGTGGAAGGTATATGAACGCCAACCTTACACCAGGGTAAATCTCCTGCAAGCCATGGGACTTGCCTGTGGTGACATAGGTGTGGAGGCATGCCAAGCCTGGATACGGCATGCCAGGGGTTTTTTCCCCCGTTGCCTGGCCAGACAAAATGTGGCCTGTGATGTGGATGAAGTCCTGTGGCCTGACCCAGTACGGAGACATGATGCTGTGGCTGAGTAATGCACTTATTTGTATATTTTTGTACTTTATTTTTACATGGGCTTACTGTACACAAGTGGCAAACGCATAAGATTTCTGTTTGTTTTTACAAGTGCTACATGTAAATGCACAAGATTTCTGTTTTGTCTTTTTGTACAAGTGCTAAATGCACAGTTTTTTTTTTTTTGCAACATGCATTTAGCCTACAGTGAACAATAAACATTTATTTATCCAGCTTCATGTCCTGAGCATTGTGTTTTCTATTTTTCTACGTAGTGTTTAGTGACTGTTCAGTAGTGTTTTTAATTTTGATTGACTCGGGGCACGATTTGACAACATAGTTCAGTTTTGAGCACAGATTGAACTGTTTTGAGGTGAAAGTTTGGTTTTGCAAGAAGAGTCTGAGGTTTTGTGAATGTAGCTTGAAAATTGGGTTTTGTGTTCACAGTTAAGAGAAAAGGAGAGCAGCTTTCAAGAAATGTGTCTTAGCAATCGAGAAAAACTGTAAACTACACTGCACTTTAACCTCATTGTATCATTTTAAATCCAAAGTGCTGGAATGCAGAACCAAAAGAACAACAAAAATGTGTCACTGTCCCAATACGTTTGGAGCTCACTGTATATCATTTTGGCAAATGTATTTAAATCTACTTTAGGCTACAGTGACTACTGTTACCGAATCTTGTCCTATGCTTAGGCTAATCGTCACATTAGGAATTGTATTTTATTGTTAGCCTGCTAATACTTTATTATAAAGCAGATGTTTTTACTATGCGAAAGAAGCAGAGATGACAGAGAAAAGTTTACCGATGTCAACTACAGTCGTGGTCAAAAGTTGAGAATGACACAAGTATTGGTCTTCACAAAGTTCGCTGCTTCAGTGTTATGAGATATTTTTGTCAGGTGTTACTATGGTATACTGAAGTATAATTACAACCATTCCATAAGTGTAAAAGGCTTTTATTGACAATTACATAAAGTTTATGCAAAGAGTCAATATTTGCAGTGTTGACCCTTCTTTTTCAAGACCTCTGCAATCCACCCCGGCATGCTGTCAATTAACTTCTGGGCCACATCCTGACTGATGGCAGCCCATTCTTGCATAATCAATGCTTGCAGTTTGTCAGAATTTGTGGGTTTTTGTTTGTCCACCTGCTTCTTGAGGATCGACCGCAAGTTCTCAATGGGATTAAGGTCTGGGGAGTTTCCTGGCCATGGACCCAAAATTTCGATGTTTTGTTCCCCGAGCCACTTAGTTATCACTTTTGCCTTATGGCAAGGTGCTCCATCATGCTGGAAAAGGCATTGGTCATCACCAAACTATCCTTGTATGGTTGGGAGAAGTTGCCCTCGGAGGATGTGTTGGTACCATTCTTTATTCATGGCTGTGTTCTTAGGCAAAATTGTGAGTGAGCCCACTCCCTTGGCTGAGAAGCAACCCCACACATGAATGGTCTCAGGATGCTTTACTGTTGGCATGACACAGGACTGATGGTAGCGCTCACCTTGTCTTCTTCGGACAAGGTGTTTTCCGGATGTCCCAAACAATCAGAAAGGGGATTCATCAGAGAAAATGACTTTACCCCAGTCCTCAGCAGTCCAATCCCTGCACCTTTTGCAGAATATCAGTCTGTCCCTGGTGTTTTTCCTGGAGAGAAGTGGCTTCTTTGCTGCCCTTCTTGACACCAGGCCATCCTCCAAAAGTGTTCACCTCACTGTGCGTGCAGATGCACTCACACCTGCCTGCTGCCATTCCTGAGCAAGCTCTGCACTGGTGGTGCCCGATCCCGCAGCTGAATCAACTTTAGGAGACGGTCCTGGCGCTTGCTGGACTTTCTTGGGCGCCCTGATGCCTTCTTCACAACAGTTGAACCTCTCAACTTGAAGTTCTCGATGATCCGAAAAATGGTTGATTTAGGTGCAATCTTACTAGCAGCAATATCCTTGCCTGTGAAGCCTTTTTGTGCAAAGCAATGATGACGGCACGTGTTTCCTTGCAGGTAACCATGGTTAACAGAGGAAGAACAATGATTTCAAGCACCACCCTCCTTTTAAAGCTTCCAGTCTGTTATTCTAACTCAATCAGCATGACAGATTGATCTGCAGCCTTGTCCTCATCAACACTCTCACCTGTGTTAACGAGAGAATCACTGACATGATGGCAGCTGGTCCTTTTGTGGCAGGGCTGAAATGCAGTGGACATTTTCTGGGGGGATTACGTTCATTTTCATGGCAAAGAGGGACTTTGCAATTAATTGCAATTCATCTGATCACTCTTCATGACATTCTGGAGTATATGCAAATTGCCATCATCAAAACTGAGGCAGCAGACTTTGTGAAGATTAGTATTTGTGTCATTCTCCAAACTTTTGACCACAACTGTAGATTGAAGCATTCATTCTATGGATTTATGACATTATTCTAGTGAGCAAGGGTTTATTTAGTCTTCTAAATCCCAGGAAAGTACAGCCATCAATTTTAGACCCAGAACTCAGATGGGCCATTGTAATTAAAGTAATTTGTCATCTAGCACTTTGCTGCTGTGCTGCTGTGAACAACACAAACTCATTTCTATAATGGGGGGGTTGTTACAGAGGGGAGGAAGGGGTCATTTTGTTAATTCAGTTTGATCTGTCCTCGCCCCACACTCAACCTTGGAGTCACCAAATAGTATTCTAGACTAGTGATTTTACAGAGAGTTTCACTGAGTAGGAACATTTGTAAAATTGGGGGAAAGTGAGAATGTGGCCCATGTACAGTGCATTCGGAAAGTATTATTTTTCCACATTTTGTTACGTTACAGTCTTATTCTAAATTGGATTCAATGATTTCTTCCCTCTTCAATCTACACATAATACCCCATAATGACAATTATTCAGACCCTTTGCTATGAGACTCGAAATTGAGCTCAGGTGCATCCTGTTTCCATTGATCATCCTTGATATGTTTCTACAACTTGATTGGAGTCCAACTGTGGTAAATTCAATTGATTGGACATTATTTGGAAAGGCACACACCTGTCTATATAAGGTCCCACTGTTGACAGTGCATGTCAGAGCAAAAACCAAGCCATGAGGTCAAAGGAATTGTCCATAGAGCTCTGAGACAGGATTGTGTCGTGGCACAGATCTGGGGAAGGGTACCAAAAAATCTCTGCAGCATTGAAGGTCGCCAAGAACACATTGGCCTCCATCATTCTTTAAGGAAGGAAGTTTGGAACCACCAAGACTCTTCCTAGAGCTGGCCGCCCGGCCAAACTGAGCAATCGGGTCAGGGAGGTGACCAAGAACCTGATAGTCACTCTGACAGAGCTCCAGAGTTCCTCTGTGGAGATGGGAGAACCTTCCAGAAGGACAACCATCTCTGCAGCACTCCACCAATCAGGCCTTTATGGTAGCGTGGCCAGACGGAAGCCACTCCTCAGTAAAAGGCACATGACAGCCCGCTTGGAGTTTCCCAAAAGGCACTTAAAGGACTCTCAGACCACGAGGAACAAGATTCTCTGGTCTGATGAAACCAAGATGGAACTCTTTGGTCTCTGGAGGAAACCTGGCACCATCCCTACAGTGAAGCATGGTGATGGCAGCATGATGTTGTGGGGATGTTTTTCAGCAGCAGGAGACTAGTCAGGATCGAGGGAAAGATGAACAGAGCAATGTACAGAGAGATCCTTGATGAAAACCTGCTCCAGAGTGCTCAGGACCTCAGACTGGGGCAAAGATTCACCTTCCAACAGGACAATGACCCTAAACACACAGCCAAGACAACACAGTAGTGGCTTCGGGACAAGTCTCTGAATGTCCTTGAGGGGTCCAGCCAGAGCCTGGACTTGAACCTGATTGAACATCTCTGGAGAGACCTGAAAATAGCTGTGCTGCGACACTCACCATCCATCTGACAGAGCTTGAGAGGATCTGCAGAGAAGAATGGGAGAAACTCCCCAAAAACAGATGTGCCAAGCTTGTAGCGTCATACCCAAGAAGACTCAAGGTTGTAATCACTGCCAAAGGTGCTTCAACCAAGTACTGAGTAAAGGGTCTGAATACTTATATAAATGTGATATTTCAGTTTTCCATTTTCTATAAATTTGCAAACATTTTTAAAAACCTGTTTTTGCTTTGTCATTATGAGGTATTGTGTGTAGATTGATGAGGGGAAAAAACGATTGAATCCATTTTAGAATAAGGCTGTAACATAACAAAATGTGGAAAAAGTCAAGGGGTCTGAATACTTTCCGAAAGCACTGCATGTCAGAAAGGCTCAGTGGAGAGAGGAGAGTGAGAGGGAAAGATGTGACAGGAGTGGGGAAGTGCCAGTGGATGGAACCATCTGATACCACTGAAACCTGTCCAGTCTCTCTTTGAGTCACAGAGCCACAAGGAACCCCAGGACAGAGAGAGACTCCAACAACTGACTCCATGACACACAGTATGATGAGCACACACACACACGCCTTTTTCAGATGCGGTGACTTTTAGCGGCGCTTAGAGCTGGTAGTGACTTCTGAAGCCTAGGTGAAGCGAGTGACCAGGATCATGGTGTTTGTTTGAGATGCTTACGTTGCATAATCAGCATTTGTGTGTGTGTGTGTGTGTGTGTGTGTGTGTCAGAATGTTTTAGTATTCCCTACTCCAGGTGTACACAGAGGAGTCTTAAATCCATCTTGACACACCTATCTAACACGTTCATCTATATATTTATATGAAGAGTACCACTGCCAACTCTAGTGCAATGCATCAAAAGATTGCTCGTTAAATGTATATGTGTGATGTCCTAAAGAATATATCATCAACTGATGATCAATTCATAAACATGCATTATCACCTATAGGCTATACTCAGAGCTCCACTGTGTGTGAATAGTTTCTATTCGATGTTATCCATATGTAGGCAGACAGTAGATAGAAAAACTATTCCACTTTCCCCTCACTTCTATATATAGAGTTTCTGTGTGATGTAAAGGTATGCAGAGGCCTTAACATAGATCAAATCACATATGTTTAGAAATAGTAGGTCTGCAGAGGGATAACTGGGGGATGAAAAAGTGTGTTCCATTTACATTAGTCACGCGCATGCACGCATTTACACACATTCGCAAACACACATTCGTTCCCGAGCACACACACACCGTATGGACCAGTAGGCGTATGTCTTTTGTGCAACAATCAAAAGCTCTCTCTGGCTGACTGCCATGATCTTCCTGTACCCAGTCTGCTGAGAATGTCTCTCTCACACCACTGCTCTCCAGTTGTGGTGGGTTTGATTTCCCATTGATTGAGCGACAGCTCAACTCATGGGGCGGGCGAGGTCTTGTGGGTTTGTGTGCTGTGGCTGAGTCCCAAATGGCACCCTACTCCCTACATAGTGCACTACTTTATAGGGAACAAGGTGCCATTTGGGACGTAGCCTGTGTTTTTCTAATCCCATTGGCCCAGTGCCTGTATCTGTCATGAGTGACTGTGTGTGACTGCTTACATCAGGACCTGCAGCACATCAGCAGCCAGACGGTTCAATCTCTACAGGATTAAAACTTGACCTCACCATCATGATAGACAGACAGGGACAAATCAACTGATAAAAGACAATAATAACATGTTGGCTACTGTGGTACTGTCAATCTTTCGGGAAGGAACTTGTTATCATCTCCAATCATGATTTACATTGAAGCATTGAATGATCCTACATTCTCACGTCCCCTGAATCCTGAATCCTAGTCTTGAGAATTAGAATTTCACAAATGGCAAAGC
The DNA here is from genome assembly GCF_020615455.1 of Coregonus clupeaformis. Lineage (NCBI taxonomy): Eukaryota > Metazoa > Chordata > Actinopteri > Salmoniformes > Salmonidae > Coregonus > Coregonus clupeaformis. The sequence goes on along the minus strand of NC_059203.1, from coordinate 38,976,899 downwards.
TCCATGGACCAGGCTGCTGTGGACAGGAGTGATCTGGCTCATGACTGCAGAAACAGGGCATATCAACAGGGCTTATCTGTTCCTGCTGGAAACTGGTCAGTCACACACGCACGCACGCACGTACACAACATACACACACACACACACACACACACACAGACAGATGAGATCCACTTTTGTGACCTACTTAAGGTAGAGCCCTGCTCTCAGACAGCCATGGTAAAGTGGGGTCTTCCCAGTCTAAAGAGAAAGATGGCGCAGGACAGGACTACTACCCATATAGAGCCCTGTGTTACTCAGCAGACAGCTACACATGGCTATGGTCACTTACAGCCAGGCCATGCACAACCCTTATCTATTGAGATAGGTGCAACAGTACACCTACTTACACGACAGAATGACACCACATGGATCCTCACAAGTGGAGAGATGTAGGCCTAAAGTGTACCTACTACAGACAGTAGCTATGGAAATATGTGACAAATGTCCCTTTTCAAAGGGCTATTTAGATCAGCCATGCTGGGTAGAGTTGAATTGGCTCCAAAGTCAAACCAAAACTCTTGGGAAATATGTGGGGTATGATAACAGGGTCAGAGACCAATGACTTATAACCCGTGCGGGCGGGCGGGCTTAGGGTCATGAAATATTGTGTGGCTGAAGGGCGGTTGGGTGGCGGGCGTGTTGAATAAAGAGAAAACAATGCATTAAAAAAACATAAATGTATAATTCTTGTGCAATTCATGTCTATAGGCTACAGGTTTTTCTTTCATTATTTTTATCTGGCGTTAGTGGGTAGCCTAAGCATTAGCTTTAGGGACTAACTGTAGCGCGCCAAATACACACAAATTGCAGGTGTATCATGCACCTAAAGAATCTGAGGGGGCACAAAGTATGTGAGGATGTCTGTGGGGTCGTCCGGAGGGGGGCTTTTTCCTGCAATCTAAAGCCATAATCATTATGCTTAATTCTATGTAAAAAATATGTTTATTTTTCTGCACATCTAAGCATATCTCTTGAGCTGTCTGTATCCTCCTGACAGGTATTTATTTTGCTAAAATCTGGTTAAAGTGTGAGTCTTATTCAGTACATTTAGTAATTGCTTGCTTTTCTAAAGTCTACCAACCTTGCCAGCAGGCATGCCAGCTAAGATAGTTATACAAGCTAGCTACACAAACTTGATTGATAGCCTTAAATGGCTTCTTGGTAGCTAGTTATGAGGTTGGCAGATTGGGAACCTATCTGGGCTAGCTAAAGCCAACTTCATAAAATTGCTAGGGGGCTAGTAGTATTACAAAAAATAAAAACATTTATATATATTTTTTAAACAGGACAAATCTGTGATTGTATGTAGTTTCTTGCAACAGCCGTCTGTGATTTAAATAATAATTGTACAAATTAAATGCCTTTTATGGTGTGACGGAGTTGGCATCAATCCAGTTAGTTGCATTTTATTATAATTAGGAGGTTGGTTTGATAGCTAATACTAAATGTTGTTACTATTACGACAAATATTTGAGATTGTCCCGTCTTTTAAGAATCCCTGAGCTCTAAAACCGCAACATTTTCTCTCAGCTTCAAAATAGCAGGAGATTAGCTATAAAACTGCACATTTTGTGAATTTCAATCACAGATAAAGACAGTAGGTTACTTAAGACAGAAACGATAGGAGGGAGGTTAGTCGGGGAGGATGGGTAGGCGCACAACACGAATGTCTAGCAACTCGAAGGTTGTGTGTTCGAATCTTATCATGGAGGATTTTAGCCAATTAGCAAGTTTGCAACTACTTACTACTTTTTAGCTACTTTGCAACTACTTAGCAGGTTAGCTAACCCTAACCCTAACCTTAACCATTTAACCTAACTCCTGACCCTAACCTTAACATTAACCCTTTAACTACTTAGCTAGCATGTTACCTAACCCTAACCTTAACCCCTAAACCTAACCTTAAAACCTTAATCTTAACCCCTAGCCTAGCTAATGTTAGCCACCTAGCTAGCCTAGCTAATGTTAGCCACCTAGCTAACGTTAGCCACAACACATTGGAATTTGTGTAATGTACACGAATGCGTTATGAAGAAAGAAAATTGTGTAATACACACAAAATACGTTGTGATGAAAATAGTGTAATACACCTGCCTGTTATGAATTTCAAATAAGTAATTTGTGTCTATTTCACAATAAGCTGTGATAGTGTGTTGGCCTTTAGATGAGGTCATCCCCACTGCAGTAAACTGTGGACCTTTGGGCTGCGATGGCTCCGATGGCTAGCTGCTCTAAACTTCCTGTTGGAAAGCTGCCAAGGCAAATACCTCTCAGTCCACACTGCTCTCTTCACCAAACTATAAATATGTTATAGAACAATTTAACCCTTTCCTATCCTCTCCCATCCGATCAGTATTAACTTTGCTTATAGGCACGACTGGGTACAGAAACTGGAAAGCGAGGGATTATACTGTGTTTTATACAGCGAACATCATCATTCTGGTTCACATGACCCTGAGTAATTTAATCTGATAATGATCCTTAATCTGGTACACCCAAATAAAGCAGGACTGTTTGTTTTTGTGACCTGGTTGAATGAACATTGTTTCCATGTCATTTCAATCCAAAAAATATATGTGATGACATTGAATCATCGTGGAAAACTGATTGGATTTGAAATGAGTCATCAATTTAAAGGAATTTCATATTTTTTTCACCCAACTTTTAACCTTTTTGTTGATTTCACATTGAATTCATGTTAGTTGCCAACTCAACCAAATGTAAATCAAAACTAGATGCTGAACTGACGTCTATGCCCAGTGGGTTCTCTAAATGTCATCTATCATAGATACAATGTAGGGCCAGGAATTCTGCCTGGTCAGGATCAGACGGTCAAGAAAAGGAAAAACTCCAGGCCCTGATCATAAACAGTTGGTGTGCGTTAGGAAAGTCTGTGGTGAATAAGTGAATACAACACACTGACTATTGCTTCATCTTGACATTCCATCAAGAGCAGCTGACCCAGAGGAACTCCCTTGGTTCCATCTAACTCACAGCAGAGGCTTTCACACTGACGAGACCAGCGAGGGAGCGCCAGCTCAACCACACTTCACCACCATCATTTCCTCTTTAGTTACTCTGTATCAGGTTTATTTTTACACTTACCGGCAGCGATGACTTCATACACACACACACACACACACACACACACACACACACACACACACACAAACACACACACACACACACAAACACACACACACAAACACACACAGATTGGGTAATTAGTAAGAGTTTATGTGCTGCAGTAGTTTAGGAGTCAGAGAGATGCTAAATTCTCTCTGAGGGCTCTGAGTGTGTTTCCGAGCACGTTTTCCCAAACATTTCCATAACATATTCAGTCTTTCTCACTTTGTGTTTATAAACAGATCACTGATTATTGAGCCTAGTGAAAAGATGGAAGAGAGGATGAGGAAGAGAGGAGAGGAGCGAAAGAAAGGAAAAGTTTATGTATGTGAGTGACAAAATTAGTGAGCAAGTTCGAGGAACAGTCAGTGGCCTGGATAAGTACAGTATAAAAATATCACCAGCCACCGAATTCAGTTGAATTGGCTTGAATTGCTTTCAATCGTGAGCTATTAAAACTATTAATACAGATTTTTCCATCATGAAACTTGATTCTGCCTTATAAGCTGATGACAAAGAGAGAAAACACAGCTAGCACATATCGTTCTGAGGACCATGTTTTTTAGAGCTTGGTGAGAGCTTGATTGTCCTATTTTGCGTACAACCTTCCTACAACTTTCTGGGAATGGTGCAGGATATTGCTTGGCTTTGGAACATTCTCAGCACATTTAAGGAACTTGACAAAATAACGCTATTTTCTTAGTATTTCATTACTTTAACAGAACGTTTCCTAAAAGTTCAAACATGGTTACATCAAGTTACATTTTTGGTAATGTTCTAGGAACGTTCTCCAACTGTTTGTACATTGGGAATATTGTCAAAAAGTTCAGAAAACGTTAAGAAACTACATTCTTCTGTGGGAATTTCAATAATTTAGCATAACATTTTCTACAGGTTTCCTCATGGTTCTATTTAAAGTCATGTTCTCAGAACATTCAGAGAATGTTAAGAAACAACGTTCTTCTGTGGGAATTTCAGTACTTTAGCATAACATTTTCTGCAAGTTCTCATTGTTCTATTTAAAGTAATGTTCTCAGAACATTAAGAAAAAGTTCCATAAAAAACACAAGAAAACATTAATATATGCATTCCTTTCTCAGCCTCAACAAAACTCTCTCTATCCTCTATATTGTTAAGTGTATTCAGGTGTGTTGGACGCACCCATTAATTGGCCACACCCGATCTTAATTGAGTGCTTGTTTCAGGAGGGGGTTGCAGTTCCGGAGCGACCCACTAGGTGTCATCCTCCGGCAACCTTAGGCAGCTCCTCACTCACAGTCTGGACTAATTATTACCCTATTGGTGTCACCTGTGTCTACCTGTTCACCTGTGTATTTATGCCCTCACTTCCCTGTGTTCCCTTGCTCTGTTTTCTTTGCTAGTTTCTCGATGCCAAACAGTACTAATCAATGTCTGATCGCAAGACGTATGTACAGGTACTTGAGAAGTGTTCTCTGTGTTTCATTGTTGTTTTCAGTCGTAGATAGTATTTTGTATGTTTGCTGTCAGCCTGTTTTTGGAGACCAATTTTCTCCTCCTTTATTTTATTGTGACAAGTCCGTTATTTTGTATCCTGGTTTTGGGACCACCAGTAAAGATCCTTGTTTCACCATCTCTGCCTACTGTCTATCCTGCACCGCACCTGGGTCACACCTCACACCAACCCTTACAGGTCTGTTTGAATAGACTAAAATGAACAGCTTTGTTTGAGTTTTAAAAAACATGGCACGCTAGCTCCATCCTGATGGTGCAGAACAGAATATAGAGAACAGAAGATCATAGGTTAGAATCTCACTGACGACCATGCCATAATAAAAAATGTATGTGTTTGCATGGTTAATGCCTAAGCAAATGAATTTCCATGTGTCCTATCTGTGCTTGGAGTTCAAAACAGTTAACCCAAACTAAGAAAGCAGTGTTATTGAAAGTCTTGTTGAAACATTCAGGGAAAGTTTAAGGAAGTTGTTAAAAAAACCTCTAACATTACACAATTTCGTTCAAAACATTCACAAGATTTAGAAAATGTTCTCAGAACATTATTTAATTATCTTCAAATAACTTATAATTTCTATTCTCAGAACGTTAATAAAACCTCGCAGAAAAACGTTCAGGGAACCATAGTAAAATGTTCTCAGAACCTCCCTGCAACCTAAAAATGTAAGTTCCCAGAACAGGCAAAATTATCACTTCCATTCTCAGAAAGTTAAAAGAACATTCAGTTTTACTGGTCAGGAAACTTATGGCTTCGTTCCCAGAACCTGTGGGAAGCCAAAAATGTACGTTCCCACAACTTCCAAGGAACCAAATGTACTAGCTGGGAATGCACTGACATCACTAGGCATTCCCGCCTATATATCCCCCCAAAATTATTGCATCTCTGACCCTGACGTCACTGATAGACAACAGCTGCTGAACAATGTTCACATCAACATATAGAAAGTCACATTACATTTCCTTAGATGAACTGGGAGAAGGGGGGGAGATAAAGAGAGAGACAAAGAGAAAGTGAGGGAGAGAGATGTAAAGAAGAGAGAATATGGTTCTGTTTTGACTCTCTGTCTCAGGTTAATAAACAAGGGAGACGGAGGAGGAACAGAACAGGTTGGGTCACTGGGGTGTTGGGGGAGATTTAATGGTTACAGAGAGAGGAGGTAGAGTGTAGAGAGATAATCAGAGAGATAAAGAGAGAGAATTGAATTTAATTGAATTGAGAGAGAGAGAGTTGAGGGGACTAAAACACGCACCGTGGGGTTGTGAAGGAAATAGAGGTCAAGAAACAACAGGAACACACAGAGGAAGAGGAAAGTAGGAGGTGGAAAGGGAGGAAAGGGAGAAGGTCTGACTGACTATAACCACTGTTCTCCCCTCATGTGTCCTAAGAGTGGAGGATGGTAAGACAGATGAGAGAGTAGAAAGACAGAGGAGAGCGAGAGTAGAAAGACAGAGGAGAGAAAGAGAGTAGAAAGACAGAGGAGAGAGAGAGTAGAAAGACAGGAGAGAGAGTAGAAAGACAGAGGAGAGAGAGAGTAGAAAGACAGGAGAGAGAGTAGAAAGACAGAGGAGAGAAAGAGAGTAGAAAGACAGAGGAGAGAAAGAGAGTAGAAAGACAGAGGAGAGAAAGAGTAGAAAGACAGGAGAGAGAGAGTAGAAAGACAGAGGAGAGAGAGAGTAGAAAGACAGGAGAGAGAGTAGAAAGACAGAGGAGAGAGAGAGTAGAAAGACAGGAGAGAGAGTAGAAAGACAGAGGAGAGAAAGAGAGTAGAAAGACAGAGGAGAGAAAGAGAGTAGAAAGACAGAGGAGAGAAAGAGTAGAAAGACAGGAGAGAGAGAGTAGAAAGACAGAGGAGAGAAAGAGAGTAGAAAGACAGGAGAGAGAGAGTAGAAAGACAGGAGAGAGAGAGTAGAAAGGGGGACAGACACTTACACCTGGCAGTGTTAATAAAGAGCACACACACACGCTCTAAATCAGAACCAGACTAGGTATCCTGTGTCTTTTTGTGTTTTTCCTCTCCTTCTGCCCTAATCACAGGTGTCCTGTATGTTCCTGATTGGTGGTCGTTGGGGTGTCTGCTGATTGCTGAGGTGGACCAATCAGTGGACATTATTGATCAAGCCTACGCGTCTCCAGTTCTGCCTCTAGTTCCATTTTACGCATCTCCAGCTTGTCTTGCCTGATTTGTGCCCGCTCTTCCTCCTCCATTTGGAGCCGTGTCGAGCGGACATCCATCCTAGCATCACTGTCGGACAGTGGGTCAAAACGGGGCAATGTGGCTGGAGCCTCGTCCTCAGACACCGACGGGCTTACAGGAGCAGCAACCACATCCCCTACAGGAGCAGCAGGGTCAGGCGGCGGTAATTCAAGCACTCGCTCGTTCAATAATATCTCTAACACTGCTTTCCTAACTTCTGCTTTCACTAAAACCCTTGATATGGGTACAGAAAAGTGGTCAGCCAAAGCCTGTAGATCCACTCTACGGCAATTCTCAAAAACCTCCCACGTAGGGTTTTCCAAAAAGGCATCCAACTCAAAAGTAGCCATCCTAAACTAGCACGAGCCGACAAATACTGAACACAAAACCAGTTAGTTACAGCTGCCAAGCTCAACACTGAACCAGACACTAACTAATTTGCATGAGTAGCATGGGTATCAATGAGAATGATCCCGGACGAGCCCCCACATTATGTCACGAACCCTGTGGCTTTAAACGTCTAGGGTGGATGGACAAGAGACCCGTAACATAATTCATGCAAATTAGAAGCGTGACATGGAACAGTGAGAACAAAAACTACACGACAACCATAAACTACCGTCAAACATAAAAGGTTTATTTTTGAACACACGGTAAAGGTTTGGAAAAAGGGCTGAGCAGGACCCAAGAAATGAAACAATAGTGTAAAAAAAACCTAAACTGATCTTGCCTGCCTCAAGAACTGCTAAGCTACTGCTAATCATACAAAAATGACAGTGGGTGGTCCGCTCAGGTCTAACTAGTGTTTTTAGACAGTTTTCTTCCTACGGGTAATGTACGCCCAAGGGCAACTTGCTTAAATTCCCCTTTTCCCAGAAACACACAAAGTTACCAAACAGAGTAACCAGCAAATGAGTGAGTACACAGAACACCACAGTATCCATACTCACATACGAAAATAGTCTCTAACAACTGACCGGCTTTTACACAATGGGATGTGTGATTGAAAAACCAGAAACAGGTGGTGCAACGCAGAGGAATGTCCACTGATTGGTCCACCTCAGCAATCAGCAGACACCCCAACGACCACCAATCAGGAACATACAGGACACCTGTGATTAGGGCAGAAGGAGAGGAAAAACACAAAAAGACACAGGATACCTGTATCCGTAACACCAATGGACAGAGAGAGACAGGGGGTAGGGGTATAAGGAGACCCATCCTCTCTCTCTCTCTCAGTATAACAGAGTATCAAACCACCATGATGATGGTGACCTCACTCAGACAGGGTTTATTTTAAAACGCCAAGCAGGCAGCGTTAATTATCACTGTCACATTAACATGAGCACTTTCTCACTGTCTGACAGGCTTTATGATAATTACAGTACAGAAAGATAGATCTTCCAAGAGGAATGGTGGTTGAAAATACACTGAGATCATCATCATGGCTTAGTCTATGCTGTGTGTGTGTGTGGGGGGGGTGCGTGCGTGCGTGTAGGTGGTGCAGTGGCCAGAACCAAAGAGACACTGGGTGTAAGAGATATGCTGTCACTTGCTTGAAAGAAAACGAGGGGGAAGGAGGGAGAGAGAGGCAGCATAATAAGAGTGCCATCCCTAACATAATGCTTTCCTAGTTTACCCATTTCACACATCTACTATTTGCAGTGTCTCTGTCTCTGCAGCATGGATAGAGCTGCACTTTAATCACTGCCTGAGCAACTGGAACAAGAGAGGATTTAAGGGGGGGGGGGGGATTGGGGGAGAAAGAGGGAGAGAGAGTGGTAATCTGTACCACCACAGTACTGACTCCCCAACTCCGTGCACACGCACACACCACTCTGAAACACGTGAGATAAAACTCACATGTGCAAACCAAACACTGTCACAGAAAAAGAGGAAAGGCAGACAGACACTTGCACATATCCTTGCAACCACACTGAGAGATGTGACACACACAGGCATACCCACACCCGCATGGAAACCCACACCCGCACACAGACACACAACCAGAGGGCATTAAACTCTCTGATTGATCAGTATTATCTTGTTGGTGCAGAAGGTATGGTCCCAGTCAGAAGTCAGATTATAACAGCATGATATTCTGGAGTCTCCATCTCCTTCTGGTATATCAGCTCTACTGCACTACGGCACAGAGCAGTTGTTCCTATGGCACTTCACTGCACTTTCATGAATAAAACTAGGTCCGTTCCCAAAAGGAACCCTATTCCTATGGGCCCTGGTCAAATATAGTGCACTATATTGGGGATAGGGTGCCATTTGGGACACAGCCCACTTATTTTATGACCCAAAACACCACAACCTAGCCTGTACTGTAAATGAGCATATTTACTGTCTTTCTGCCTTCTGTCTGTGTTCTCACCCTGTTGATTCCATTACTCTGTATCTATGGCTCTGCATTGGCTAGCTTAATGCTCCTGATGGCTCATACAACAAGCGAGAAGGCCTTATGATGGGAGCAACAACATATCACCCTCTACACTGACGCTGACACTGGACCAAATGTACAAATGTAGGCCTACTAATTCGGGCCAGTGCGAGAATAAAATAATATTATTTTGTCGCACACACAACAATAGAAATGTGTAAAAAAAAAAAATGGATGTTGATAAAGTACGTAGGTCTACAGTGAGGGAAAAAAGTATTTGAACCCCTGATGATTTTGTACGTTTGCCCACTGACAAAGAAATGATCAGTCTATAATTTTAATGGTAGGTTTATTTGAACAGTGAGAGACAGAATAACAACAAAATAATCCAGAAAAACGCATTATAAATTGATTAGCATTTTAATGAGGGAAATAATTATTTGACTCCTCTGCAAAACATGACTTAGTACTTGGTGGCGAAACCCTTGTTGGCAATCACAGAGGTCAGACGTTTCTTGTAGTTGGCCACCAGGTTTGCACACATCTCAGGAGGGATTTTGTCCCACTCCTCTTTGCAGATCTTCTCCAAGTCATTAAGGTTTCGAGGCTGACGTTTGGCAACTCGAACCTTCAGCTCCCTCCACAGATTTTCTATGGGATTAAGGTCTGGAGACTGGCTAGGCCACTCCAGGACCTTAATGTGCTTCTTCTTGAGCCACTCCTTTGTTGCCTTGGCCGTGTGTTTTGGGTCATTGTCATGCTGGAATACCCATCCACGACCCATTTTCAATGCCCTGGCTGAGGGAAGGAGGTTCTCACCCAAGATTTGACAGTACATGGCCCCGTCCATCATCCCGTTGATGTGGTGAAGTTGTCCTGTCCCCTTAGCAGAAAAACACCCCCAAAGCGCCACTCGAGTCTCCCGAGCAGTGGTCTAAGGCACTGCATCGCAGTGCTAGCTGTGCCACTAGAGATCCTGGTTCGAATCCAGGCTCTGTCGTAGCCGGCCGCGACCGGGAGACCCATGGGGCGGCGCGCAATTGGCCCAGCGTCGTCCAGGGTAGGGGAGGGAATGGCCGGCAGGGATGTAGCTCAGTTGATAGAGCATGGCGTTTGCAACGCCAGGGTTGTGGGTTCAATTCCCACAGGGGGTATGAAAAAAAATAATGTATGCACTAACTGTAAGTCGCTCTGGATAAGAGCGTCTGCTAAATGACTAAAATGTAAATGTTTCCACCTCCATGTTTGACGGTGGGGATGGTGTTCTTGGGGTCATAGGCAGCATTCCTCCTCCTCCAAACACGGCGAGTTGAGTTGATGCCAAAGTGCTCCATTTTGGTCTCATCTGACCACAACACTTTCACCCAGTTCTCCTCTGAATCATTCAGACGTTAATTGGCAAACTTCAGACGGGCATGTATATGTGCTTTCTTGAGCAGGAGGACCTTGTGGGCGCTGCAGGATTTCAGTCCTTCACGGCGTAGTGTGTTACCAATTGTTTTCTTGGTGACTATGGTCCCAGCTGTCTTGAGATCATTGACAAGATCCTCCCGTGTAGTTCTGGGCTGATTCCTCACCGTTCTCATTATCATTGCAACTCCACGAGGTGAGATCTTGCATGGAGCTCCAGGCCAGGCGAATAATCACACCAACTGTTGTCACCTTCTCACCAAGCTGCTTGGCAATGGTTTTGTAGCCCATTCCAGCCTTGTGTAGGTCTACAATCTTGTCCCTGACATCCTTGGAGAGCTCTTTGGTCTTGGCCATGGTGGAGAGTTTGGTATCTGATTGATTGATTGCTTCTGTGGACAGGTGTCTTTTATACAGGTAACAAACTGAGATTAGGAGCACTCCCTTTAAGAGTGTGCTCCTAATCTCAGCTCATTACCTGTATAAAAGACACCTGGGAGCCAGAAATCTTTCTGATTGAGAGGGGGTCAAATACTTATTTCCCTCATTAAAATGCAAATCAATTTATAAAATTTTTGACATGCGTTTTTCTGGATTTTTTTGTTGTTATTCTGTCTCTCACTGTTCAAATAAACCTACCATTAAAATGATAGACTGATCATTTCTTTGTCAGTGGGCAAACGTACAAAATCAGCAGGGGATCAAATACTTTTTTCCCTCACTGTATATACTGACATGCTAAAAGGTTAACATGCTCCACAAATAGGTTGTTCGATTGACAATCTGCGTGCATGTATGTTTGTGTGTGTGTTGGCTTGTATTTGAGGATGTGTGCAGGATGGATAGAGGATGTAATCCTCAGTCAGCCAGGCAGCAGATATGTCATTCAACAGGCCTCAAGCCACAGTATCTTTATATTTTGCCTGTGGTAAATTAGGAAATGAATCAAAACAGCGTCGGCAGAGAGAGAGGAGATTATCTCTACACTGTACAAACACACTTAAACATGTACACACACTTAAACAAACACACACACACACACACACACACAGCCGTGGTTACAAGAGTAAAAATATTTTGGCAGGGAGGGAGCTCTCTGATATCCCTAACTCATAGAGAGGAGAGCTCTCCTGTACAGCTCCTGTGCCAGGGCAGGATCACAGCACTGCTAAATTGTGCCAAAGTCAGAGCTTTGAGGAAATGAGAGGACCTCTAGTCAAAAAGAGGAGAGAGTTTCACAACGGTCAAATACCACAATGTTTAGACAAAGGTCTATGTTCTACATAAACTGTAGTAATGTCTACAGCATACTAATAGACCACAGTGGTCAGCAATCTATTATGTTATCTGCACCTAACAACCAACTCTCTGATGTAAAGATATATGTGCCACAGAACTGGACAGTTACCATACTACAGCACCTGTAGCCCCAAAGTTAGAGCACAGCAGCACTTTTCTATCCACCAGTCACCAGCTCTGTGCTTCTTTGAACAGACGATAATGAACATAACATTTCTTCACCACAGCGCCCCATAAATCCCCTTTCTATTCTCGGAAACAGGGTTTCTTTGGGGAAAGGATAGCTGCTCAGAGTTTGTGTGTGTATTGGGGGGAGGGGGGTCAGGGGGTTACTTAAGCCTAGCTTTTTGGGGGAAAGGAATGTTTGGCAGAGTGACTCAGTGACTCCAACGTTTCCATGATCCAATGATTCGAAAGCAGCACATTCCGAGACACTGCAAAGTTCCAGATGTGAGCGTATCGCTGACTCTCTCGGTATCTGTTAAGACCCTACATCATTGAGCAGAGTCACAGTGTCTATGTAAACCTAGCGTCTGCCGAGTCCCCAACTAGATGTTCCTGTTTTCAGGGGAAATGGAAAGAGAGCCTGCGACACGACTTCCGCTTTTGGACGTTAACAAGATGACACTCCATCTTAACTCCTCCTCCACATTTACTGGATTGGCTGAACAGTGCAGACAGTTTTTTTTCCTTCTCGCCAATACCAGTATGTAAGAGATCTAGGTTTCAGCCGTTTCTTTTAGGCCTGCTACGTTAGGTTAATGTAAACCCTACATCACTGAGCAGAGTCACAGTGTCTATGTAAACCTTACATCACTAAGCAAAGAGTCACAGTGTCTATGTAAACCCTATATCACTGAACAGAGTCACAATGTCTATGTATATCCCTACATCAGTGAGCAAATCAGAATCTATGTAAACCTTACATCACTGTGCAAAGTCATAGTGTCTATGTAAACCCTATATCACTGAGCAAATCAGTATCTATGTAAACCTTAAATCACTGTGCAAAGAGTCACAGTGTCTATGTAAATCCCTACATCGCTGAGCAGAGTCACAGTGTCTATGTAAATCCCTACATCAGTGAGCAAATCAGAATCTATGTAAACCTTACATCACTGTGCAAAGTCATAGTGTCTATGTAAACACTACTTCGCTGAGCAGAGTCACAGTGTCTATGTAAACCCTACATCAGTGAGCAAATCAGAATCTATGTAAACCTTACATCACTGTGCAAAGTCATAGTGTCTATGTAAACATTACTTCGCTGAGCAGTCACAGTGTCTATGTAAACCCTACATCACTAAGCAGTCACAGTATCTATGTAAACCCTACATCACTGAGCAGAGAGTCACAGTGTCTATGTACATTTTGCAACCTTAGTTTAAACCCAATAGTACTATATACAGTGCCTTCGGAAAGTACTCAGACCACATTACTTTTTCCACATTTTGTTAGGTTACAGCCTTATTCTAAAATGGATTAAATAAATAAAGATCCGGAGCAATCTACACACAATACCCCATAATGACAAAGCGAAAACAGGTTTGTAGAAATGTTTGCAAATGTATTACAAATTTAAAAAAGAAATAACTTATTTACATAATTATTCAGACCCTTTGCTACGAGACTCGAAATTGATCTCAGGTGCATCCTGTTTCCATTGAATATTTTACATTTACATCGTTTAGCAGACGCTCTTATCCATCCTTGAGATGTTTCTACAACTTGATTGGAGTCCACCTGTGGTAAATTCAATTGATTAGACATTATTTGGAAAGGCACACACCTGTCTATATAAGGTCCCACCGTTGACAATGCATGTCAGAGCAAAAACCAAGCTATGAGGTCGAAGGAATTGTTCGTAGCGCTCCGAGACAGGATTGTGTCGAGGCACAGATCTAGGGAAGGGTACCAGAAAATGTATTCTGCAGCATTAAAAAACCCCAAGAACACAGTGGCCTCCATCATTCTTAAATGGAAGAAGTTTGGAACCACCAATACTCTTCCTAGAGCTGGCCTCCCAGCCAAACTGAGCAATCGGGGGAGAAGGGCCTTGGTCAGGGAGGTGACCAAGAACCCGATGGTCACTCTGACAGAGCTCTAGAGTTCCTCTGTGGAGATGGGAGAACCATCCAGAAGGACAACCATCTCTGCAGCACACCACCAATCGGGCCTTTATGATGGAGTGGCCAGACGGAAGCACATGACAGCCCACTTGGAGTTTGCCAAAAGGCACCTAAAGACTCTCAGACCATGAGAAACAAGATTCTCTGGTCTGACGAAACCAAGATGGAACGTCTGAATGCCAAGCATCACGTCTGGAGGAAACCTTGCACCATCCCTACGGTGAAGCATGGTGGTGGCAGCATCATGCAGTGGGGATGTTTTTCAGTGGCAGGGACTGGGATACTAGTCAGGAACGAGGTAATTATGAATGGAGCAAAGTACAGAGAGATCCTTGATGAAAACCTGCTCCAGAGCGCTCAGGGCCTCAGACTGGAGTGAAGGTTTACCTTCCAACAGGACAATGACCCTAAGCACATAGCCAAGAAAATGCAGGAGTGGCTTCGGAAACAAGTCTCTGAATGTCCTTGAGTGGCCCAGCCAGAGCCCGGACTTGAACCCGATCGAACATCTCTGGAGAGACCTAAAAATAGCTGTGCAGCGATTCTCCCCATCCAACCTGACAGAGCATGAGAGGATCTGCAGAGAAGAATGGGAGAAATTCCCCAAATACAGGTGTGCAAACCTTGTAGCGTCATATCCAAGAAGACTCAAGGCTGTAATCGCTGCCAAAGTTGCATCAAATAAGTACTGAGTAAAGGGTCTGAATACTTACACTACCAGTCAAAAGTTTGGACACACCTAATCATTGAAGGGTTTTTCTTTATTTTTACTATTTTTTACATTGTAGAATAATAGTGAAGACATCAAAACTATGAAATAACACATATGGAATCATGTAGTAAACAAAAAAGTGTTAAACAAATCAAAATATATTTTATATTTGAGAATCTTCAAATAGCCACCCTTTGCCTTGATGACAGCTTTGCACACTCTTGGCATTCTCTCAACCATCTTCACCTGGAATGCTTTTCCAACAGTCTTTAAGGAGTTCCCACATATGTTGAGCACTTGTTGGCTGCTTTTCCTTCACTCTGCGGTCCAACACATCCCAAATCATCTCGATTGGGTTGAGGTCGGGGGATTCTGGAGGCCATGTCATCTGATGCAGCACTCCATCACTCTCCTTCTTAGTAAAGTAGCCCTTACACAGTCTGGAGGTGTGTTGGGTCATTGTCCTGTTGAAAAACAAATGATAGTCCCACTAAGCCCAAACTGGGATGGCGTATCGCTGCAGAATGCTGTGGTAGCCATGCTGGTTAAGTGTGCCTTGAATTCTAAATAAATCACAGACAGTGTCACCAGCAAAGCACCCCCACACCATAACACCTCCTCCTCCATGCATTACGTTGAGAAATGCACATGCGGAGATCATCCGTTCACCCACACTGCGTCTAACAAAGACACGGCGGTTAGAACCAAAAATCTCCAATTTGGACTCCAGACCAAAGGACATATTTCCACCAGTCTAATGTCCATTGCTCATGTTTCTTGGCCCAAGCAGGTCTCTTCTTCTTATTGGTGTCCTTTAGTAGTATCTTTGCAGAAATTCGACCATGAAGGCCTGATTCACTCAGTCCTCTCTGAACAGTTGATGTTGAGATGTGTCTGTTACTTGAACTCTGTGAAGCATTTATTTGGGCTGCAATTTCTGAGGCTGGTAACTCTAATGAACTTATCCTCTGCAGCAGAGTTAACTCTGGGTCTTCCATTCCTGTGGTGGTCCTCATGAGAGCAAGTTTCCTCATAGCGCTTGATGGTTTTTGTGACTGCACTTGAAGAAACTTTCAAAGTTCTTGAAATTTTCCGGAGTGACTGACCTTCCTGTCTTAAAGTAATAATGGACTGTCGTTTCTCTTTGCTTATTTGAGCTGTTCTTGCAATAATATGGACTTGGTCTTTTACCAAATAGGGCTATCTTCTGTATACCACCCCTACATTGTCACAACACAACTGATTGGCTCAAACGCATTAAGAAGGAAAGAAATTCCACAAATTAACTTTTAAGAAGGCACACCAGTTAATTGAAATGCCTTCCATGTGACTACATCATGAAGCTGGTTGAGAGAATGCCAAGAGTGTGCAAAGCTGAAGAATCTCAAATATATTTCTTTTTTGGTTACTACATGATGCCACATGTGTTATTTCATAGTTTTGATGTCTTCACTATTATTCTACAACGCAGAAAATAGTAAAAATAAAGAAAAACCTTGTTTTTGTTTTTGCTTTGTCATTATGGGTTATTGTGTGTAGATTTATGAGGTTGAAAAAACAAATTTAATCAATTTTTGAATAAGGCTGTAACTTAACAAAATGTGGAAAAAGTGAAGGGGTCTGAAAACTGTCACTGTTCTAACTTTATATAACTGTCTAGAGTGATACATTTTCACACACTGCACAGCTCACCTTATCCGCATGAGACTAGCATTGTGTCTGCTGCAAACCCCAGAGCAGAGTGAACACAACCAGGGCCAAAGACATTTCATTTAATTTCCTCTGGAGGAGTTGGAGTCTAAGCAAAACATCACTATCAATTCTCTTCTGCTGTCTCTCCCCGAGAGAGAACAGGAGAGAAGAGTACAAAGGAATGAGGAGTTAAGAGAGAGAAGGACAGACAGACTGATAAAAAAAAGAGAATGAAAGAGTGAGTGAAAGATAGAGGCTGGCGTTCCACACACCTCCTGGAGTTCACCCCCATAAAATTAGGAATTAGAATACTAGATTGGACATGAACCTTCTTATGATGGAATAAAGGTCAGACATTTTGGTCAGGGAGTTGGTCAACCATGGTTTTCCATTTCTGTGATAAGATATTTTGTAAAATAATGAATTTGAAGAATTTATCCGCACTAAATGTTTGTTGGCTAGCTAGCCAGACAGTTTTAGAGGAATGATTCCACAAATGTTTCAAATGAACTGCCAATATGCCAACATTCCATTCAAACAATGCAGTCAATCCACAGCCATACACTGGCTTAAAGCAGTAGATGGTAGGACAAGTTGTAAATGCAACAAGTACTGATATTGTATCATATAATAGCACTCTCAGCTTTCCAAGAAAACAACAATTTAGACATTTATGCATGTTTACATATATTTTTTAGGCTATTTATACAGAACATTTGTATAAAACGCATATAAACTGTATTTATGATTATATGAAATATTTTAGGTTGACAAAAATATTCGATTACACAATTTCTGATATATCACATGCCTTTGTTTTATTTTCCTGCATAAGTAAAATCAGGATTATGCATAGAGTACCGTAGTATGAGTCATAATACCCCAATAAAAATGCTAAATTCTCTCAGCCTCATTGCAAAATGTGTAGAGTAGCATGAGATAAGCTATAAAACTGCAAATTATGTAGAATTGTAGGAAGTTAGCTGTTTGGGGGGCGCTGTCTCAGACCTTGCGGGGGGCCCACGAAACTGTGGTACACCACTGGTTACACTCAGAGTTGGAGTTAGTAAAGTTCAGTCTGTAAGAGGTCCCATATCTGTTGCAGTGTCTCGGTCTCAATATCTGATCACAGAACAACAGACTGGGACAGTGAAGTAGAGTATAGGCTATACTTAATGGTGCCCATTCGCTAGTATTATCTGACCTAAAAACAGATTGAATATCAACCAACGAGCTCTGCTGATTCTCTCTCATCATCTGATCTCAGCCCATCTCGGACAAACCTGTGTAAGTTTACAGAAGCAAAAAACACAGACTTCACAACTGCACAGACCATCTGACCTACAGTATAACTGAGAAAGCAAACTAAACTCCCATCTCATCTGAGACCAGTAAAGTGAAGAGAAGTAGCTAGGTGAAAATGACGGACATAAGGCAGAGATGTACCAACCTCGGACTCGGGCATAGCAGCAGCCACACTTAGCCAGTACTTTTCGGAACAGGTGTTGACACCCACACCCCCGCTGATGGTGACCCCCCTTCATGCTGATCCACTGCCGTTAGTCCCAAAACGACCAGGAGCGGGCATGGCACAGGACACACACACTCACACACACGCACGCTCAAAAGCACACACACACAGGAGGTATTCCTGTGGTAATCCCCAGAAGAGATCAATATAAAAAATTCTGACAACAGGAAAGAAAGCTTGCTCTACTCTCAGTTAAATCCCAAAGCAGGAGGAGGATATCCAAAGAAGAGATAGTCCAGCCTTTTAGGATCCCATGTGGAAGAGTGAAATAGAGAGGAAGAGCGAGTGAGAGGGAGAGAGAGACGTGGAGAAACAATATGCTTTCCACAATTAACTGAGCTCACTCTGTGGTCAGATAGTGGGCTAGCATTCTGTGTGTGTGAAAGAGAGAGAGAGATAGAAATAGAGAGAGAAAGGGAGGGGGAAGGGAGGAAGGTGGAGTCAACAGCTCTGCTCGCTGGCTATTCCAGCATGTAGTTCACTCCTCCTGTTTTTTCCTCCCTTTTTTATCCTTCCTATTTTCCCTCACCAGGTTGAGCTTTCATTCTCATTTACTCATGGTGCTTTTCCAATGACACTTACCCCCACACTAGTGGGTCACCAGTGTTTATGTTAATGTCAGCTCTAGTGTAATTGTGTTTCTATCAGGATTGTGACACTAAGACTTGGGGCGAGCAGAATCAACAACCATCATTCAAGTCAGTTGCTTTGTGAGAAGGTGTTAAAGTTCAGAGTTAGCCATTGTTATTAAATTGAGGCTGAAAAGTACCCAGGGCCTGGGCTTGGCCCCTAGTCAGGGCAGGTTCGCTGGAGCCATGCCCCAGTGAGACATGGGTGCTGGTCCACATAGATGGAAACAGAAAAGTCTGAGTCTGAAATGCACCACCGGTGTCTGCATCTCTCACCCAGACATTATCCTGGCAACCCTGCCTCACTCTTTCTCTCCCTATGGACATTTTGTGGGAAAGTGTATGTTGTTTATAATACTCACTGTTAATTGACCTTATGGTATACCTGTTTACCTTCTGTTCTCCTTCATTCCTGGTAGTGTCGTTAAGGTCTCCATGTAAGTGCATATATATTTGCCTAAACATTTGATTGGAGTATTAGGAATGATACAGGTCAATATAGAATCGGGTGTATATCAAATGTTTAATCCAGGACGATATCTTTGAGGAGGTTCATTTATTTATGTAAACACATGTCCATATCAACAGTGTTCAGCAACACACATTCAAAACGCACGCACGCACGCACACTTGGGGTTAAAAGCCCCCCCTCCTGTAATTCTCACAGAAACCACTTTATGTCACCAACACTTTCCATCTGTCTAAATGTCATCTGTCTAATCTCAACATTTTAAGTCACTCCAACAAAAAGATTTTGAGGTACATTGATCTAATATTTTGTCATTTAGACATTTTGTCATTTACCAGTAATGGAGCCTAAAGATAAATAATCAACTTGGTTAGAGAGAAAGAATGTAATTAGTTTTTAATAAAGTAGTACAATTTAAAGTGAGTATGTTTGGGGCAAACATGTATTTACAGAGAAATTATACACTGCTCAAAAAAATAAAGGGAACACTTAAACAACACATCCTAGATCTGAATGAATGAAATAATCTTATTAAATACTTTTTTCTTTACATAGTTGAATGTGCTGACAACACAATCACACAAAAATTATCAATGGAAATCAAATGTATCAACCCATGGAGGTCTGGATTTGGAGTCACCCTCAAAATTAAAGTGGAAAACCACACTACAGGCTGATCCAACTTTGATGTAATGTCCTTAAAACAAGTCAAAATGATGCTCAGTAGTGTGTGTGGCCTCCACGTGCCTGTATGACCTCCCTACAACACCTGGGCATGCTCCTGATGAGGTGGCGGATGGTCTCCTTAGGGATCTCCTCCCAGACCTGAACTAAAGCATCCGCCAACTCCTGGACAGTCTGTGGTGCAACGTGGCGTTGGTGGATGGAGCGAGACATGATGTCCCAGATGTGCTCAATTGGATTCAGGTCTGGGGAATGGGCGAGCCAGTCCATAGCATCAATGCCTTCCTCTTGCAGGAACTGCTGACACACTCCAGCCACATGAGGTCTAGAATTGTCTTGCATTAGGAGGAACCCAGGGCCAAATGTACCAGCATATGGTTTCACAAGGGGTCTGAGGATCTCATCTCGGTACCTAATGGCAGTCAGGCTACCTCTGGCGAGCACATGGAGGGCTGTGTGGCCCCCCAAAGAAATGCCACCCCACACCATGACTGACCCACCACCAAACCGGTCATGCTGGAGGATGTTGCAGGCAGCAGAACGTTCTCCACGGCGTCTCCAGACTCTGTCACGTCTG
Source organism: Coregonus clupeaformis (assembly GCF_020615455.1). Classification (NCBI taxonomy): domain Eukaryota; kingdom Metazoa; phylum Chordata; class Actinopteri; order Salmoniformes; family Salmonidae; genus Coregonus; species Coregonus clupeaformis. The sequence goes on along the minus strand of NC_059203.1, from coordinate 38,956,524 downwards.
TCACGTGCTCAGTGTGAACCTGCTTTCATCTGTGAAGAGCACAGGGCGCCAGTGGCGAATTTGCCAATCTTGGTGTTCTCTGGCAAATGCCAAACGTCCTGCACGGTGTTGGGCTGTAAGCACAACCCCCACCTGTGGACGTCGGGCCCTCATACCACCCTCGTTTGAGCAGACACATGCACATTTGTGGCCTGCTGGAGGTCATTTTGCAGGGCTCTGGCAGTGCTCCTCCTGCTCCTCCTTGCACAAAGGTGGAGGTAGCGGTCATGCTGCTGGGTTGTTGCCCTCCTACGGCCTCCTCCACGTCTCCTAATGTACTGGCCTGTCTCCTGGTAGCGCCTCCATGCTCTGGACACTATGCTGACAGACACAGCATACTTTCTTGCCACAGCTCGCATTGATGTGATGAGCTGCACTACCTGAGCCACTTGTGTGGGTTGTAGACTCCGTCTCATGCTACCACTAGAGTGAAAGCACCGCCAGCATTCAAAAGTGACCAAAACATCAACCAGGAAGCATAGGAACTGAGAAGTGGTCTGTGGTCACCACCTGAAGAACCACTTCTTTATTGGGGGTGTCTTGCTAATTGCCTATAAGTTCCACCTGTTGTCTATTCCATTTGCACAACAGCATGTGACATTTATTGTCAATCAGTGTTGCTTCCTAAGTGGACAGTTTGATTTCACAGAAGTGTGATTGACTTGGAGTTACATTGTGTTGTTTAAGTGTTCCCTTTATTTTTTTGAGCAGTGTATAATATATTTTATATAATAATGTATTTTAATAATCATAACACCATCTCTACTTCCACAGTCTCTTCCTCCCTCTCTCTGTTGTTAATCAAGGGGACAGCTGCCTTCTAAAGGGGATTTGTAGATGTGAATGGACATAGTGTGTAGTCTGTAATGTAGAGCGGCGATTTTAGCATGTAAATCTTGGTGGGGCAAACAAAATAATGTTTTGGGGGATACATGCCAGCAAAGCCACTACACAACACAACACAACATTAAATAATACATGAATTGCACTATAACAGTGACAAATGGTGCCCACAAACTGTTAGGGCCTACATAAAGCTGTCCCAACAGCAGAGTCCCAACAGCAGTCCCAACACCTTACCACTGCTACACCTGGCTATCAGCAGAGCCTTGTCTGGCAGCAAAACAGTTCATTTAGCCTCATTTACTGCCTTTTAAAAAAACATCGCTGATATGGCTGACTAGCTTAAACAAATGTGGTTTCTACTGACAATTGAGATGTACAAACTATGGCATAAGGGGATGACAAGCGGACAAGATGCAATCCGTAATTTCAATGAAGACATTAATGAGCGAGCTAGTACGGACGTAGTCAATATAACTATTTGTTCAGCACTTTTGAAATGTACAGCGACAGAATTCAGAACATGGGCCGTTCTTACAGTGTTCTCCCTGTACACCAAGTCAGAACCGTAGGATAAATAAAGGGGGCATATAAGCAGACAATGAAAGCTCTTACAATATTCAATGATTGCATTTCTCTAAAACAGGTTATTGGCTACATATGCACCACCAAGTCAGAACATTAGGCGAAATTAAGAGGGGAAAATAGATCAAATTATTAGGGTGAGGCACATGGGCTACTCACAGCTTACTACACAACATACACTTAGGATTACTTTCTTAGCTACAGTATACATATCTCCCTGGCATATTAAATCATTTATGCAGCAGCATACAATATATTTTTGGACTCACCTTGTTGTGCTGTGCTCACTTGAACAGGAAGGTGGCGCGACGTTCCTTCGTGCGAAAATTTTGTCATCAAACTTTGTCATCAAAGTCTGGCATTCTCTGGATTTATGTTGCTTTCAAGACAACTGGGAACTCTGAAAAAAACAAGGTTGAATCATGATGACGCCAGTGTTCTTCAGGTCGTAGCTCTAGAAAGAGGCCCGAGTTCCCGACTTACAATTCCGAGTTGGATGACTGTTCAAAACGTATTTTCCCAGTTGGAGCTCGTTTTTTCCCCGAGTTCCCAGTTGTCTTGAACTCACTGAAGTCAGATTTCCCAGTTCTGAGTTAACAGTTGTTTGGAGCGTGGCAGAAATCATGCTGGATTGACAGCATGGCCAATGTTGAATGTTTATCATTTTTAACTTGGAAAAGAGACCCTTAAACCCAGACTTGGGACCACACAGCCACTCCACTGAATAGCAGGCTAGTGATTGCTTTGCAATGCTTGCAGTTAGCCAATGATTTCTTCCAAACCACTCATTGTTGAATTTGCGATTTCCAACTTGTTGTGTAATGTTTATGTCCAATGAGCACCGATACGTTTTATCTATAATTTCTCTTCATTATTTCTCTTCATATGACAAGGATTAAAAAGGATTTGCCAGTAGATTGTCGACTTGATTCATGATGATGACTGCTACCTAAGATTTTGAAAGTATGATGTTGACATGATCAATCCAATCAAAGCTACTGTAGATATAACGTGATTTGAAGTCAAATTTATCTGTGGCCAATGATCTTGAGCCTTCTTGGATGGGCACTTCTAATGTAACTCTATGGCAGCACCCAAGGGGCTTGAATTTTCGAGCTCTACCCTTAGATTTGGCGGTGACGTAGTGTCCCCATGAGTGATAGAACACTGAGCCAATCACGGCGCAACTAGAGAACATTACCAACCCTACGCTTCGTATTTTCCGCTGGCTGCCCCACCACCACAGAAAGCACCTGCATTTTGGAGCTGCCTTACGCAAGAAAGCAAAAAAGAGACCATTTTTGTATGCGGCTTTATTAACTACATGATTATGTTGTTGTTGTTTTTTTTACATTGTTTGCAAACTGATATGTGACATGTATTAATGGCAAAATAACATGCAAAACAGGCAAAAAAATATTTTTTATTTTTTGTTTTATTTTTATCTAAAAATGTGGGGCTCAAAACAGGTGGGGCTCTGCCCTGAATGACAGGTTGCCACTGGTAATGTACATGTCTCCACTCTACAGTATTGACTGTAGATTCTCCACATGTTGGTGGCGGTACAGATGCAAATCACAATGGACTCCATTGCGTGTTTAGACCAAGGCTTATACTGTCAGTATAGAACTCTCTCAATTCAATTGACTTTATTGGCATGGGAAACATATGTTTACATTGCCAAAGCAAGTGAAATAGATAATAAACAAAAGTTAAATAAACAATCAGAAATTAACAGTAAACTTTGCACTCACAAAAGTTTCAAAAGAACAGAGGCATGTTATATTATGACGAAATAAATACAATGGTTTTAGTCTCTCTCTCTCTCTCTCTCTCTCTCTCTCTCTCTCTCTCTCTCTCTCTCTCTCTCTCTCTCTCTCTCTCTCTCTCTCGTAAGCAGCAATGTGCAGGTAAAATATTCCACACACATTAAATAACAAAGCTTGCCTGAGGCCTGGAGTCTTGTTTTCTCTAATCGCAGATAAAGTATTTATGACCAGATGATCTCAGCAGCACAGGTGCGTGTGGCCGTGGTAGCGTTTATTCCATGGAGAGTTACGTGTAAAATAATTTATATGAACCTAGAAATGGAGAAAGACTGCAGCAGGCTTACTGGAGCAGAAATGATAGGAAGGTTGTGAAGAAGCAGCATATTTGTCTCTCACTCTCTCACCCTCTCTGTCTCACCATCCATCTTGCTCTATCCATCCTCTATCTCACGCCCTCTCTCTATCCACTCTCTCGATCATGGGTGGACCAGCGCAACCCAGCAATCTCAATCCACCCAGGAGATTACGGCTATAAAAATATCTAAATACGCTTGGTCCCTTGGCCATCTACTTAAGCCCCTTTAAAAGCCCTGCTTAAATGACGAACCCAGTGAGCTGAAAAGCGTTGATCTTTCTCCAATGTGTGTGTGTGTGTGTTGCGTACTTGTGTATGTTGAAGTGTTGGATCACTGTGTTTCTGGTGCAGTGACCAACACCGAAGATAGGACAGAATTGTTGCTCAGAAGGTAGGTGTAGAGTAGACATAACTATGCTTCTGAAATCTTAACACCCTCAGATCAGCCTTTCCTTCCCAATCCAAACTGTGTAAACATCTGCACCCTGACTCAACCCCAGCCCCTGTACCACTTCTTCCTTTCTGCACTCTCCTGAAACCATTTCCAACTCCTGACCAAGGAAATGTGGCTTGATTTCTCTCCTCCTTCCTTCTGCTCCCTACCCTCTGCTCTGGTTGGGGCTAAGGAGCCGTCAGATGTTTGTTCCAAATTGCACCCTATTTCCTATATAGTGCACTACTTTTGACCAGGGCCTATAGGGCTCTGGTTAAAAGTTGTGCACTATGTAGGGAATATGGTACCATTTGGGTCACACTCTCAGACAGTTCCTCTGGTGGAGACAGGGGAAGGAGGGGGAGGGGGACTGGGGACAGACTGCAGAGCTCTGGCCTGGAGCCCTCCAGTTGCAGACAGACAGGCAGGCCTCGCTGTGTTCACCTGCCCTGTCTGCAGCAAGGAGGGACCCAGCCCAAGGCACAGAGACTGGGTCTGATACTGTCACCTAGTGGTGAAGAAAAGCACTGTATCATATAATCAATTTGGATCCCTGCAGTCCACTTGAAATACTTTTGTGTGACCACCTAGAGTTGATGGTTAATTTGATTCTGATTGACAGGTCAAACTGATCCTTAATAAAGGGATGCTATATTTAACAGCACACCTTCCCTTACCATCCCCACCCTCACCCCCAGTTCCTTACCTCTTCGGCCTCCCAGTTCCAGGATCTCACAAGGTCTCAGTGTCCATCTGAATCCCCTCTCTGGTCTCCTCTTCTGCTCACCAAGCAGCTACCGGTCGTCGTTGGTCTCGGAAATCTTCAACACGAGATAGATTTGGGACAGAGTAACTCCTACAGAATGAATTAAACCAAACACGCTGGATAATTCACGCAACGAAATGACTAAATGAATAAATGTAAAATTAAATAAGACTAAATTAAATCAGACTGGACACATGGCATATGGTCATTTGTAATAATTGTGGAAAGATTACATTTAACTGAGGGAATGTTTAAGCCACTAGGAATGTGTATGCCACCAGCCACCCTCTCTCCCTATCTCAGCCCCAGAATAAGTGGTCTCTTATGTCATCCAGGGGCGCAACTTTAATTCTGAAGTTGCATTTTTGTCCCCCACATTTTTTATCATTGGAATGTGATACAAAAAGAGGCAACGGTGTGCTTTAGGACCATGCGGATGCCTCCGAGCGGTCGGGTAGGCTGTTTGGAGTGTTTATCCGACTGGATAAAAAATACATTATTATTATTATTTCCCCCCCACTTCTAAAACCAAAGTTGCGCCCATGATATCATCTGTGGGAAATACGCTATCTGGATCTTAGGTAAAGTACAGTGGGGGAAAAAAGTATTTAGTCAGCCACCAATTGTGCAAGTTCTCCCACTTAAAAAGATGAGAGAGGCCTGCAATTTTCATCATAGGTACACGTCAACTATGACAGACAAAATGAGGAAAAAAAATCCAGAAAATCACATTGTAGGATTTTTAATGAATTTATTTGCAAACGTTTCTCAATACTTTGTTATATACCCTTTGTTGGCAATGACACAGGTCAAACGTTTTCTGTAAGTCTTCACAAGGTTTTCATACACTGTTGCTGGTATTTTGGCCCATTCCTCCATGCAGATCTCCTCTAGAGCAGTGATGTTTTGGGGCTGTCGCTGGGCAACACAGACTTTCAACTCCCTCCAAAGATTTTCTATGGGGTTGAGATCTGGAGACTGGCTAGGCCACTCCAGGACCTGCATGACAATGATCCCAAACACAGCGCCCGGGCAACGAAGGAGTGGCTTCGTAAGAAGCATTTCAAGGTCCTGGAGTGGCCTAGCCAGTCTCCAGATCTCAACCCCATAGAAAATCTTTGGAGGGAGTTGAAAGTCTGTGTTGCCCAGCGACAGCCCCAAAACATCACTGCTCTAGAGGAGATCTGCATGGAGGAATGGGCCAAAATACCAGCAACAGTGTGTGAAAACCTTGTGAAGACTTACAGAAAACGTTTGACCTGTGTCATTGCCAACAAAGGGTATATAACAAAGTATTGAGAAACTTTTGTTATTGACCAAATACTTATTTTCCACCATAATTTGCAAAAAAATTCTCATTTTGACAGGCCTCTCTCATCTTTTTAAGTGGGAGAACTTGCACAATTGGTGGCTGACTAAATACTTTTTAAGTGCCTCTAAGTGCCTTTCCAAATCATGTCCAATCAATTGAATTTGCCACAGGTGGACTCCAATCAAGTTGTAGAAAAATCTCAAGGATGATCAATGGAAACAGGATGCACCTGATCTCAATTTCGAGTCTCATAGCAAGGGGTCTGAATACTTATGTAAATAAGGTATTTCTGTTTTACATTTTTTATATACATTTGCTAACATTTTCTGAAAACCTGTTTTCACTTTGTCATTATGGGCTATTGTTTGTAGATTAAAGAGAGGAAACAAATAATTTAATCCATTTTAGAGTACGGCTGTAACATAACAAAATGTAGAAAAAGTCTAGGGGTCTGAATACTTTCCGAATGCACTGAGGGAAAAAAGTATTTGATCCCCTGCTGATTTTGTACATTTGCCCACTGACAAAGAAATGATCAGTCTATAATTGTAATGGTAGGTTTATTTGAACAGTGAGATACAGAATAACAACAGAAGAATCCAGAAAAACGCATGTCAAAAATGTTGTAAATTGATTTGCATTTTAATGAGGGAAATAAGTATTTGACCCCCTCTCAATCAGAAAGAGTTCTGGCTCCCAGGTGTCTTTTATACAGGTAACGAGCTGAGATTAGGAGCACAATCTTAAAGGGAGTGCTTCTAATCTCAGCTTGTTACCTGTATAAAAGACACCTGTCCACAGAAGCAATCAATCAATCAGATTCCAAACTCTCCACCATGGCCAAGACCAAAGAGCTCTCCAAGGATGTCAGGGACAAGATTGTAGACCAACACAAGGCTGGAATGGGCTACAAGACCATCGCCAAGCAGCTTGATGAGAAGGTGACAACACTTGGTGTAATTATTCGCAAATGGAAGAAACACAAATGACTGTCAATCTCCCTCGGCCTGGGGCTCCATGCAAGATCTCACCTCTTGGAGTTGCAATGATCATGAAAACGGTGAGGAATCAGCCCAGAACTACACGGGAGGATCTTGTCAATGATCTCAAGGCAGCTGGGACCATAGTCACCAAGAAAACAATTGGTAACACACTACGCCGTGAAGGACTGAAATCCTGCAGCGCCCGCAAGGTCCCCCTGCTCAAGAAAGCACATATACAGGGCCGTCTGAAGTTTGCCAATGAACATCTGAATGATTCAGAGGAGAACTGGGTGAAAGTGTTGTGGTCAGATGAGATGAAAATCGAGCTCTTTGGCATCAACTCAACTCGCCGTGTTTGGAGGAGGAGGAATGCTGCCTATGACCCCAAGAACACCATCCCCACCGTCAAACATGGAGGTGGAAACATTATGCTTTAGTGGTGTTTTTCTGCTAAGGGGACAGGACAACTTCACCGCATCAAAAGGACGATGGACGGGGCCATGTACCGTCAAATATTGGGTGAGATTCCCTCAGCCAGGGCATTGAAAATGGGTCGTGGATGGGTATTCCAGCATGACAATGACCCAAAACACACGGCCAAGGCAACAAAGGAGTGGCTCAAGAAGAAGCACATTAAGGTCCTGGAGTAGCCTAGCCAGTCTCTAGACCTTAATCCCATAGAAAATCTGTGGAGGGAGCTGAAGGTTTGAGTTGCCAAACGTCAGCCTCGAAACCTTAATGACTTGGAGAAGATCTGCAAAGAGGAATGGGACAAAATCCCTCCTGAGATGTGTGCAAACCTGGTGGCCAACTACAAGAAACGTCTGACCTCTGTGATTGCCAACAAGGGTTTTGCCACCAAGTACTAAGTCATGTTTTGCAGAGGGGTCAAATACTTATTTCCCTCATTAAAATTCAAATCAATTTATAACATTTTTTACATGTGTTTTTCTGGATTTATTTGTTGTTATTCTGTCTCTCACTGTTCAAATAAACCTACCATTAAAATGATAGACTGATCATGTCTTTGTCAGTGGGCAAACATACAAAATCAGCAGGGGATCAAATACTTTTTTCCCTCACTGTATGTTTACCTATTGCCTTGCAGTGCTATGATATGGCTCTTAGCCCTTTCCTGCAGTCAAATGACCAAATTGCCCTTTAGTGGCCTCATTGGTGGAATGTTATGAATATTTTTCATAATTAATAACGTAGTTATTTTTTTTACACAGAAAATCCGGTGTTTCTATGCCAAGCGGTTATGTTATATTTCAGTCTTCTGTGATGTATATTGTGTAATATTGGAATACATTTCAACTCTATATCTGACATGGTTCAGGTGTTTTCTTTTGTTTAAGCTCATAACCATGTGTGTGAGGTGTATACCTTTGTTTCAAAGTAGATTTGTTTAAGACTACCAAGAAACACTCTGTGTGACCATGATTTAGCCCACTGCAATAAAAGGTTAAGCCTACAGTAACGCTACCTTACAGCAGCTTACATGGATGAAGATACTCTACTAAATGACTCAAATGTAAATACGTCATTCATATACATTCTATGTTTTCTGTGTATCTTCTCTTCAAACCCTTAGATTATTTTTCCTTCCTTTTCCCAGAAGCCTCTTGCTCTCAGTAACACCACAGTTTCTTCTCACCTGCTCTTACACATATTATTTCCTCTACAGGAGGAACAGAGCAGCTTTTGAACCTTCAGTACAAGCTCTCTATCTCTCCTCTTTCTCTAACGCAGATGGATAATCCAAGAGATCCCATTTGTTGTCTGGGCTGAGTCTTCACTGTTGTATGTGGATCTGGTGGATCATGTTGTTGTCCTTGTCCGGAGAGGGATCTCTCCTCAGTCTGTCCCGTTAGAGAGGTGTCACTCTGCCCCTCTGACAGGCTCCATCAGCACTCACACAGAGATAAGAGTTTTAACAGAACAGGGTTCTCTTCCACTATGTACAAATGTCCATCTAACCAAGTCTATCCTATAAAACCCATTCAAAGTCTAAGAAAAAACAAAACAAATTCCTCTGTCATGTCAAAGTTGTGTAACAGATTTCCATTGGCTCCTTACCCACCCCAACTGCCTTCTTTGGTATTGGGTATCAGATGTCACCACCCATTTCATCCCATTCCTCATCCTTCCCCTCGCAACCTCACTCTTCTCATCGCCTTCTTCATGCCGTGCGTATGGCCCAGTACATCACTGGGGCCGAGCTCCCTGCCATCCAGAGGAAGGCCCTTAAAATGGTAAAAGACTCCAGCCACCCAAGCCATAGACTGTTCTCTCTGCTACCACACGGCAAGCAGTACCGATGCACCAAGTCTGGGACCAAAAGGCACCTGAAAAAGCTTCCACCCCCAAGCCATAAGACTGCTGAACAGTTAATCAAAAGTGAAATGAAAAAAATAACTTGTTTCAAAAAATTCTCAAAAATAAATAACGGAAAAGTGGTGCATGCATATGTATTCACCCCCTTTGCTATGAAGACCCTAAATAAGATCCGGTGCAACCGATTACCTTCAGAAGTCACATAATTAGTTAAATAAAGTCCACCTGAGTGCAATCTACGTGTCACATGATCTGTCACATGATCTCAGTATATATACACCTGTTCTTTCCATAGGACCACTTTAAGCATTACACTCCACAGAGCTGGGCTTTACGGAAGAGTGGCCAGAAAAAAGCCATTGCTTGAAGAAAAAAATAAGCAAACACGTTTGGTGTTCGCCAAAAGGCATGTGGGAGACTCCCCAAACATATGGAAGAAGGTACTCTGGTCAGATGAGACTAAAATTGAGCTTTTTGGCCATCAAGGAAAATGCTATGTCTGGCGCAAACCCAACACCTCTCATCACCCCGAGAACACCATCCCCACAGTGAAGCATGGTGGTGGCAGCATCATGCTGTGGGGATGTTTTTCATCAGCAGGGACTGGGAAACTGGTCACAATTGAAGGAATGATGGATGGCGCTAAATACAGGGAAATTCTTGAGGGAAACCTGTTTCAGTCTTCCAGAGATTTGAGACTGGGACGGAGGTTCACCTTCCAGCAGGACAATGACCCTAAGCATACTGCTAAAGCAACACTTGAGTGGTTTAAGGGGAAACATTTAAATGTCTTTGAATGGCCTAGTCAAAGCCCAGACCTCAATTCAATTGAGAATCTATGGTATGACTTAAAGATTGCTGTACACCAGCGGAACCCATAAAACTTCAGGGAGCTGGAGCAGTTTTGCCTTGAAGAATGGGCAAAAATCCCAGTGGCTAGATGTGCCAAGCTTATAGAGACATACCCCAAGAGACTTGCAGCTGTAATTGCTGCAAAAGGTGTGTCACGCCCTGACTCAGGGGACTCGTATTTGTTGAGTCAGGGTGTGTATTTTCTGTGTTGTGTTTTGCTATGTTGATTTTCTATCTAGGCTTGGTACGTCATGGGAGGAAGGAGAGGGGAAGCAGCGCTCCGAGGTCCAGACCAGACCAGGGGCGCAACAGGGAGGTGGAGAGTAAGTGGTGGTCAGGCCCGGAGCCGGATCCGCCTCCGAGGCGGAATGCCCACCCGGCCCCTACCCTGTTATGTTTATGTGGCGCGGTCGGAGTCCGCACCTTTGGGGGGGGGGTACTGTCACGCCCTGACTCAGGGGACTCGTATTTGTTGAGTCAGGGTGTGTATTTTCTGTGTTGTGTTTTGCTATGTTGATTTTCTATGTTTAGATCTAGAATGTGTAGATCTATGTTGGCTGGGGTGGTTCCCAATCAGAGGCAGCTGTAGCTCGTTGTCTCTGATTGGGGTCCATACTTAGGCAGCCTTTTGGCACTAGTTAGTTGTGGGATCTTGTTTCGTGTGAGGTATGTTGTTTGTCTACCTTGGACTTCACGTTTCGTTTCATTTGTTGTTTTGTCGGTTGTTTATTTATATAAATAAACATGAATGCATATCACGCTGTGCCTTGGTCCGTCCCGTCCTTCAACGAACGTGACAGAAGATCCCACCAAACGAGGACCAAGCAGCGTGCCCAGGAAGAGCGTATAGCGATGTCACAGGTGGGCAAATGGTGGTCATGGGAGGAGATATTCGTGGGGAAAGGGCCATGGGCGAAGGTAAATGCCCAGACAGGAGAGGAACGACGGCAACACGGAAGCCGGCCGAGGAGGAGGCCCGAGAAGCAGCCCCAATAATTTTTTTTGGGGTGGGGCTAAAGGGGTGGTTGGGGAGCGATAGAGAAGAGCCCCGACCACTGCACCCGGTTGGGTTTCGAATTGGGTCCCTACGACCTTGGGAAGAGGAGTGGGAACAGTACTACACTGAGGAGTCGGAGGATGACAACAACGATGAGTGTCTGTTCCCTAACTCGTAGGGGCTCCCGGAGGAGTCCTCACGGGAAGAGGAGTGCCGACGACGGAGACCCGAGAGGCAACCCCAAGAAAATTCTGGGGGGGGGCACACGGTGTGGATGACGAGGCAGCAGGAGGCAGCGACAGGGCGGATCTGCAGGTTAGGAGAGGAGGCCACCAGGTTACGGGGGCTATTGGTTCAGAGGGAGCAGGAGTTATTAGGTCAGAGGGAGGCGCTACAGGAGGCTATAAGGGAGAAGGAGGGTGTAGAGGCACGGCGAGAGGAGCTGGTTAGGCAGCAGAAGGAGCGGGGGTTTATAAAGGAACCCAGTCCCGCTCCTCGCACCAAGCAAGTGGTGCGTGTCGCCAGTCCGGTCCGGCCGTTCCTGCTCCCCGTACTAAGCCAGTGGTGCGTGTTCCCAGTACGGCCCGACCCGTTCCTGCTTCCCGCACTAAGCCAGTGGTGTGTGTTCCCAGTACGGTTCGGTCCGTTCCTGCTCCTCGCATCAAGCCAGTGGTGCGCGTCGCCAGCCCGGTCCGGCCTGTTCCTGTCCCTCGCACCAAGCCAGTGGTGCACGTCGCCAGCCCGGCCCGGCCTGTTCCTGCTCCTCGCATCAAGCCAGTGGTGCGCATCGCCAGCCCGGTCCGGCCTGTTCCTGTCCCTCGCACCAAGCCAGTGGTGCGCGTCGCCAGCCCGGTCCGGCCTGTTCCTGTCCCTCGCACCAAGCCAGTGGTGCGCGTCGCCAGCCCGGTCTGGCCTGTTCCTGTCCCTCGCACCAAGCCAGTGGTGCGCGTCGCTAGCCCGGTCCGGCCTGTTCCTGCCCCTCGCACCAAGCCAGTGGTGCGTGTCGCCAGCCCGGTCCGGCCTGTTCCTGCCCCTCGAACCAAACCAGCCAGTGGTGCGCGTCGTCAGCCCGGTCCGGCCCATTCTTGCTCCCCGCACCAAGCCAGTGGTGCGTGTGTCCAATCCGGCACGGCCCATGCCTGTTCCACCGGTGCAGCTGCTCCACTCCGGAGCCAGAGCAATCCGCTCCACCCGGGTCCAGTCCAGCTCCGGTCAGCGGCTCCACTCCGGAGCCAGAGCAGTCCGCTCCACCGGTGCCTGATCCAGCTCCGGTCAGCGGCTCCACTCCGGAGCCAGAGCAGTTCGCTCCACCGTCGTCGGGTCCAGCTCCAGTCAGTGGTTCCAGTCCAGACCCAGACCCAGACGTCAGCCCCTCTCCAGGTTCGGGGTCTCCCACACCAGGGTCCAGACAGGGCTTGGTACGTCGTGGGAGGAAGGAGAGGGGAAGCAGCGTGCCGAGGTCCAGACCAGACCAGGGGCGCAACAGGGAGGTGGAGAGTAAGTGGTGGTCACGCCCGGAGCCGGATCCGCCTCCGAGGCGGAATGCCCACCCGGCCCCTACCCTGTTATGTTTATGTGGCGCGGTCGGAGTCCGCACATTTGGGGGGTACTGTCACGCCCTGACTCAGGGGACTCGTATTTGTTGAGTCAGGGTGTGTATTTTCTGTGTTGTGTTTTGCTATGTTGATTTTCTATGTTTAGATCTAGAATGTGTAGATCTATGTTGGCTGGGGTGGTTCCCAATCAGAGGCAGCTGTAGCTCGTTGTCTCTGATTGGGGTCCATACTTAGGCAGCCTTTTGGCACTAGTTAGTTGTGGGATCTTGTTCCGTGTGTGGTATGTTGTTTGTCTACCTTGGACTTCACGTTTCGTTTCATTTGTTGTTTTGTCGGTTGTTTATTTATATAAATAAACATGAATGCATATCACGCTGCGCCTTGGTCCGTCCCGTCCTTCAACGAACGTGACAAGGTGGCTTTACAAAGTATTGACTTTGGGGGAGTGAATAGTTATACACGCTCAAGTTCGTTTTTTTGTCTTATTTCTTGTTTGTTTCACAATAAAAAATATTTTGCATCTTCAAAGTGGTAGGCATGTTGTGTAAATCAAATGATACAAACCCCCCCAAAATCCATTTTAATTCCAGGTTCTAAGGCAACAAAATAGGAAAAATGCCAAGGGGGGTGAATACTTTCGCAAGCCACTGTATTTCAGAGAGGCTTTATCCTCTCACACTCCATAAAACAGTGCATTTTTTTCTCTTATATTACAAAAAGGACATCCATCTCCAACATCTGAGTTAATATCAGATACAAAAGCATTAACTGCAATGATGCCATGCAAAACCCTCCATTGCATATCACCAGTACCCTTTTGTAACAGTAGCTTGTAAAGTGGTCTTGAATAAACTGAAAACGGAAGGCAGCAGCCCTAATAGCAAGATGTACAAAACCTTGTCCCCCCTCCTCTTTTGACAAATACAAAACACTTTGTGGAACCCAATGATATTTATCCCAAAAGAAATCTACAATAATCACCTGTATCTTAGCCAGAAGGCTCTAAAACTGACAACCGATGCCACAGTGCAGAGGCAACCACATTGTTAACCACTTCCACCATTTTAACCACCCCATTCCAATTTTTTCCCATAGTCCCCTCATCTCCTAGTTACACTCCAAGATACTTAAACCTTCCCTTATACCATTCCAGCCCCCCCTGGCAAAGCCATGATCCCTCCAGACCATTTTCCAATCTGTAAAACACAACTTTTTTCCCAATTTACCTTTGCAGAGGATATTCCCTTAAACAGATCAACCATGAGACTCAAACTATCCACCTCTGCTTGATTTTTCACTAAAATAACTACATCATCAGCATAGGCTGAAAGACGAATAGGAGGAATATCCTCTGAAAGGTACACCCCTTCAATGCAACTTCTAATGCTACTTAGTAGTGGCTCTATAGCAATTGCATATAACATTCCCGACAAAGAACACCTCTCCACACTTTAAAAGGAGTGCTCAAGCCACCGTTAACTTTCAATACACTTTCAATGTCACCATATATCACCCTGATCATGGCAATAAAACCAGAGCTGAAACCAAACGCCTCAAAAGTGCGCCATAAGTATTGATGTTCAACTCGGTCAAATGCCTTTTCCTGATCAATTGAAATTAGACCAGCATCCAACCCAATAGCCATAGAGACGTCCAACAAATCCTGAATCAGTGAAATGTTATCCCCTATCTGCCTGTCGGGAACACAGTAGGACTGGTCCGTATGATTTGCCCCATCACCTTCCTCAGCCTGTTGGACAAAGCCTTGGACATGATCTTATAATCAGTGCACAATAAAGCCACCGGCCTCCAGTTCTTCACCTCCCTAGGGTCACCCTTTTTTGGCAGTAGGGTGAGGACAGCCCTCCTGCAGCTTATCGGTAGTAACCCTCCGGTCAAACTATCGTTAACTACTGCTAGCCAATCCTCTCCCAACATAGCCCAAAAAGACTTTAAAAAGTCAACGGGAAGCCCATTAATGCCTGGTGCCCTTCCATTTTTCATGCATTTTAATGCAGTGTATAGCTCCTGCAAAGACAATGGTTGCTCTAGCTCAACCTGAGCTTCTGCAGCCACCTGTGGGAGCCCATCAAGGAACTGCTGTGTCACTGTTTTCTCCTCTTTGTACTCATACTTGTAGAGCTCAGCATAGAACTCTACTGCCCTCTTTCTAATTTCACTAGGGCTAGTGAACTCCTGTCCAACAGCTTATTTGAGGTAATGAAAAATTCCTCTTTGTCCATTATTTTTCTCTAAACCAAAGAAAGATTTGGATGAGGCATCCATTTCAGAGATTCCCTGAAACTTACTTCTCACCAATCCCCCTGTTCTCTGATACCCAGCAGGTCTGCCAATGTGGCTTTTTTCCTCTTGAGGGCCTGAGTATGGCGTCCATCTCCTGTGATCTCAACCAACGTCAGGAGTTCCACTATTTCTTCCAGAAGAAACTACAACATTTCCTGAAGTGAGCATCACTAAATAAAGTTATATTAAAATGCCAGTATGCACTTTGGGTTTTACAGCATTAATGTTATTAAACAATTATCCTGAAAATCCCACTGGGGTTATCACACTTGATTTACAGACCTGAGATTGATGCTCAAAACAATAAAACCTATCTAAACTGACCAGAGAAATGGTGTTCTCTCTCACATGGTCCCATGTGTACTGTCTCGTGCCTCCATGTTGACTCCGCCAAATATCTGTCACGGTCGTCGTATGAAGCAGACCAAGGCGCAGCGTGATATGCGTACATCTTTTAATGAGTACTTTATACACTACAACAAAACAAGTGCAAAACAGGCTGCCTAAGTATGGTTCCCAATCAGAGACAACAAGCCACAGCTGCCTCTGATTGGGAACCACCCCGGCCAACATAGAAACACATGAACTAGAACATGAACATAGAAAACTAAACATAGAAACTAACACCCTGGCTCAACATATACGAGTCCCCAGAGCCAGGGCGTGACAATATCACACAGTTCATGTGTTACAATAAGACAGTTTTAAAAAGTCCTTGAGGCTATATGAGGTTCTTTGTGATTTATATCTAAATCACTGACTGTGTAGTTAAAATCCCCAGCAAATACAGAGGAATAGAGGAAGAGACAGAAAACTCTTTACAGAGTTAAGGCTGCGACTGAACTCTTTCATTTCCTTTAGAATTGACATCACTTGTCACTCTAGTGACCACTTTCTTGAGTCTAGCGATTTCAGCGCTTGTCAAACCTCCCCCCGTTATTTTTGACATTCAATAAACAATTCACTTTCAGGAAAAAAAATCTGTTACATTATAATCCATCATATATTTCTTCCCTTTTGTCAAATTCAGAAATTGATGTACCTTCTCAATCCCATACATCCCTTCCACCCCATTTCTCTCGCTATTTTGTTGTGACGCGTCAGCTGACTCACCCTCGCTATCCTCCCCAGAAGAAAACTCCACCATCTCTACAACCTGTTTATCCTCAACTGATTTATCAATCTCTACCTTCCTCTTAGAATTAGAACCTTCACCACCCCGTAAATTCTTCCTCTTACTCCTCGGTACTTTGAAAACAGCCGCTTCCTTTTCCATTATTTCAATCTCCTCTTGAACTCCAATTACATTTTCCAGCACCACCTCAGCGAACCCCAAACGCAGTCTCACCGACTGTTTCTCCTCCCTCTTTGTTCTGATCTACCATAATTGCCCCCGTAGCCACACTGCTTTCCTTTCCTACTTTTCCAACCACATCTGCCCACCTTCTCCCTTCCCCTGAACCCTTAGTATGTTAATCCCTTCGCGGTGGTGCATTAGCTGAACCAGCGCTAGAGCTGCTACCGGGCTCTGCGCGCTCGTTCTCAAGACAATAATGTACCAAATGCCCCTCTCTTCCACAGCCATAGCATTTCATTGATTCAGTAGAAGCGTAGAACACAATCAAATCCATCAATCTTAAAACGGAACGCTAAATTCAGTTCGTCAGTGTCCTTCTTTAAAACCATATGCACTTGTCCTCTATGAGACACGACATGTTTCAGCAAAGGAGATTTGCATCCAAAAATAACATTCTTTATTGTAGATACAAGTTGACTATGACGAGAACTCTCGCTCCAACACTTCATCTTTAACAAATGGTGGCACGTTAGAAAGTATAACTTTCTTCGCCAGATTCATAAGAGGAAATACCGACGTCTGTGTCTCCCGCAACACAACACCACTCTCAACTATCGTATTCACCTTTTCAATGGAATCTGTTAGAAATTGCGTAATTCAAATCTGGTATTGGAATAAGAATCAAGAGATCTTCAATCCAAGCTTAATTTATTATATGCAAAATGTATGTATGATAAGTATGAAGGTTCGTATATACGGGTCCACTGAAATACCACGCAGGGCACTCAGAGAACTAAAACACCGCTCACAGGTTCCCCCCCAAATACTCTGACAGATAGTTCCCACCTCTTCTGTTGGCCACTCAGAGTAAAGGACTGAGTGTGGTTCAGCCAATCCGTTGGCGCAGGGGTTGGTCCCAACTCCTCTTCTCCATTTATTGCACACTGTTGCCAGGCATAAGTTGCTATCACAATAACCTGGGGAGTCAGCACCCAAAAGACACCATTCCACTGTACTCCATGTACCCACGTTCAAGGACGGTTTCACAGACAACAAAGAGAGAGTGTTCGTATCTGTGAGAAATACAAGTCTTATCTCATCCTAGCCCCTAAAGTTCCCCACATGAATCACAGGCTGTTATGTGAAACAATCCATATCAGTACAGTGCTCCTCATTAATGCATTCCTTCCAAGATATTCATCACATACAGATCCAATTATGAGAAAAATAGAACCCAACAATCCCCCTTTTGACGCCCTCTAGGGTGTCACTCATTAAAATACAATACAAACAAAAAGAATCACACTTTTATTAATAGACAAATTTATAATAAAAGGCCTTCAGTCCTTCCATCTACACCCAACTTGCAAACGGTTGGCTACAAGTCACCCAGGCACTTCAAACCTTCACATAAGGAAAGACAAACATTCTCAATGGTTAACTTGATTAATAAAGCATAAAACACAGGATTAATAGAACACAAAACATAACATTATTAAAACATAAAACACCAACAGGGAAGTAAATTTTGGCCCCCTTTAGACACCCTCTAGAGTGTCACTCCACCAAGCCTGGTAGGTCATATCCTTCATTCCTTAGGTCGGAGTCCGGGATTGGGCCGTATCTCACCATCTGTTTGGAAACCACCTTCTCCATCTCCTTTTCTCACCAACCCTCAGACACAGGAAATAAGACAACATCCACAAAGAACAAGTATACCCATAGAAGCTATAACTTCACCCAGAATAGTCACAACAATAGTTTTCCATTCACCAAATATGTTATCAAACCAACCGTTTATGGAGCTATCAATACCAGAGTTCTCAGCCAGTTCGTTCGCCAGCGTGGTGAGTCCCTGTAGCGCTTTGGTCACGGACCCGTCCGGTGCTGTGTTGTTGGAGATGAAAGTACAGCACATATATCCAAACAGAACACAAACCCCGTCCCGCTCAGCCACAAGCATATCTAAAGCTATTTTATTCTGCCATGTCATTAAGCTAGTTGCCACTGTCTGCTCAGCTAATCTTTGCTGGTTATAGTAAATATAATTCATCCAATCTATGTTTTTATTAATTGTTGACCACCAGAAAATACTTAATTCAAACCCAGCTGCGATCTGATTCCTAGCTTTGAATTGTTCTGGAACCCCTCGGGGTACTCCTATCCCATCAATATATATCCTTTCATCAAAGGATCCCAGGAGGAGGTCCTACTTTCTATGTGACAACTCACCAGTCTCTGACACGTTTGATCGTTTGCATATGTAGGTGAGTTCACAATCAGTTATCACCACACAACCATCAGATGTCAGCACGGGCCTGGTTTTTGTTCCTAAAATCCTCTGGCTGCAACAAAGAGGAGAGATTAGTCATGGTCTCTTTTAGTTGTGACATTCTCTGTGTGGGAGCAGGAGCTAAGATGCCCTACCCTGTATCCTATCATATTAGTCCTAGAAAAACAATAAGAATCCCCTGTGACTTCAAACTGAGGCAACCCAGGTTGGGATGACTTTGTTATCGGGGGATACAGATAGTGCAAGTTACCATAAGACTCTTTCACCACATCCCCAGGTGGCTTGCATGGAGGATAAACCTGACAGAGAGTCAAAGCCTGTCAAGGGGAACGGAGTAGTTGTTAACCTTGGTTTGGCTGTCCTACAGGCATAACAGTCCTCTTTAGACCGTATACTGAACCCATTCCAACCACAGGTTAAAATCTATTTACTCCGTCTCCATCTGTACTACTTCCTTCAGGTCTATAGTTTGCACTGTCTCACTACCTCCCTCAGAGAGGTTTACTCTATAGGGTGCCCCAGTTGAAGAAGATATCTCACTTGTCAGGTCTGTAATCTGTTTTAGCATAATTCAGACTTTCAGACTGTACCTACCCTCATATGGGTCGCACTGCCATTTCTGATAATTCCCTACTTTCACAATACTACACCTGTCCCTAAACTGTATATGGAGTTTGGTGATGTCCTTCCCTAAAGTCCCTAGTATTCCCCTTTCCCTATGTCTAGCTGTCTCCTATGCCTTTTCAACTTGTGTTAGGTTAACTACCACTTCTGGCTGAAACAGGAGGGTCCGTGTGTGTTAGGAATATGGCCCCCACAATCAGACAGCTACCTACCGTCGGGAGACCTGTGAATCCCCACCCTCGCCCTGAGAACATGTCAGACGCCAGAGGCCAACCCATTGCTTCACCTTCTACCGAACTCACACAGGGATGATCAGACAGGGTAAGGGAATCTTCGTTAAGGAGCCAACCCCCGAGCCCTAGTGGTGATCGGTTTTTTCTCCTAACTCTGTGTTTGTTCGTCAGGTGTAGCTGGGTTTACCTTTTTGCAGTGAGTGACATGCACCCAGATGGATCTCTCAGCTATTCTGCTGGCAAAGGCAGTACTTGGTAGGGCCCTTCCCGCCAGGCCTGCTTCAGTCTCCTGGTTAGATAGAGTGGGTCACCTTCTCCTTTAGTTCACCTGTGGGGCACAAAACCTCTGACATACAGGTGTGGTTAATAAACTATCATACATGTTTTTTTGTTTTTTTTTAGTATTTTGTCCTCTCCTTCGTATATATTTAATATTTAATCCAACCATCCCC
This sequence comes from Coregonus clupeaformis, assembly GCF_020615455.1. Classification (NCBI taxonomy): domain Eukaryota; kingdom Metazoa; phylum Chordata; class Actinopteri; order Salmoniformes; family Salmonidae; genus Coregonus; species Coregonus clupeaformis. The sequence goes on along the minus strand of NC_059203.1, from coordinate 38,936,494 downwards.
CTTTTTGACACATGATTTGGCCATGTGTCAATATTACCACCTATCTAAACAATCACTTTAGTTAATATTGGTAATTCATTATCCAATTGCCATTCCTCCACTCTCTCTTCTGTTATTTTATGGTTCAAATCAAATATACTATTACCAAACTATAATCTTCTTCACAATTTGCACAGTATTACAAATTACCCTCAACTTAGTAAAATAAACTATCTTAAAGTCCTCCTCTCATGCCTTTAGAATTTACTAGTGTGGATGATTAAAATAACACCAGAATGTTAAAACAGAGTTCAGAGGCAATTGAAATCATTTAACGAACTGTTTAATCCCATAGTATACTAAACATTACCATTATTCTAAATATTTCATAAATGTTTGTTATCCCAAGTGTTCATTAAGTCCTCATGACATTCATTCTCATAAGAAATCATATATACCCCAAACTCAGCCAAAAGCTAAAAAACTCCATAAAATTCACTGTGTGCTCCTCTAAGACCTATCACCCTTGACCTGCTGAAACCCCCCCAAAATTGAAACAACAAGGCTTTATAAACATATACTAGGTGTGTTGTTTTTTGTTTGAAAAACCCCATTTGAAAAACAACCACAAATAGCCAGGCCTTAATTTGGTAGCTCACTTTTATGACCTAAATACTGCCTAACTCCACTACTGCTCCCCTAGCCCTTGGCAACATTCCAACGAGATGAGCTAATCTCTTTCTCCTGGTTATCCCCAGTCTTAACCCATCAATAATTGTTTGTATCAATCTAATTCCTCATTTCCCGCTAAACCATTTCAGTTCGCTATTCAATTTATTTAACTGTTCTCTCTGATTATGCCCTAATTAATAAAACAACTACTTGCTATCATTGATTAGCATACATTTAATGATGTTCCTACCATCTGAACTGTACTGTCTCTCACCCTCCCCTTGCTCCTTCGGGGAGAGCGCATGGTAACCTTATAACATATTTTCATAGACTTTTCTAGAATACTTCTATTTAAGCTATCTAATTCAACCTTTCACATTTCTCAATCCACATAGTAATCTAGGTATATAGCCCCACTGCGAAAGCTTTGTCTACTGTCCCTACCTGTGTTCGAACCAGGGACATCGCCAGTCACTCCACACCATCTGCGATGCTCTCAAAGTAACTACTCCCAGTTCATAGAGCAAGTGACGTCACCAAATGAAAATCGCAGTAGCTTTCACCTCAGCAAAAAACTCTCTCTCCCTTTGATTCCCTATTGAATAAGTTAGTTTTTCTATTTAACCCCAAAACACGCTACAAATAGTCCATTCAACATTACCAAACTAAATACTCAGTAGCATCCGGTCACCACCCACACCAGCCGTTGACTTCGCCTCATGCCACCGAAATGCCAAATAAACCATAATAGTTCAATGGAGCCCCCTATTGGCTCTCCCCTACCTATACATTACTTCCATAACCACATTAGTTATGGTCCGATTAGCAGTTAAACCTTATCACATGATCAAACAACGCCACAACCTTAAACTCATATGGGGCGGCAGGCAGCTTAGTGATCAATAGCGCCGCGCCAACAACCGAGAGGTCGCCGGTTCCAATCCCCGAGCCGGCCAGGCGAAAAAATCTGCCGATGTGCCCTCGAGCAAGGCACTCAACCCCAATCGCTCCTGCAAGTCGCTCTGGACAAGAGCATCTGCCAAATCACCAAAAATGCAAAAGTAAATATTCTCCACTTTCTCACCCATGACGCACGTCTACGCTTGGATGAGCAAGTTCAGAATATCCATCGTCAGAAACCCCCAGGCACCTCTCAAATAATCACCCCGTGGTGTTCCCAGCCAACTGGGCTCCAAAAGCCACAGTTTCGCTCTCTCCAGCCCCTCCCCTCGCAACTCTCTCTTCCTCTGGGAGCAGGCTCTTTTGAGGAGCTGTGTTAGTGTTTCCAATATTCTGTCGTTATTTAAAGTACTTTAATCTAGTTATTTAAATCAAATTATTCCCACCTAATTAGTTAAAGTTGGTGCATGTTTATATTTCAACGATAAACCGAATTATTTCAGTCTAATTGTTTAACCAGTATTTTGCAGGGTCAAACATCAAACGCCACAGTTCAATCATATCAGCTCAAACGTTTCAGTTCAGTCACACTAGTCATTCATCACTTTAGCTTTATGTTCCTAATTGTTATTAACGGGTTATATGGTTTAAGCAACCACAAACCCAACAGTTATCCCCAAATTATACAGTTTGGACAGCCACAGACGTTTTAATTCCCAATTAGTTTTCTATCAAGGTATACAGGGTTTTTTGTTTAAAATAAATGCACTGTTGGTTAAGGGCTGTAAGTAAGCATTTCGCTGTAATGTCTGCACCTGTTGTATTCGGCGCATGTGACCAATACAATTTGATTTGATTTGATTTGACTGTGCCTTTAAACAGCTTGAAAATGATGTCATGGCTATAGAAGCTTCTGATAGGCTAATTTAAATCATTTGAGTCAATTGGAGGTGTACCTGTGGATGTATTTCAAGGCCTACCTTCAAACTCAGTGCCTCTTTGCTTGACATCATGGGAAAATCAAAATACATCAGCCAAGACCTCAGAAAAAAAATTGTAGACCTCCATAAGTCTGGTTCATCCTTGGGAGCAACTTCCAAACGCCTGAAGGTACCACGTTCATCTGTACAAACAATAGTACGCAAGTATAAACACCATGGGACCACGCAGCCGTCATATGAAGGAGACGCGTTCTGTCTCCTAGAGTTCTGTCTCCTAGAGATTAACGTACTTTGGTGCGAAAAGTGCAAACCAATCCCAGAACAACAGCAAAGGACCTTGTGAAGATGCTGGAGGAAACAGGTACAAAAGTATCTATATCCACAGTAGAATGAGTCCTATATCGACATAACCTGAAAGGCCGCTCAGCAAGGGTCAAGCCACTGCTCCAAAACCGCCATAAAAAAGCCAGACTACGGTTTGCAACTGCACATGGGGACAAAGATCGTAATTTTTGGAGAAATGTCCTCTGGTCTGATGAAACACAAATAGAACTGTTTGGCCATAATGACCATCGTTATGTTTGGAGGAAAAAAGGGGCAGCTTGCAAGCCGAAGAACATCATCCCAACCGTGAAGCACAGGGGTGGCAGCATCATGCTGTGTGGGTGCTTTGCTGCAGGAAGGACTGGTGCACTTCACAAAATAGATGTCATCATGAAGAAGGAAAATTATGTGGATATATTGAAGCAACATCTCAAGACATCAGTCAGGAAGTTAAAGCTTGGTCGCAAATGGGTCTTCCAAATGGACAATGACCCTAAGCATACTTCCAAAGTTGTGGCAAAATGGCTTAAGGACAACAAAGTCAAGGTATTGGAGTGGCCATCACAAAGCCCTGACCTCAAGCCTATAGAAAATGTGTGGGCAGAACTGAAAAAGCGGGTGCGAGCAAGGAGGCCTAAAAACATGACTCAGTTAGGGCTCCCGAGTGGCACAGCGGTCTAAGGCAGCGGTCTAAGTCACTGCATCTCAGTGCTTGAGGCGTCACTACAGAACCCCTGGTTCGATTCCAGGCTGTATCACAACTGGCCGTGATTGGAAGTCCCATAGGGCGGCGCACAGTTGGCCGGTGTAGGCTGTCATTGTAAATAAGCATTTGTTCTTAACTGACTTGCCTAGTTAAATAAAAAATTAATAAAAAGAAAGAAAGTTAAACCAGCTCTGTCAGGAGGAATGGGCCAAAATTCACCCAACTTATTGTGGAAGGCTACCCGAAACGTTTCCCAAGTTAAACATTTTAAAGTCAATGCTACCAAATACTAATTGAGTGTATGTAAACTTCTGACCCACTGGGAATGTGATGAAAGAAATAAAAGCTGAAATAAATCATTCTCTCTACTATTATTCTGACATTTCACATTCTTAAAATAAAGGTGTATGTAAACTTCCGACTTCAACTGTATCTCACATGTATTATCAGAGGCACATCAGTGTTCATAGTAAGACACACAACAGTGTGTCTGCTGCCATCTAAGGTCCCGCAGGGTACCTTAATTCAATTACTTTAGAGATTCCAAAGGGCATACCTCTAAACAGATTTGGAAAAAAGGCCCAGAGAGGGAGAGAGGAGGAAGAGATAGTTGTACACACAGAATTATGGTAATATCCTATGTTTTTCTCCCCAGTCAGCAATGTTCCTGACTCAGTGAATTGGCAATTATTAAATCTCTGTTCTATTTGGGGTTGAGCATTAACCCACAGATTGAAGGTCTAAGGGTATAGGACGTGTGTAGTAATGTGGTTGGGATGGATGGATGTACCTGTGGTGTGTCTGCCCATGTTTGCAGTCAGCTTTCTCTGGTTGAGAGCATGTGTTAGTGACGGCTGCCAGGTTTAAGGGATTAATTTGGGGACTCTACTCCAGCTATTTTGTCCTCTTTTCAGAAGATCAGTAATATCCACTGGAGTCACGGTCACTCACTGCCAGTTCACATTTGTCAATATACTAAAAGAGTTGAGGAAAACATGCTCAGCTAACTGAAGCCTTTTCTTCATCACATTAAAGATAATTACTTCTCCCCTCTATCCATCATTGTCACGTCACCTCCCGTTGCTCCCCTCCGGCGCTCTGATTCGCCGGTCTACTGAGCCACCGGTCTGAGCGCACCACCTCGGCAACACCGGAATGGAAACCCAACGCACCCTAATCCCCTCCAGCGCACCTGCACCTCATCATCTCATTACCACCCCTATATAGCCCTGGACTGTTCAGTGTTGTGTGGTGTGTGATTGTTAGTGTCATGTCGTGTACTCACTCTTTGTTGTTCTCTTGCTCAGTGTTAAGTAAACCTTTACATTGTTGATTCCTGCATCTGCGTCCTGCCTCTTCGTATCCTCAGTACTCGTCACAGAATCACACACCTATCATGAAGATGAGACAGCCTATAGGGAGGAGGTCAGAGACCTGGCCGTGTGGTGCCAGGATAACAATCTCTCCCTCAACGTGACCAAGACAAAGGAGATGATTGTGGACTACAGGGAAAAAAAGAGGACTGAGCACGCCCCCATTCTCATCGATGGGGCTGTAGTGGAACAGGTTGTGAGCTTCAAGTTCCTTGGTGTCCACATCACCAACAAACTATCATGGTCCAAACACACCAAGACAGTCGTGAAGAGGGCTCGACAAAGCCTATTCCCCCTCAGGAGACTGAAAAGATTTGGTATGGGTCCTCAGATCCTCAAAAAGTTATACAGCTGCACCATCGAGAGCATCCTGACTGGTTGCATCACCGCCTGGTATGGCAACTGCTCGGCCTCCAACCGCAAGGCACTACAGAGGGTAGTGCGTACGGCCCAGTACATCACTGGGGCCAAGCTTCCTGCCATCCAGGACCTCTATCAGAGGAAGGCCCTTGTCGTATCGGGTGAATGCTGGCAATTATTGCTGATAAACAAAGGAGTCTGCTCATACTGAACTTGGATCATAAGGTTTATTCATATCACAAGCTTCAGCATAAGTGACAGATGTCATGACATCCGGAGAGCGACGGCCCGGATTGCAATGCAAAAAGATGGGTGCTCTCTCTTCTGGCCAATCACCAATCTCCCCTGGGGCGTCACCCCACAAACGCCACATTTGACCTAACATAAACAACATTCCATTTCTTCATGAAAAACATTTAACAAAGGCATAATCCTAATACACGACATTTCCCCCCTTCGAGACTAAACAGTCTCGAAAACAAACAGAATAGGATTATGACAAGTAACAATTTATCTTATTGAGTATCTTTAACATTAAACCAAAAACATTCTTCTCTAGAGTGTAAATACCTTTCTATGAAATATGAATAACTGTTTATGAAGTGTGAATACATTACTATGAAATATGAACAAATCTTTATGGAGTGTAAATACATTACTATGAAATATGAACAAATCTTTATGGAGTGTGAGAGCGAAAAACTGTCCGGCAACCTTCGTTCCAAATCCATCCATCCATCAATCAAGACAGTAAAATTCTCTCACGGTCCCTCTGCCCCAGGCAACCACCTAGATACTCCAGATAAACTCATAAACCATGTAAATGCATTTGAAACTATGATGCAATTAAATACACATGTAAGCCCCTGCAAACAAAATCCTATCCAAAAAATATCCACTCTAAGGCTGGTCAACCCATTGGACCCTACAGTGGACCTCTCCCTGCCTAGACTCCCTGTCCCTAAGCATCAACGAAATAAACAAAAACATCTAAGATCCTCACATGTATTCAAAAACATCAAATATCATTCTACAAAAATTAATACCTAAGAATATGACACAAATTATGTATTACACATGCAAATATGTCTATATTTCATTGCAGACACTGGAATGTAGTCCACTACACTTCATCTCCCCGTAGTCTCGACTTCCAATGGATTGTTGATGATGGAATCGGAATCTCTCCACACCTTCTTTGTTTCATCTCCTCCAGTCATTGTCCTTTCACATTGTCCCTTCATATTGTCCTTGTTTGAGTATTTCAATCTCCACATGTTCCCCCAATTGCTTCTGGAAGAAAAGAAAAGACCAAACAGTATCTTTTGCAAAACAAACACTTTCAAATTAAACATCAATATCAACTAAGAATATAAAAATGATATATAAATGATGTATGAATCACATTAACCATTTCCCCCATTTGATTCATAAAATCATACTAAAATCACCCTAATATTGAAAAAAAAAATTTGAAAAATGATCAAATTATCAAAAATGATATTTATCCATTCAGTTCCACTTGTCCATCTTCATCCAGATCAGGAACAGTCAACACCGGCATCTGAGTGTTGTCTCCAGGCATCACTCTCCAACCTATCTCAATATCATAGCTTTCTCAAAGGTCAGTAACAAATTACAAACATCACACACAGTGCTATCAAAGCTGCAACTAAAATCTGAACCATCACTGCCCCTACTGGGCCTACCTGATCTTGCAACCAAGTCTTCGCTGACTTCCGCTCCTTCAGATCTACCAAATGCATCCCTTATATTCTTCAATGCATATATAACCCTAGTGATAATATCTGAACTATCTGGACTCAAAGTATAACTAACATTATCAATAGGATCTTCCCAAATGTTACACCATACCATGGAAAAAGTCCCCCCTTCTCCCTTAGATTCATCCTTCAATGATAGACTTGAAGACTATAACATGTCTCTTTTCACCCTTTTAACCCTAGATTCAGATTTATCTGTGTCCGGTGCTACCCCTCTTTTAATGGTAGAAACCTCATATGGAAGCTTCAACGTTGACATGTAACAACATCCTGTCTATCCATAGGGTAAGAATATATACGTTTTATCACCACAAACCCTCCAAATATCTCTAAAATTCTCAATAGTCACATTGTCAGGCAAAAGCTAATCTTTTAACCATCAAAGTCCTGCTCTTCTTACTAACTGGAACATAAAAAGTAACATTATATTTCTCATTACTACCCTTAAGGTCATGCTTACCCAAAGTTATCATATAATCATCACAATCTGATATTCCCATAAACATACCCCTTACATCATATGTTTTATTAGAACAAAACAACTTTTAGCCCTCACTGCTTTCACCTCAAATGCTTCAGGGTTCGCTGTTACCTGAGTTTCCTTCCCATCTAACAAATGCACCCAAGTTAATTCACTTAACCCAATAACACCTAACCCTAGGCTTAAACAAATGTTTTGACAACGACATTATTTTATCGGTTACTGATTGTTGCTGATACCACAGTCATGACAAAGCATAAGATTGACACATACTTGATAGAGGTCGAGCGACCGTCTCTAAAATGTTTGGTGCTGGAATTCTCAACAGACATGGACCCTCAAGATTCCTGACTGATCTTACAGAATGAGCTGCTGGAACCAAAGATTCCTACCTGCTATCTTTAATTTTTCACAACAGAAGAATCAAACCACATGCATATAGTTTCTCTCTTCCCTAACGAGCGGTACTGATCAGATACCTCTCCTTGTCTGTCATTAAAATTAAAGACCTCATCCTGTACCTCCATGATAGTACCCTTCACTACTTCAGATGAATCTATATTGCTCTCTACTACTATCTGCTCTCCTATTTTAACCCCATTCGTACTATCATTGACAGCACTCTCCATCCGTAACATAAACCCCTGAGTCCTTCTTGCTACCCCCTTTAATTTCAGAAAAGTTGTTGTCGGTGTCATACTTCCTACATTTGCTATTGCCATCGTATCATTAATCCCTTCCAAAGTTACCATTAAAGTAGTTGATCTAGTTGATGTATTAACACTCTTAACTACTTCTAGTGTGAAAGTTCCCGATATCCTCTGTGTATTATCTACTGTTGGAGTGACTACTGCAACATATTCTTCCTGAACTCCTTTGGTGACTGTGGAAATTTCAACAGACTTCAAATCTTCCATTATAAGCATCACTTTACGAATTACATAGCCTTTTAACCAATAATTCTTAACCGGAACAAATTTTAATGCTTGCACTAGATAAGTACACATATATTCTCCCTGATCTTTCTCTGTAACATTACGCAAAATAAGTGAACAATCACTCATAACCTCTTCCACTTCATATTGTTGTACAAACTATACCTCCTTTGATTAGGGGGCACCGCTTCTACATCTGGTCCTGATAACAATACTTCTTCTCCATAATTATCTCTCCATGTGGGAGGAACGTCCCCATCCTAACCCCAATAAGTATTTTTCCTCTAAAATTGGTGCTGAAGCCATTGGCTCCCTTATAATCAAATGCGATATATTTATGGCTTTAATAACTATCAATGTTGAAAGAGTTAAATTGCTTCTCACTGTTGTTTTAATAGACTGAAGTGTTGATGTCATTGTTGTTACTTCATCCATTTTCCCCAAAGCTTTGAACTCTTTGCTTGTACTTCCATCTATCACCACTAGTGTCACTTTTTCCCAACTCTCAGTCCTACCTCTAATCCCTGACTTTCAAACTTTTGATTATAAAAAATACACCTATAATTACCTTGATCTCCCTGCTGGGAACTGTAAATATAGATACTCAATCACCCTCAATCTTCTCTTATTATTCAGCAACACATACTTTCTCAATGCATCTGCTCCTAACAGATCTAAACTCCTACCATATCTTCCCACTAAACTCTAAAATGTCCTTCACCACTGTTCTCTCTCTCTTACTACTAACTTTGAAACTTAGCTTACTGTCTTAGAGTTCCTTCAACCTAGTTCTCCTAACTTATTTTAATCTAATCTTTTCTCCTAACCTTTAAAAACCTTTTCCACTGATTTATTCACAAAATCCCTTTACCACCAAATTTTAGAATATGTGATTGGGAAAGTCCCCACCTGCTTCTGACTTCTTTACACACAGACTTGGCAAACGACTAAACACCTTTTAGCCTAGCCTGAAATCTCTTGGTGTAAGAATGTAACCCAGAATAACAGTCACCCCTTTTAACTTTATTTTCCAGACAGATTGTCTAATAGGCAGTCTAATAGATTATCATCCTTCCTATGATATTATCTTTTGAAGCAAATATGATTCCCAAAAACCCTACTTTTTAAAATCTTCTACCAGACAGCCATTTAGTGTACATCTTATTGTACAATTCAATTTAAACAATGCATCTCTTCCCAACAATGCAATAGGTATATTTTTTAATATTAGTATGTCTACTTTAATTTCTCTTTGATTTTTATAGCATAGCTCAATTGGTTCCCTAAGAGTAATTAACTGTTTTACTACCTCAAATCCCTATCCTAATTAGTTAATTTTACATAGTGAGATGTTTAACCTCTTTAGGCTGAACACAGAAGTTTTTCCACTATTCACCATTATTTCTCATAGTCCTCTGGTTTTACTTCAATTGTTGGATATTTTCTCTTCTTCTCTAATCGGTGCTATCAGCTGACACCCCCCTTTCGGATCTTCTAGGCACCTCTAGAATCCTTAGGGTTCACCTGGAGAACAGGTGATCTTGACTGGCCCCTGTATCTTCCTTAAAAATGTTCTCTGTTGTTTCCTCCTGACGCATTGCACTCACAGGTAAAGTGACCAACCTCCACAATTATAACAGTCTTCTGAAAGTTGCTGGAAGTGTAGCTGAAATCTTCCTCCTCCTTCTAAGCCTTCTCGTCCTCTTCCTCTCCAATTCTGTGTCTGTCCAGAAGCTGGCTGTGGATATGGAACACCTGGTACCCCCCTTGGTGGCTGGTACAATTGCATTTGATATTGTTCAGTTGAAGCTGTAACAGTGATTGTTGATTTGGTTCACTTTGATTCTTCATAACCAAAGCTTCTCTTCTCCACCAGTTGTATGCTTGAGTTTTCTGAGAGTTTCTTCGTCCTGTTCTTTCTTGCTGTTGACATATCAGGATTCTTCAAAAGCTTATATTCTAAGTTCTGTCCTCGAAATATCATCTTCCATCATCTTCTTACTTTTCTTCTGTGCCAGTCCTTGTAGGATAAACTCCTTTTGAATACACAGCACCTTTAGTCTCCTCTTTATCGCTGTCTTCATCTGAACTCGAATCTCTTGTATCCTTCTTCCTTCAACTTCCATCAGAGATCAAATCTCTAGTATCCTTCTTTCCTCTCTTGCCAACTTCCTTCTGATCACAGAGTCATATCCACCCATGATCTCTTCTCAATCACTCTGATCTTCATCTTCATCATCTTCTTCAAGTTCCATCTTCCTTAACCTCACTCTTCTCTTTCAGACATCTCATTTTCTTCCTTCTGGAGTTTTGGATTCATCTTTCTGGTCTTTTCTGCTTGTCCTCTATCTATTATTCGTTCATCTTCCTCTCCGATGCAACAATCACCCTGCTGGATGATCACTGGAAGCTGAGGATAAACATCCCTAAGCTCTACTTCCTTCTCGTAAGGTGGGTGTCTTTTTGCTGAATCCGTATGTGAGAAAGGTGTACTAACTTCTGCCATTAGTTTTCCTGTCGCCTTCTCTATACCTTTATCTTATCGCTGGAATCTTTTATCAGTTTTTGTTTGAGAATGAAGGGCAACTTTTGTTTCATTTGCCGGATAACCTAGCAATACTTTAGTTAAAGGATTACCATTTTGTACTATATCAACCGGTGTAATGACTTTTTATAGCCTTGATGTCGTTTTTCCCCATTGTAACAACCCTTTTATTCCTTTATCGTGAATTATTTTATTTTAGACTATATAGCCTATGGCTTCCCCCCTTTAATTATTAATATAACCTAACAACCCAAAAAAAATATCAATAAAATATGACTATGAAATAATTCAATTAAAATTTCTATTCAAAAACCATTTCTAATTAAAATAAAAAAACAATTAAAAAATCAATTAAAAATTATGAATAATTAAAACCAATTTTTTATTTCTACATCCTATATCACCAATTTATCAATTAGTGGTGGCTATCTTACCACAACCCATCAAATGCAAGTAGTCAACTTCAGACTACAATACCCATAAACAAAGCCTGTAACCCTACCATTACTACAATTCCCATAACCCCCTTGTTCTATAAGCACCTAATTATCTTAATTTTACAGAATAATGTCAGTCCTTGATTCCCAACACAACTCCAATCAACCCCAGTGATGCACATAACCTCCAAAATGCAATTTTTTAATGAAATAGTATTTGCCAAGCCTATGTGAAATTGTCATAACATCAGATATCCTGTAGGGGAAGATTTTGTAACCAGACCAGTCTCAAATCCTTGACTCGATCCTCTGTCGCGTCACGTGACGTGTACGTCAGCACCCCCTCTCTTTCTCTCTCCATTGCTCCTCTCATATGACAAAAGAACAGAGACACAAAAAGATTTTAGTAGTTACTGCAATCACTGAGTTATCTCAACCATATTCAACATTCCCCCACTCATATTCGCTCTAAGACTAAACTCAGGACTAAATAGATCGCTCAAAAACATTTTTATTTACTTTTTATTTATTTTAATCGTCTTTTAATTTAATTTATTATAGTCCGCCAACATATATCTAATTTATAAATTCACTACATCTCAACAAATAGTTTCATTTTCGAACAACAGTTACTTTAACGATTAGAAGATTCGTGTCCAAATATCTCTTGTCTGTGGCTATTTCTCTGTCTCCCCCTGCCGCGTAACAGATGTGTTGTTTAGTAAAATCCCACGCATGCGCGATACATTCAAAAATACTTTTTCACCGTGGAAGGGAGATTCTTAGATCTCTCCCCAACCCCAAATAGACGGTTAACAGTCCTGCTGTACCTCCGTTTTCCCCTCATAGTCAAACAACATTTAACAGCGCTCACAAAACATAGAACCGAAATTCCACATACAAACATAATTTAAGAGGCTTTATCCCATCGCAGTGGACCTCCACGGTCACATGTTAGCATGCAGCATATTAGCATTTAGCATTAGCATTTAGCCTTAGCCTGTATGCACCATGTAGCATAAAAACAATGCACCTGACATTGCGTCTTTAATTACTTTTTCATTTTTTCTAACTTTAGGCTGCCGTGAGTTCTGGATATTTTATGAGCGGTCCCCCCCAAGCAGATATCCCGTCGGACAGAAGATGGGCAAGCAACCCCCACTAAATCTACAACCAAACTCCAGTCCAAGACTGACCTGACAACACATAGCGCGTTACCAGGATTTATGGCCCACCATAGGGGTCGCCCCGTTTGTTCCGAGGGCTTATCAAATCCTGCAATGTCCTAACTTGTATACATATCTTGGCCCCGATTGTTCTTGACTTACTATTCAAGCAACACATCTCTATAAACAATCCATAAGCTCTACCCACTTTTGCGCTGGTTTACATTTTTTATAATGATTAGCCAGACCCCCAGTTATCAGCAATAACGCCACACGAGGCACGGTCGTAATGGTACATTCCTCCAGTGTACACTCACATAGCATCCAAACTAACAATCTCCAAAGCTGTGAGGAAAACTCACCCTTTTCTGGCACTTCAAAACGAGTTAGCTTGGCGGCAACGAATGCAACAAAGAAGATTTGCAGACCAGCCCCACGTTGGGCGCCATTTGTCGTATCGGGTGAATGCTGGCAATTATTGCTGATAAACAAAGGAGTCTGCTCATACTGAACTTGGATCATAAGGTTTATTCATATCACAAGCTTCAGCATAAGTGACAGATGTCATGACATCCGGAGAGCGACGGCCCGGATTGCAATGGTCGCTCTGCCCTTTCTTTGTCTAGCCCCTACTTATAAACAATGCAAAAAGATGGGTGCTCCCTCTTCTGGCCAATCACCAGTCTCCCCTGGGGCGTCACCCCACAAACGCCACATTTGACCTAACATAAACAACATTCCATTTCTTCATGAAAAACATTTAACAAAGGCATAATCCTAATACACGACACCCTCAAAATTGTCAAAGACTCCAGCCACCCTAGTCCTAGACTGTTCTCTCTGCTACCGCACGGCAAGCGGTACCGGAGTGCCAAGTCTAGGTCAAAAAGGCTTCTCAACAGCTTCTACCACCAAGCCATAAGACTCCTGAACAGCTAATCATGGCTACCCGGACTATTTGCACTGCCCCCCCACCCCCACCCCATCTTTTTACGCTGCTGCTACTCTGTTAATTATTTATGCATAGTCACTTTAACTCTACCCACATGTACATTTTACCTCAACTACCTCAACTAGCCGGTGCCCCCGCACATTGACTCTGCACCGGTACCCCCCTATATATAGCCTCCCTACTGTTATTTTATTTTACTTCTGCTCTTTTTTTCTCAACACTTTTTTGTTGTTGTTGTTTTATTTTACTTTTTTATTAAAAAATAAATGCATTGTTGGTTAAGGGCTGTAAGTAAGCATTTCATGGTAATGTCTACACCTGTTGTATTCGGCGCATGTGGCAAATAAAATTGTATTTTATTTTATTTGAAGATGGATGCAGCAGGTAATCCTCCTGGAGTTTCCCAGCGCCTTGACCAGCACCAGCAGCAGATTGCCCAGCTGAACGCCGCCATGCAGGAAGTGCTCCAAACGCTGCATAAACTGACCATCGCTCCGGTTCCACCTCAGGGAGCGGCGAGTGCACCCAGTCCACCTCCTCCCATGCTATCACCAATGTCTGAGGGACCCCTCGCCCTGCCGGAGCGCTATGACGGGAAAACAACGAAATGTAGAGGCTTCCTGCTACAGGTTTCACTGTATCTGGCGCATCAGCGTGGGGCATCTCCATCGGACCAAGCCAGGATGGCGCTGGTGATTTCGCTACTGAAGGGAAAGGCGCTGGATTGGGCCACGGCAGTCTGGGAAGGAGGTGAAGCCGCGGCGCTTCCCTACTTCACCTTCCTCGCTCGGTTCAGGGCGGTGTTCGATCATCCCACGGAGGGAAAGGACAGGGGTGAGCGTCTCCTCTGGCTACAACAGGGAGAGGAGGCCGCGTTCGAATACGCCCTGAGCTTTCGCACGGTGGTGGCGTCTTCCGGATGGAATGAGCGTGCTCTGCGCACGGCCTTCAGGAGAGGCTTACGGGAGGACATCACGACGGCACTCGCATGTCGGGACGATGAGATGGACCTTGATACCCTCATCGCCACGTCCATTCGTCTTGACGACATGTTGAGAGACCGACGCGTTCCCAACACCACCCGGAGCCTCAACACTCACCCCATCTGAGCTATGGAAGCTGCCCTGCCTCCGAGTCCTCACCCATGGAAGTGGGCAGCACTCCCTACACCACCACGGACCACAGATCTCCTGGCAGCTCCCTATCTAGGCGGTATGACTCCCGTCGCCGCTCCGTGAGTGTTCCGTTATCACCTGTCACCAAACCATTGTTTTTAGTTCCCCTAACGGTGAATGGTTCTTCCTTCTCTTCGCTTTCCACGGCAATGATAGATTCCGGATCAGCGGGGAACCTTATCGATAGGGAGCTGGTCTCTGAATCGGGGTTGCCCACTGTGCCACTGTCTTCTCCACTACACGTCACCTCGCTGGACAATAAACCACTTGGATCAGGCACCATTACGCACGTCACTCTCCCCATCACCATTCCCACACTACCGGAGCATCACAAGGAGCTGTCCTTCCACATCGTCACGTCACCCCTTCACCGGATCGTCTTGGGATTGCCCTGGCTCAGACTACACAACCCCACCATCAATTGGATCACCAAGAGGATGACAGCTTGGTCCCCCTCATGCCGGAGGACCTGCCTGCCGGTGGTTTGTTGCTCCACGTCAGTGGAGAGTCCGGAGTCCGCCCTCCAGCCCAACATTCCATGTGTTTACGCAGATCTCTCCGATGTCTTCTCTGCCTCCAAGGCTACGTGTCTCCCTCCTCACAGGCCCTGGGACTGCGCCATTGCCCTGCTGGAGGGACAACACCCCCCAACAAGTCACATTTACTCCCTCTCCATAGCGGAGACTGAGGCCATGGAGAAGTATGTGGCGCAGACCCTGAAACGGGTTCATCAGACGCTCTATCTCTCCTGCCTCCGCCAGCTTCTTCTTCGTGGCCAAAAAAGACGGAGGACTGAGGCCGTGCATTGACTACCGGGGGCTGAACGCAGTCACCACCATGTACCGGTACCCCCTCCCTCTGGTTCCGTCGGCCATCGAGCAGCTGCGAGGGGCCCGGTACTTTACCAAGTTGGACCTGAGGAGTGCCTACAACCTCATCCGAATCCGGGAAGGAGTCGAGTGGAAGGCGGCATTCAGCACTACCTCAGGCCACTATGAATACTGCGTCATGCCCTATGGCTTCGCCAACGCACCTTCCGTGTTCCAGTCCTTCGTCAATGACGTGTTCCGAGACATGCTGAGTAAACAGGTGGTGGTGTACATCGACGATGTCCTGATCTACTCGGCTACGTTCGAGGAGCACGCCTTAAGGGTGGGCCTCAGAAGCTGGCTTGGAACCCGGAGGCTGACGCTGCCTTCAAGAGGCTGAAGGAGAGGTTCACCACAGCGCCCCTCCTAAAACACCCAGATCCAGCTCGTCCTTTCATCCTAGAGGTGGACGCATCTGAGGAGTGCGTGGGTGGGGTCCTCTCCCAGCGGCAAGGTAAGCCAGAGAAAATGTATCCCTGTGCCTTTTTCTCAAAAAGACAGGGAGCTGTTGGCGGTGGTCCTCGCTCTGGAGCAATGGAGACTGGCTGGAGGGCGCAGTCCATCCATTCCGGATTCTCACTGACCACCGGAATTTGGAGCACATACGGGCAGCGAAACGGTTGAACTCTCATCAAGCCAGGTGGGCCCAACTTCTTACTCGCTTTCAGTTTATTCTGTTCTACCGCCCAGGATCCCAGAATGTGAAAGCTGACGCACTCTCCAGGATGCACCATACCGGAGAAAGGAAGGATCTGGGGGGTCCTATCCTGCCTCTGTCTCTCATCGTGGCACCTGTCGTTTGGGATGTGGACAAAGACATCCGCCTGGCGGCTCAGGAGGACCCAGCGTGTATGCACCCACCAGGGTCCGTGAGCGCCTGCTGATCTGGGCGCAAACCACCCTTACGGCAGGGCACTCCGGTATTACGCGCACCCTACATTCTCTCTCACAAAAATACTGGTGGCACACCTTGGCTACTGATGTCTCCCGTTATATCAACTCCTGTTCCGTATGTGCCCAAACGAAGGCACATCAGAACGCCCCGGCAGGCAAACTAGTTCCTCTCCCAGTGCCTCAGCGACCTTGGTCACACCTGTCCATAGACTTTGTCACCAACCTCCCACGTTCTGACGGCTTCACCACAGTCCTGGTGGTCGTAGATCGGTTCTCCAAATCATGCCTTCTGCTCTCCAGGTTGCTGAGGTCCTGTTCCAACAGGTCTTCCAGCATTATGGACTTACGGAGGACATCGTCTCGGACTGGGCCCCCAATTCACCTCCAGAGTGTGGAAGGCTTTCCTGGAGAAGATCGGGTCCATGACCAGCCTTACTTCCGGGTATAGGCCTCAGTCGAATGGGCAGGTGGAGCGCATGAACCAGGAGCTGGGGAGGTTTCTTCGTTACCACTGTCAGGACTGGCAGGGTGAGTGGGTGAGGTTTCTTCCCTGGGCAGAATATGCCCAGAACTCCCTTGTTCACTCCTCCACGGGGCTCACTCCCTTCCAGTGCGTCCTGGGGTACCAGCCGGCGCTGGCCCCTTGGACACCCAGCCAGACCGATGCGCCCACTGTCGACGAGTGGTTCCGCAGGGCCGGACAGGTCTGGGACGCCACCCATGTCCATCTCCAGAGGGCCATTAGTCGGCAGAAAGACCAAGCTGACTGCCACTGCAGTGAGGCCCCCATATTCCAGCCTGGTGATCGTGTGTGGCTGTCCACTAAAAACCTCCCTCACCGCCTGCCCTGCAAGAAACTGAGCCCCCGGTTTGTGGGGCCGTTTAAGGTCCTCCGGCGGATAAATGAGGTACCGTACCGGCTGCTCCTTCCCCCTCACTACCGTGTCTCACCCACTTTTCATGTGTCTCTCCTCAGGCCGGTGGTTCCTGGTCATCTGGCGGATGCCGTCCCCCGGGGTACGCCCCCCGCCCCTGGACATTGACTGGCGTATGCGGTGAGGGACCTGCTGGACTCCAGGTTCCGTGGGGGGACGGCTCCGTTACCTGGTGGACTGGGAGGGGTATGGTCCTGATGAGCTGGGTTCCGGCTGGAGACGTTCTGGATCCCAACCTAATTCGGGACTTCCACCGTCGCCGCCCTGA
The DNA here is from genome assembly GCF_020615455.1 of Coregonus clupeaformis. Classification (NCBI taxonomy): domain Eukaryota; kingdom Metazoa; phylum Chordata; class Actinopteri; order Salmoniformes; family Salmonidae; genus Coregonus; species Coregonus clupeaformis. The sequence goes on along the minus strand of NC_059203.1, from coordinate 38,918,798 downwards.
CCGGCCCGCTCCTCGGGGTTGTCCTCCTGGCCGGCAATGTCCTGCGGTGGGAGCCGCGTGTCCGGTCGGTGGGGGGGGGTTGCTCCCCTCCGGCGGTCTGTTTCGCCGGTCTACTATTGTGCATGACACAAGTAATTTTTCCAACAATTTTTTACAGATAGATTATTTCATTTAGAATTCACTGTATCACAATTCCAGTGGGTCAGAAGTTTACATACACTAATTTGACTGTGCCTTTAAACAGCTGACACCTGAAAATGATGTCATGGCTTTAGAAGCTTCTGATAGGCTAATTGACATCATTTGAGTCAATTGGAGGTGTACCTGTGGATGTATATCAAGGCCTACCTTCAAACTCAGTGCCTCGTTGCTTGACATCATGGGAAAATCAAAAGAAATCAGCCAAGACCTCAGAAGAACAATTGCAGACCTCCACAAGTCTGGTTCATCCTTGGGAGCAATTCCCTAATGCCTGAAGGTACCACGTTCATCTGTACAAACAATAGTACGCAAGTATAAACACCATGGGACCACGCAGCCGTCATACCGCTCAGGAAGGAGACGCATTCTGTCTCCTAGAGATGAACGTAATTTAGTGTGAAAAGTGCAAATCAATCCCAGAACAACACCAAAGGACCTTGTGAAGATTCTGGAGGAAACACGTATAAAAGTACAGTGAGAGAAAAAAGTATTTGATCCCCTGCTGATTTTGTACGTTTGCCCACTGACAAAGAAATGATCAGTCTATAATTTTAATGGTAGGTTTATTTGAACAGTGAGAGACAGAATAACAACAAAAAATCCAGAAAAACGCATGTCAAAAATGTTATAAATTGATTTGCATTTTAATGAGGGAAATAAGTATTTGACCCCCTCTCAATCAGAAAGATTTCTGGCTCCCAGGTGTCTTTTTATATAGGTAACGAGCTGAGATTAGGAGCACACTCTTAAAGGGAGTGCTCCAAACTCAGTTTGTGACCTGTATAAAATACACTTGTCTACAAGACCATCGCCAAGCACCTTGGTGAGAAGGTGACAACAGTTGGTGCAATTATTCGCAAATGGAAGAAACACAAAATAACTATCAATCTCCCTCGGCCTGGGGCTCCATGCAAGATCTCACCTCGTGGAGTTGCAATGATCATGAGAACAGTGAGGAATCAGCCCAGAACTACACGGGAGGATCTTGTCAACGATCTCAAGGCAGCTGGGACCATAGTCACCAAGAAAACAATTGGTAACACACTACACCGTGAAGGACTGAAATCCTGCAGTGCCCGCAAGGTCCCCCTGCTCAAGATAGCACATATACAGGCCCGTCTGAAGTTTGCCAATGAACATCTGAATGATTCAGAGGAGAACTGGGTGAAAGTGTTGTGGTCAGATGAGACCAAAATCAAGCTCTTTGGCATCAACTCAACTCGTCGTGTTTGGAGGAGGAGGAATGCTGCCTATGACCCCAAGAACACCATCCCCACCGTCAAACATGGAGGTGGAAACATTATGCTTTGGGGGTGTTTTTCTGCTAAGGGGACAGGACAACTTCACCGCATCAAAGGGACGATGGATGGGGCCATGTACCGTCAAATCTTGGGTGAGAACCTCCTTCCCTCAGCAAGGGCATTGAAAATGGGTCGTGGATGGGTATTCCAGCATGACAATGACCCAAAACACACAGCCAAGGCAACAAAGGAGTGGCTCAAGAAGAAGAACATTAAGGTCATGGAGTGGCCTAGTCAGTCTCCAGACCTTAATCCCATAAAAAATCTTTGGAGGGAGCTGAAGGTTCGAGTTGGCAAATGTCAGCCTCGAAACCTTAATGACTTGGAGAAGATCTGCAAAGTGGGACAAAATACCTCCTGAGATGTGTGCAAACCTGGTGGCCAACTACAAGAAACGTCTGACCTCTGTGATTGCCAACAAGGGTTTTTCCACCAAGTACTAAGTCATGTTTTGCAGAGGGGTCAAATACTTATTTCCCTCATTAAAATGCAAATAAATTAATAACATTTTTGACATGTGTTTTTCTGGATTTTTTTGTTGTTATTCTGTCTCTCACTGTTCAAATAAACCTACCATTAAAATGATAGACTGATCATGTCTTTGTCAGTGGGCAAACGTACAAAATCAGCAGGGGATCAAATACTTTTTTCCCTCACTGTATATATATCCACAGTAAAACTAGTCCTATATCGACATACCCTGAAAGGCCGCTCAGCAAGGAAGAAGCCACTGCTCCAAAACTGCCATAAAAAAGCCAGACTACAGTTTGCAACTGCACATGGGGACAAAGATCGTACTTTTTTGAGAAAAGTCTTCTGGTCTGATAAAACAAAAATAGAACTGTTTGGCCATAATGACCATCGTTATGTTTGGAGGAAAAAGGGGGCAGCTTGCAAGCCAAAGAACATCATCCCAACCGTGAATCACGGGGGTGGCAGCATCATGCTGTTGTGGTGTTTTGCTGCAGGAGGGACTGGTGCACTTCACAAATTAGATGGCATCATGAGGAAGGAAGATTATGTGGATATATTGAAACAAACATTTTTTACATTTTAGTCATTTAGCAGACGCTCTTATCTCACTGTTCAAATAAACCAACCATTAAAATGATAGACTGATCATATCTTTGTCAGTGGGCAAACGTACAAAATCAGCAGGGGATCAAATACTTTTTTCCCTCACTGTATATATATCCACAGTAAAACTAGTCCTATATCGACATACCCTTAAAGGCCGCTCAGCAAGGAAGAAGCCACTGCTCCAAAACTGCCATAAAAAAGCCAGACTACAGTTTGCAACTGCACATGTGACAAAGATCGTACTTTTTTGAGAAAAGTCTTCTGGTCTGATAAAACAAAAATAGAACTGTTTGGCCATAATGACCATCGTTATGTTTGGAGGAAAAAGGGGGCAGCTTGCAAGCCGAAGAACATCATCCCAACCGTGAATCACGGGGGTGGCAGCATCATGCTGTTGTGGTGTTTTGCTGCAGGAGGGACTGGTGCACTTCACAAAATAGATGGCATCATGAGGAAGGAAGATTATGTGGATATACTGAAACAAACATTTTTTACATTTTAGTCATTTAGCAGACGCTCTTATCCAGAGCGACTTACAGTTTGTGAGTCCCCCGTGGGAAACGAACCCACAACCCTGGCATTGCAAACACCATGCTCTACCAACTGAGCTACACGGGACCTGGCAACATCTCAAGACATCAGTCAGGAAGTTAAAGCTTGAACGCAAATGGGTCTTCCAAATGGACAATGACCCCAAGCATACTTCCAACGTTGTGGCAAAATGGCTTAAGGACAACAAAGGTATTGGAGTGGCCATCACAAAGCCCTGACCTCAATCCTATAGAAAATGTGTGGGCAGAACTGAAAAAGCGTGTGCGAGCAAGGAGGCCTACAAACCTGACTCAGTTACACCAGCTCTGTCAGGAGGAATGGGCCAAAATTCACCCAACTTATTGTGGGAATAATAATAATATGCCATTTATCAGACGCTTTTATCCAAAGCGATTTACAGTCATGTGTGCGCATACATTTTTACGTATGGGTGGTCCCGGGGATCAAACCCACTACCCTGGCGTTACAAGCGCCATGCTCTACCAATTGAGCTACAGAGGACCAATACGTGGAAGGCTACCCGAAAAGTTTGACCCAAGTTAAACAATTTAAAGGCAATGCTACCAAATACTAATTGAGTGTACGTAAACTTCTGACCCACTGGGAACGTGATGAAAGAAATAAAAGCTGAAATAAATAATTCTCTCTACTATTATTCTGACATTTCACATTCTTAAAATAAAGTGGTAATCCTAACTTACCTAAGACAGGGAATTTGTACTAGGATTAAATGTCAGGAATTGTGAAAAACTGAGTTTAAATGTATTTGGCTAAGGTGTATGTAAACTTTCGACTTCAACTGTATATGCAATGGAATGTGAATGAAAGTGTTTCAATGGAGACATATTGTGACTTGAAAGCTTTTTTTTTTTTTTTCCTTTCACTGCTATTTCTCTCCCAGGTGCAGACCTAAATGCGATAGACACCCCGAAGCAGAAGTGTGCGCGGGACTGGGCCCTAAAGACGGGCCGCTACGAGACCTTGAACCGCCTCCGCCGCCTCAACCTGCGGCCTAGAGCCGAGCAGTTTACTGAGAGCTACATCCCTGAGTGGCCAGAACTGAAAGTGCTGGTGGCCAAAGCCACGGCCAACAAGAGCGCCGGCCAGATGATCACCCAGCGCATCAAATCCACCTTCAGCTTCAACTTTCCCCGAGACCCCCAGGACAACGGGGTCTTGGACCATATGCTGCGTATCACCACCAGCATCCACAGCCCTTTGGTGGCCACCGGCTGCCGGCCGCTATGCCCCACCAGCCCCCCTGAGGTGGGGAAGAGGCGCTTGGCCGTGCCTGAGCTGATGAAGAAGCACTCGGAGAAGAAACTGGAGGAGAGCTCTGTGTGCCACAGCAACGGCTCCGTCTCCTCCATCATTCCCTACATACACTCGGCCGAGACCATCACCACGTCCTGCTGTGTGGACACAGAGCGCAGGGGCAGCATTATCGCTATAGCCTCCACCGGGGTGCGCACCTTCATCCCCAGGAACATGGCCCACAGGAACAGTGTGTTCCCCTCTGGCTGCATCCCCAAGATCCAGATAGTGAAGTCTGGAGAGCGCACGCCTAAGAAGGAAAAAAAGAGGAAAAGGCACAAGGGTCACCTGGAGCTGCCCGTAAGGAAGTACAAGGCAGAGAAGCAAGAGAAGAAGAAGGAGAAGAAGAAGGCAGAGAAAGAAAAAGAGAAGGAAAAGAAAGAGAAGAAAGAGAAGTAGTGAGATTTATTTCGATGCCACACATTTCCAATATCTTCCAATATATTTTTCCTGGAGTTATACTCCAAACGTTATGTCGCGTTCACACTGTGAGCTTGTTTGCATCTGAATTATGAAGTACTGCTCAAATTACTCAAAGGGCTGGACTTTTTCCAGATCTCTGGATCTCGGTTTTATGCCCACTACCCTCAGCACCCCTACTTCCCGCGGCTATGTATATATACAGAACCAGTCAAAAGTTTGGTTTTTCTTTATTTTTTACTATTTTCTACATTGTAGAATAATAGCGAAGACATCAAAACTATGAAATAACACATATGGAGTCATGTAGTAACCAAAAAAGTGTTAAACAAACCAAAACATATTTTCTATTTTAGATTCTTCAAAGTAGCCACCCTTTGCCTTGATGACAACTTTGCACACTCTTGGCATTCTCTCAACCAGCTTCACCTGGAATGCTTTTCCAACAGTCTTGAAGGAGTTCCCACATATGCTGAGGACTTGTTGGCTGCTTTTCCTTTACTCTGCGGTCCAACTCATAATAATAATAATCAACTCATCCCAAACCATCTCAATTGGGTTGGGATTGGGTGATTATGGAGGCCAGGTCATCTGATGCAGCACTCCATCACTTTCCTTCTTGGTCTAATAGCCGAAACCAGATGGGATGGTGTATTGCTGCAGAATGCTGTGGTAGCCATGCTGGTTAAATGTGCCTTGAATTCTACATAAATCACAGACAGTGTCACCAGCAAAGCACCCCCACACCATCACACCTCCTCCTCCATACTTCACGGTGGGAACCACACATGTGGAGATCATCTGTTCACCTACTCTATGTCTCACAAAGACACAGTGGTTGGAACCAAACATCTCAAATTTGGACTCATCAGACCAAAGGACAGATTTCCACCGGTCTAATGTCCATTGCTTGTGTTTCTTGGCCCAAGCAAGTCTCTTCTTATTATTGGTGTCCTTTAGTAGTGGTTTCTTTGCAGCAATTTGACCATGAAGGCCTGACTCACGCAGTCTCCTCTGAACAGTTAATGTTGAGATGTGTCTGTTACTTGAACTCTGTGAATAATGTATTTGGGCTGCAATCTGAGGTGCAGTTAACTCTAATGAACTTGTCCTCTGCAGCAGAGGTAACACTGGGTCTTCCTTTCCTGTGGCGGTCCTTATGACAGCCAGTTTCATCATAGCGCTTGATGGGGTTTTTTCTTGAAATTTTCCGTATTGACTGACCTTCATGTCTTACAGTAATGATGGACTGTCGTTTCTCTTTGCTTATTTGAGCCGCTCTTGCCATAATATGGACTTTTACTAAATAGGGCTAACTTCTGTATACCACCCCTACCTTGTCACAACACAACTGATTGGCTCAAACACATTAAGAAGGATAGAAATTCCACAAATTAACTTTTAACAAGGCACACCATTAATTGAAATGCATTCCAGGTGACTACCTCATGAAGCTGGTTGAGAGAATGCCAAGAGTGTGCAAAGCTGTCATCAAGGCAAAGGGGGGCTACTTTGAAGAATTACAAATATAAAATATATTTTGATTTGTTTAACACTTTTTTGCTTACTACATTATTCCATGTGTTATTTCATAGTTTTGATGTCTTCACTATTATTCTACAATGTAGAAAATACTACAAATAAAGAAAAACCCTGGAATGCGTAGGTGTGTCCAAACTTTTGACTTTTGATACTACTGTATACACCACTGTTCAAAAGTTTGGGGTCATTTAGAAATGTCCTTGTTTTCGAAAGAAAGGTACTTTTTTTGTCCAATAATTATTTGTAAAATAACATAAAATTGATCAGAAATACAGTGTAGACATTGTTAATGTTGTAAATGGCTATTGTGGCTGGAAACGGCTGATTTTTAATGGAATATCTACATAGGCGTACAGAGGCCCATTATCAGCAACCATCAATCAGTCCTGTGTTACAATGGCACGTTGTGTTTGCTAATCCAAGTTGATCATTTTAAAAGGCTAATTAATCATTAGAAAACCCTTTTGCAATTATGTTAGCACAGCTGAAAACTGTTGTGCTGATTAAAGAAACAATAAAACTGGCCTTCTGGAGACTAGTTGAGTATCTGGAGCATCAGCAATTGTGGGTTTGATTACAGGCTCAAAATGGCCAGAAACAAAGAACTTTCTTCTGAAACTCGTCAGTCTATTCTTGTTCTGAGAAATGAAGGCTATTCCATGTGAGAAATTGCCAAGAAACTGAAGATCTCGTACAATGCTGTGTACTACTCCTTTCACAGAACAGCGCAAACTGTCTCTAACCAGAATAGAAAGAGGAGTGGGAGGCCCAGGTGCACAACTGAGCAAGAGGACAAATACATTATTAGAGTGTCTAGTTGAGAAACAGGCGCCTCACAGGTCCTCAACTGGCAGCTTCATTAAATAGTACCCACAAAACACCAGTCTCAACGTCAACAGTGAAGAGGCGACTCCGGGATGTTGACCTTCTAGGCTGAGTTGCAAAGAAAAAGCCATATATCAGACTGCCCATCTTAATCTTTTATTTTTATTGGCCAGTCTGAGATATGGCTTTTTCTTTGCAACTCTGCCTAGAAGGTCAGCATCCCGGAGTCGCCTCTTCACTGTTGACGTTGAGACTGGTGTTTTGCTTTTCTTTCAAAAACAAGGACATTTCTAAGTGACCCCAAACTTTTGAACGGTAGTATATATATATATACAGTGCATTCGGAAAGTATTCAGACCCATTGACTTTTTCAATCTACACACAATAGCCCATAATGACAAAACTAAAACAGGTTTTTATAATCTTTGGCAAAAAATAATAATAATAACTGAAATACCTTATTTACATAAGTATTCAGACCCTTTCCGATGAGACTCGAAATTGAGCTCAGGTGCATCCTGTTTCCATTGATCATCCTTGAGATGTTTCTACAACTTGATTGGAGTCCACCTGTGGTAAATTCAATTGATTGGAAATTATTTGGAAAGGCACACACCTGTCTATATATGATCCCACAGTTGACAGTGCATGTCAGAGCAATATCCTGTTTTTGCTTTGTCATTATGGGGTATTGTGTGTAGATCGATGAGGATTTTTTTTTTCATCCATTTTAGAATAAGGCTGTAACGTAACACAATGTGGGGAAAGTCAATGGGTCTGAATACTTTCCGAATGCGCTGTATATATATACACACTACCAGTTAAATGTTTGGACACACCTACTCATTCAAGGGTTTTTCTTTATTTTTACTATTTTCTACATTGTACAATAATAGTGAAGACATCAAAACTGTGAAATAACACAAATGGAATCATGTATTAACCAAAAAAGTGTTAAACAAATCAAATTGTATTTTATGTTTGAGATTCTTCAAATAGCCACCCTTTACCATGTTGACAGCTTTGCACACTCTTGGCATTCTCTCAACCAGCTTCATGAGGTAGTCACCTGGAATGAATTTCAATTAACATGTGTGCCTTCTTAAAAGTTCATTTGTGGAATTTATTTCCTTCTTAATGCATTTGAGCCAATCAGTTGTGTTGTGACAAGGTAGGGGATACAGAAGATAGCCCTATTTGGTAAAAGACCGTCCACATTATGGCAAGAACAGCTCAAATAAGCAAAGAGAAACAACAGTCCATCATTACTTTAAAACATGAAGGTGAGTCAATATGGAACATTTCAAGAACTTTGAAAGTTTCTTCAAGTGCAGTCACAAAAACCATTAAGCGCTATGATGAGACTGGCTCTCAAGAGGACTGCCACAGGAATGGAAGACCCAGAGTTACCTCTTCTGCAGAGGATAAGTTCATTAGAGTTACCAAGCTCAGAAATTGCAGCCCAAATAAATGCTTCACAGAGTTCAAGTAACAGACACATCTCAACATCAACTGTTCAGAGGAGACTGTGTGAATCAGGCCTTCATGGTTGAATTGCTGCAAAGAAACCACTACTAAAGGACACCAATAATAAGAAGAGACTTGTTTGGGCCAAGAAATACGAGCAATGGACATTAGACTCGTGGAAATGTGTCCTTTGGTCTGGAGTTCAAATTTTAGATTTTTGGTTCCAACCGCTGTGTCTTTGTGAGACGCGGTGTGGGTGAACGGATGATCTCCACATGTGTATTTTCCACCGTAAAGCATGGAGGTGGAGGTGTTATGGTGTGGGGGTGCTTTTCTGGTGACACTGTCTGTGATTTATTTAGAATTCAAGACACACTTAACCAGCATAGATACCACAGCATTCTGTAGCGATATGCCATCCAATCTGGTTTGGATTTAGTGGGACTATCATTTGTTTTTCAACAGGACAATGACCCAACACACCTCCAGGCTGTGTAAGGGCTATTTTACCAAGAAGGAGAGTGATGGAGTGCTGCATCAGATGACCTGGCCTCCACAACCCCCCGACCTCAATTGAGATGGTTTGGGATGAGTCGGACGGCTTAGTGAAGAGAAAGCAGCCAACAATGCTCAGAATATGTGGGAACTCCAAGATTGTTGGAAAAGCATTCCAGGTGAAGCTGGTTGAGAGAATGCCAAGAGTGTGCAAAGCTGTCATCTAGGTAAAGGGTGGCTATTTGAAGAATGTCAAACATAAAATACAATTTGATTTGTTTAACACTTTTTTGTTTACTACATGATTCCATATGTGTTATTTCATTGTTTTGATTTCTTCACTATTATTCTACAATGTAGAAAATAGTAAAAATAAAGAAAAACCCTGGAATGAGTAGGTGTGTCCAAACTTTTGACTGGTACTGTATATATATATATATATATATATATATATATATATATATATATATATATACACACAGTCGTATGAAAATCTTTGGGCACCCCTGACAATTTCCATGATTTCCATTTATAAATAATTGAGTGTTTGGATCAGCAATTTCATTTTGATCTATCAAATAACTGATGGACACAGTAATATTTCAGTAGTGAAATGAGGTTTATTGGATTAACAGAAAATGTGCAATATTCATCAAAACGAAATTAGACAGGTGCATAAATGTGGGCATGTCAGGGCCGTGTAGAAATGGTGTGGTGTGGAATCAGGTGCAGAAGCAGATTGATAGTCCAATAATCTTTACTGGAAAGTGCGAGGCAATAATCCAAAAAACAGCCAGAGGCAAAACGCACACAGGCGTAAAATACAAGCGCGCATAAACAGGCGCGCAAAACTCTTCTCAACCGAGAAGTAAGCAATACAGTAGAGGCGTACCAAACACAGGTACGAAAATGACACCTAACACGAAACAATTACACACAACACTACACTAACAAATAGGAAACTAAATAGGGTGCTTAATTAGACATAACACAAGACAGGTGTGGCTAACAGACAAAACTAGTCAAACAGAAAACATAGAGCGGTGGCAGCTAGTACTCCGGAGACGACGACCGGCGAAACCCGCCCGAACAAGGAGGAGGAGCTGCCTCGGCCGAAACCGTGACAGTACCCCCCCCTTGACGCGCGGCTCCAGCCGTGCGCCGACTCCGGCCTCGGGGACGCCCAGGAGGGCGCGGCGCCGGGCGCGTAGGGATGACCACGATGGAATTCGGTCATCAGGGACGGATCCAGAATATCCCTCCCTCGGCACCCAGCACCGCTCCTCCGGACCGTACCCCTCCCACTCCACGAGATATTGGAGACCCCATCCGGCGTCTGGAATCCAGGATGGTCCGAACAGTGTGCGCCGGAGCCCCCTCGATCTCCAACGGGGCGGAGGAGTCTCCTCAATCTCGAAGTCCTGGAGTGGACCAGCTACCACCGGCCTGAGGAGAGACACATGGAATGAGGGGTTAATATTCTTGTAATCAATAGGTAGTTCTAACCTGTAACACACCTCATTCAATCTCCTCAGGACTTTAAAAGGCCCCACAAACCGCCGACCCAGCTTCCGGCAGGGCAGGCGGAGGGGTAGGTTTCTGGTTGAGAGCCAGACTCGATCTCCAGGTGCGTACACTGGCCCCTCACTGCGGCGTAGGTCGGCGCTCGTCTTTGTCGACGTATGGCACACTGCAGATGGACATGAGCAGCGTTCCACGTCTCCTCCGAGCGCCCTACCCACTCATCCACAGCGGGGGCCTCGATCTGGCTCTCATGCCACGGTGCCAGAACCGGCTGATACCCTAAGACACACTGAAAAGGGGGTTAGTCTAGTGGAGGAGTGGCGGAGAGAGTTCTGTGCCATCTCGGCCCAGGGCACATATCTCGCCCACTCCTCCGGCCGGTCCTGACAATATGACCTCAGAAACCTACCCACATCCTGGTTGACTCTTTCGACCTGCCCATTGCTCTCCGGGTGGTAACCCGAGGTAAGGCTCACCGAGACCCCCAAACGTTCCATAAATGCTCTCCAGACTCTGGAGGTAAACTGGGGGCCTCGATCAGACACTATATCCTCGGGTACCCCGTAATGCCGGAAGACGTGAGTAAATAGAGCCTCAGCGGTCTGTAGGGCAGTAGGAAGACCCGGCATGGGAAGGAGACGACAGGCCTTAGAGAACCGATCCACAACGACCAGGATGGTGGTATTCCCCTGAGAGGAGGGAAGATCGGTAACAAAATCCACCGATAGATGAGACCAGGGTCGCTGTGGAACGGGCAGGGGCTGTAATTTACCCCTGGGCAAATGTCTGGGTGCCTTACACTGGGCACATATTGAGCAGGAGGAGACATAAACCCTCACATCCCTGGCTAATGTTGGCCACCAGTACTTCATACTAAGGCAGTGCACCGTCCGGCCAATACCCGGATGTCCAGAGGAGGGCGACGTGTGAGCCCAATAAATCAACCGATCCCGGGACCTCGAGCGGGGACGTACGTCCGACCCACCAGACACTGTGGAGGACTAGGGTCGGGCACGTAACGCCCGCTCGATCTCCGCATCGACCTCCCACACCACCGGTGCCACCAGACACGACTCCGGTAGTATGGGAATGGACTCCACGCACCTCTCCTCCGCGTCATACCGGCGGGACAGAGCATCTGCCTTCCCGTTCTGGGACCCAGGGATGTAAGTGATCTTAAACACAAACCGGGCGAGAAACATAGTCCATCGAGCCTGGCGAGGATTTAGTCTCCTAGCGGCCCGAATATATTCCAGGTTACGGTGATCGGTCAGAATAAGGAAAGGGTGCTGAGCCCCCTCAAGCCAATGCCTCCACACCTTTAGGGCCTGGACTACGGCTAACAGCTCCCTGTCCCCTACGTCATAATTCCGCTCCGCCGGACTGAGCTTCTTAGAATAAAAAGCACAGGGGCGGAGCTTAGGTGGTGTACCCGAGCGTTGAGATAGAACGGCCCCAATACCGGCCTCGGACGCGTCTACCTCAACTTGAAACGGTAAAGTGGGATCCGGGTGCGCCAACACCGGAGCCGAGGTAAACAGGTCCTTCAGTCTCCCAAAAGCCCTGTCCGCCTCAGCCGACCACTGCAAGCGCACCGGACCCCCCTTCAGAAGAGACGTAATGGGAGCTGCCACCTGTCCAAAACCCCGGATAAACCTCCGGTAGTAATTCGCAAAACCCAAAAACCGCTGCACCTCTTTAACCGTCGTTGGGGTTTGCCAATTACGCACGGCGGACACTCGGTCCACCTCCATTCTCACCCCTGACGCAGACAACTGGTAACCCAAAAGGAAACTGACTCCTGGAAGAACAGGCATTTCTCAGCCTTGACATACAGGTCATGCTCCAACAGTCTCCTCAATACCCTGCGCACCAGGGCTACATGCTCGGCCCGAGTAGGGCTGTACACCAGAATATCATCGATGTACACCACCACTCCCTGCGCCTGCATGTCCCGGAAAATTTCATCTACAAACGATTGGAAGACTGATGGAGCATTCATTAACCCATATGGCATGACGAGATACTCGTAATGGCCGGAGGTAGTACTAAATGCTGTCTTCCACTCATCGCCCTCCCTAATGCGCACCAAATTATATGCGCTCCTGAGGTCCAATTTTGTGAAGAACCGTGCCCCGTGCAATGACTCCGTCATAGTCCCAATCAGCGGAAGTGGATAACTATATTTAACAGTCACCTGATTGAGACCGCGGTAGTCAATACACGGACGCAGACCTCCATCCTTCTTCTTCACAAAAAAGAAGCTCGAGGACGCGGGAGAAGTAGAGGTCCGTATGTATCCCTGTCTCAGAGACTCGGCAATGTAAGTTTCCATTGCCCTTTTCTCCTCCTGTGACAAAGGATACACATGGCTCGCGGAAGCGCGGCTCCTGTCTGGAGGTCTATCGCACAATCCCCCTGTCTATGAGGTGGCAATCGTGCCGCTCGGGTTTTACTAAACACGAGTGCCAAATCCTCATACTCAGGAGGAATGTGCAGTGCGGACATCTGGTTCGGACTTTCCACCGAGGTCGCCCCTACGGAAACACCCAGACATAACCCCTCACACTGAGCAGACCACCCTTTAAGAGCCTTCTCTCGCCACGAAATAGTAGGATCATGGGTAGTCAACCAGGGAAGCCCCAGTACCACCGGATACGCAGGAGAGTCAATCAGATAGAGTTGAATCATCTCCTCATGACCCCCTGCGTCATCATCCTAAGTGGCGCTGTGAGCTCCCCAATCCACCCAGATCCTAACGGACGACTATCTAAGGCATGTACGGGGAAAGGCTTATCGACTGGAAGGAGGGGAATCCCTAACTTAACACAGAATTTACGATCTATAAAATTCCCAGCTGCGCCTGAATCGACTAGCGCCTTATGCTGGGAACGACGTGCAACCTGTGGAAAACAAACAGGTAATGTAAAGTGGACGACAGAAAGCTCTGGGTAAGTAGGGCGCCTACTCACCTGGGAGAACTCCCCACTGTATGGCCTGCCATCTCCCTCCTCAGGGAACCCTCCCCAGCACCTAGCCGCGGTGTGCCCTCCGCGGCCACACTTGGTGCAGGAGACTGCTCCCCCTCGGGTTCCTTCCTCTTTTCGTTCTAGCGCCAGCCCCTCCGAGCTCCATCGGACTCGGCTCGGAGGTGCTGGAGGGTGGAATGGGAGGCCCCCCATCTGGGACGCCCGCGGGTCGTGAGTAGGTTGTCCAGACGAATAGCCATGTCCACAAGCTGGTCAAAAGTTAAAGTAGCGTCCCTACACGCTAACTCCCTGCGGACGTCCTCCCTAAGGCTACACCTAAAATGGTCTATGAGGGCCCTCTCATTCCACCCCGCGTCAGCCGCTAGAGTCCGGAACTCCAGTGCGAATTCTTGAGCGCTCCTCATCCCCTGTCGGAGGTGGAATAGACGTTCCCCCGCCGCTCTTCCCTCTGGTGGATGGTCAAAGACCGCACTGAAAGCGGGCGGGAGAACTCCGCATAGGTGACTGTGGCGGAGTCTATTCCCCTCCATTCGGCGTTGGCCCACTCCAACGCCTTGCCGGTGAGACAGGAGATGAGGGCGGAAACGCTCTCGTATCCCGAGGGCGCCGGGTGTATAGTGGCCAGGTAGAGCTCCACTTGCAAAGGGAAACCCTGACACCCGGCAGCGGAGCCGTCGTACGCCCTCGGGAGCGAGAGCCGAATCCCACTGGGTTCCGGTGGATGAGTAGGCAGGTTCTCTGGTGGTGATGGAGCGACCGGTGGGGCTGTGGGAACACCGCTGATCTCCCAGCGCCGAAGAGTGTCCATGACGCCCTCCAACGCGTGCCCGATCCGATTGATGCGATGTTCCTGTCCCTGGAGACGGTCCTCCACGCTGTCGACTTGTGCTCCTGCTGATTCCATCGAAGTGGTGTGTAATTCTGTCAGGGCCGTGTAGAAATGGTGTGGTGTGGAATCAGGTGCAGAAGCAGATTGATAGTCCAATAATCTTTACTGGAAAGTGCGAGGCAATAATCCAAAAAACAGCCAGAGGCAAAACGCACACAGGCGTAAAATACAAGCGCGCATAAACAGGCGCGCAAAACTCTTCTCAACCAAGAAGTAAGCAATACAGTAGAGGCGTACCAAACACAGGTACGAAAATGACACCTAACACGAAACAATTACACACAACACTACACTAACAAATAGGAAACTAAATAGGGTGCTTAATTAGACATAACACAAGACAGGTGTGGCTAACAGACAAAACTAGTCAAACAGAAAACATAGAGCGGTGGCAGCTAGTACTCCGGAGACGACGACCGGCGAAACCCGCCCGAACAAGGAGGAGGAGCTGCCTCGGCCGAAACCGTGACAGGGCACCCCAACAGAAAAATCACATCAATATTTAGTAGAGCCTCCTTTTGCTAAAATAACAGCCTCTATTCTAAACCATCTGACCCAGATGATTTTTGGGGGTCAAGTTTAAGGAGCTCCTTTAGCACCTCAGACTCAGCCATGTGCTCCTTGTCAGTAACAACCACATCAACATTAAGGGACATAGGCAGCTGTAAGGAGGAGGGTTTATTTTCCAGGTCTTTAACCGTTTTCCAGAACTTATTGGGGTTAGACCCACAGAGAGAGAACTGCTCCTTAAAGTAACTAACTTTGGCCTTCCGGATAGCCTGAGTGCACTTATTTCTAATTTGCCTGAACGAGAGCCAGTCGGCCGGAGTATGCGTGTGCCGAGTGCGTGTGCCGATATGTTGGATTCACGTCTCCATCTCAACCAAGAGTCAAAGTTAAAGAACAGAAATGAATCAAATCAAACTTTATTTACAGTGCATTTAAAGTTTGATTAGATTTAGTCCTATTCTTTAAGTAACATTTTTGGTTGAGATGGAGATGTGAATCCAACATCAATTATTTGTAGATCAACTGGAATAAAAGCAGACTAAGTCAGTGGCACAGATGGAACTATCCAAGCAGAAGACGCATCTCCTTCAAATGTTGATATTTGGTTGCGTTGAAAATATTCAGCTTGTCTACAAATTAATAATTGACTAAATCTAATCAAATTTTAAATGCACTTTAAATAAAGTTTGATTTGATTTAGTCCTATTCTTTAACTTAGATTTTTGGTTGAGATGGAGACGTGAATCCAACATATTAATGATTAACTTGAAGATTACATTTGAAATCAACCAAAGCTTGAAACCATAGGCCTATATATATTGTCTATTTTTAATTGAACCCTGGGTTGAATTGAAACAATAGTTGTTGATGCTATATAGGCCTAAATCACTCGAGGCTCCTGAGGGGAGGACGGCTCATAATAATAGCTGGAACGGTGCTAATGGAATGGCATCAAACACATAGAAACCATGTGTTTGATACAACTCCACTTATTCCGCTCCAGCCATTACCACAAGCCTGTCCTCCCCAATTAAGGTGCCACCAACCTCCGGTGGCCTAAATAGTATCATTGATGATTTATAAAGTATGGTTATATTTCATTTGCTTTGTTAAACCTACCCTTTGGAATGGCTTTGCTAGCAACAGTGAATATATTTTGTTATTAAGAGATCTCTCAATAATCATTCTTATGGTAGCACATTGGTAGTAGTCAGTGACAAATATCAAAGCTGGGCTTGTTTAAAACCCTGGATGGGAGACCAAATGAATAGCTGTACATACAGTGCATTCGGAAAGTATTCAGACCCCTTGACTTTTTCAAAATGTTGTTACGTTACAGCCTTATTCTAAAATTGATTAAATAGTTTTTTCCCTCATAAATCTACACACAATACCCCATAACGACAAAGCAAAAACAGGTTTTTAAAATAATAAAACTGAAATATCACATTTACATAAGTATTCAGACCCTTTACTCAGTACTTTGTTGAAGCACCTTTGGCAGTGATTACAGCCTTGAGTCTTCTTGGGTATGATGCTACAAGCTTAGCACACCTGTATTTGGGGAGTTTCTCCCATCCTTCTCTTCAGATCATCTCAAGCTCTGTCAGGTTGGATGGGGAGCATCGCTGCACAAGCTATTTTCAGGTCTCGCCAGAGATGTTCAATCGGGTTCAAGTCCGGGCTCTGGCTAGGCCACTCAAGGACATTCAGAAACCTGTCCCGAAGCCACTCCTGTGTTGTCTTGGCTGTGTGCTTAGGGTCGTTGTCCTGTTGGAAGGTGAACCTTTGCCCCAGTCTGAGGTCCTGAGCGCTCTGGAGCAGGTTATCATCAAGGATCTCTCTGTACTTTGCTCCGTTAATCTTTCCCTAAATTCTGACTAGTCTCTCAGTCACCACCGCTGAAAAACATCCCCACAGCATGATGCTGCCACCACCATGCTTCACCGTAGGGATGGTGACAGGTTTCCTCCAGATGTGACGCTTGGCATTCAGGCCAAAGAGTTCAATCTTGGTTTCATCAGACCAGAGAATCTTGTTTCTCATGGTGTGAGAGTCATTTAGGTGCCTTTTGGCAAACTCCAAGCGGGCTGTCTTGTGCCTTTTACTGAGGAGTGGCTTCCGTCTGGCCACTCTACCATAAAGGCCTGATTGGTGGAGTGCTGCAGAGATGGTTGTTCTTCTGGAAGGTTCTCCCATCTCCACAGAGGAACTCTGGAGCTCTGTCAGAGTGACCATCGGGTTCTTGATCACCTCACTGACCAAGGCCCTTCTCTCCTGATTGCTCAGTTTGGCCGGGCAGCTAGCTCTAGAAAGAGTCTTAGTAGTTCCAAACTTCTTCCATTTAAGAATGATGGAGGCCACTGTGTTCTTGGGGACCTTCAATGCTGCAGACATTTATTGGTACCCTTCCCCAGATCTGTGCCTCGACACAATCCTGTCTCGGAGCTCTACGGACAATTCCTTTGACCTCATGGCTTGATTTTTGCTCTGACATCCGCTGTCAACTGTGGGACCTTATATAGACAGGTGTGTGCCTTTCCAAATCATGTCCAAACAATTGAATGTATCACAGGTGGACTCCAATCAAGTTGTAGAAACATCTCAAGGATGATCAATGGAAACAGGATGCACCGGAGCGCAATTTCGAGTCTCACAGCAAAGGGTCTGAATACTTATGTAAATAAGGTATTTCTGTTTCTATTCGCCTGGGCAGCAGGTAGCTTAGTGGTTAAGAGCGTTGTGCCATTAACCGAAAGGTCACTGGTTCTAATCCCCGAGCCGATAGGTGAAAAATCTGTCGATGTGCCCTTGAGCAAGGCACTAAACCCTAATTGCTCCTGTAAGTCGCTCTGGATAAGAGTGTCTGCTAAATGACGTAAATGTATTTGTAATAAATGTGCAAAAATGTCTAAACCTGTTTTCACTTTGTCATTATGGGGTATTGTGTGTAGATGAGGGTATTTTTTAAAATCAATTTTAGAGTAAGGCTTTAACGTAACAAAATGTGGAAAAAGGGAAGGGGTCTGAATACTTTCCGAATCCACTGTATATCAACTCTCCAGTAGGACGTGCTGCCCAGCCTATAGTTTTTTCCGAATGTGGATCTGACTTTGTTTCAAAGTACAAATTCAACATATATTATACAAGGTTTGTCTATGTTGAAAATTGCTTACAAACATTTAAAATCCAATGTATTTTCCATGTACATTCCACATCACAATAAGTTGACAAATTACGTTGAAATAACGTTTATTCAACCAGTTTGTGCCCAGTGGGGTAGGGTCTGGTTCTGAAGGTTTGCAACTGTGTGCATGATGACATGGTGAATTTTCACGATTAATAACTCTTTCATTTTTATGTCTCTCTATCTCCCTCTCTCTTATTACTAAAGAGTTGGCCCTCACTTTCTACCCTCCCAGAGCCCCATGACTTGTCCAGTGTCTCGACGGATCCACACCTCCCCTTTGAGGCCATAAGAACTGCCGTCTCAGAGTTTGGGGATAGGCTGGAGGCGTTCTGTGAGGAGGAAATCAATACAGTGTCTCAAACTGGTCAGTTGAAGAGAGAAATGCGGCAGACAGACAGGCAGACAGGCAGACAGGCAGACAGGCAGACATGCAGGCAGACAGACATGCAGGCAGACAGACAGGCAGACAGACAGACAGACAGACAGACAGACAGACAGACAGACAGACAGGCAGGCAGACAGGCAGGCAGACAGACAGACAGACAGACAGACAGACAGACAGACAGACAGACAGACAGACAGACAGACAGACAGACAGACAGACAGACAGACAGACAGACAGACAGACAAGCAGACAATACATTTGTAAAGGATTTTATGATCTGTCTCAACAGTGGCTGGTAATGGAGGTTCGCAGTCTCCAGTCAGACCTGAGCAGCTTCCAGGTGAGTTATCCTTCTTTTTGTGTCAGTCACAGTTTACTTGACCTTAAGTAATGAGAGTTAGTAATTAACTACAACCTTAACCACAACTGAGCATGATTAATTACGCCTGTTCTGCCTTTCTCCTGACCTACACAGTTATCCAGGCTCTGTCGTAGCCGGCCGCGACCGGGAGACCCATGGGGCGGCGCACAATTGGCCCAGCGTCGTCCAGGGTAGGGGAGGGGATGTAGCTCAGTTGGTAGAGCATGGCGTTTGCAACGCCAGGGTTGTGGGTTTGATTCCCACGGGGGGCCAGTATGAAAAATACAAAAAATAATGTATGCACTCACTAACTGTAAGTTGCTCTGGATAAGAGCGTCTGCTAAATTACTAAAATGTAAATGTAAATGTTATCTGCAGTGCACAGACCCTAGAGCCTACGACCAGACCAGAGTTTCTACAGTATAAGACCTAAGTCCTTTAGTCACACACACAGACATGCAACCCAACTAAAATTCCCTCAACCTGTACAACAACAACTGTAAAGAAACATAATAATAATAAAGATATTTTTGTTTTAAATGGGGCTGAACCAACCTCATGAGAATGCTGTTTGAACATGATCATGAACATAATTATACGATCCTCTTTGATTCTTCAGATGCCTGTGAGCTCACTCTTGACCCCAACACTTCCCACAATGACCTGTCCCTCTCAACGGATGGCAGAATGGTGAGGTGGGACCCTAAAAAGCAGAAGGTGCCAGTCCAACCTCACCCTGAGAGGTTTACAAACCGTCACCAGGTGATGTGCAGGGAGGGGCTAGAGGCAGGGCGCTGCTACTGGGAGGTGGAGATGGTTGGGAACAAGGCTGAGATTGCCCTGGCCTACTGGGGCATAAACAGAAAATCACGCTCTAAGACATCTGCTTTTGGGGGCAGCGACCAATTCTGGAGCCTCGACTGTTCCAAAGGCTATTCTGTGTCCCACAACAATAAAGGTATTCTACTCAGTGCAACCCCCAGCCAGCACAAAATAGGGGTTTACCTGAAATTCAAGGAGGGCACCATAGCGTTTTATGAAGTCTCAAATAGGATGAAGTTCCTCTACAGAACCCAGAAATGCACATTCACTGAACCCCTCTACCCAGGTTTTTGTCTTGGGGACGAGAGTCCCATCATACTATGTAATCTGAGGCATAAGAGATTCTAACCATGAGATAGAGAATAAAACACCCAGGAAGAGTAGGCTGTGGGTATAAGTTTAAAATAAAGCTATGTATTCGGAATGTATTCAGACCCCTTCACGTTTTCCACATTTTGTTAAATTACTGCCTTATTCTAAAATTGATTTAATTAATTTTTTTCCTCATCAATCTACACACAATACCCCATAATGACAAAACCAAAACAGGTTTTTACACATTTTTGCAAATGTATAAAAAAACAACAAACATAAGTATTCAGACCCTTTGCTATGAGACTCGAAATTGAGCTCAGGTGCATCCTGTTTCCATTGATCATCCTTGAGATGTTTCAACAACTTGATTGGAGTCCACCTGTGGTAAATTCAATTGATTGGCCATGATTTGGAAAGGCACACACCTGTCTATATAAGGTCCCACAGTTGACAGTGCAAGTCAGAGCAAAAACCAAGCCATGAGGTCGAAGGAATTGTCCGTAGAGCTCCGAGGCAGGATTGTGTCGAGGCTAAGATCTGGGGAAGGGTACCAATAAATGTCTGCAGCATTGAAGGTCCCCAAGAACACAATGGCCTCCATCATTCTTAAATGGAAGAAGTTTGGAACCACCAAGACTCTTCCTAGAGCTGGCCGCCCGGCCAAACTGAACAATCGGGGGAGAAGGGCCTTGGTCAGTGAGGTGACTAAGAACCAGATGGTCACTCTGACAGAGCTCCAGAGTTCCTCTGTGGAGATGGGAGAACCTTCCAGAAGGATAACCATCTCTGCAGCACTCCACCAATCAGGCCTTTATGGTAGAGTGGCTGGACGGAAGCCACTCCTCAGTAACCGGCACATGACAGCCGGCTTGGAGTTTGCCAAAAGACACCTAAATGACTCTCACACCATGAGAAACAAGATTCTCTGGTCTGATGAAACCAAGATTGAACTCTTTGGCCTGAATGCCAAGCGACACGTCTGGCGGAAACCAGGCACCACTCATCACCTGGCCAATACCATCCCTACGGTGAAGCATGGTGGTGGCAGCATCATGCTGTGGGGATGTTTTTCAGAGGCAGGGACTGGGAGACTAGTCAGGATTGAGGGAAAGATGAACAGAGCAAAGTACAGAGAGATCCTTAATGAAAACCTTCTCCAGAGCACTCAGACTGGGGCGAAGGTTCACCTTCCAACAGGACAACGACCCTAAGCACACAGCCAAGACAACGCTGGAGTGGCTTCGGGACAAGTCTCTGAATGTCCTTGAGTGGCCCAGCCAGAGCCCGGACTTGAACCTCATCAAACATCTCTGGTGAGACCTGAAAATAGCTGTGCAGTGACGCTCCCCATCCAACCTGACAGAGCTTGTGAGGATCTACAGAGAAAAATGGGAGAAACCCCCCAAATAGAGGTGTGCCAAGCTTGTAGCGTCATACCCAAGAAGACTCAAGGCTGTAATCGCTGCCAAAGGTGCTTCAACAAGGTACTGAGTAAAGGGTCTGAATACTTATGTAAATGTAGTATTTCAGTTGTTTTGTTTTATACGTTTGCAAAAAAATCTACAAACCTGTGTTTGCTTTGTCAATATTGGGTATTGTGTGTAGATTGAAGAAAAAAAAACAATTTCATCAATTTTAGAATAAGGCTGTAACGTAACAAAATATGGAAAAAGTGAAGGGGTCTGAATACTTTCCGACTGCACTGTACATCCCGGAGAACAGTTGAAAGGTTTTAGATTGCTGTTTAGGTTTTGGGGAATCTTATTGTCTAAATAGCTTGTAAACCTCTAAATGGTTTCATGGTTACCCTCTTTACATTTGTAATATTGACTTATTTGTAATATCTACGGAAACATCGTTTTTCATTTTTTTTAAATAATTGTTTGTTTTAAATATGTGAATAAAGTGCAAAAGTGTTGGTTATTATACAGCTTTTATGTCATACTTTCTCTGACTATTTCTCTTGGAAACACACTAGAGGGCAGTGTCATGTCCCTTACACAGCAGGATGACACGAGGAGGTCATTAGCCCAATAGATACTGCTTTACATTTGCACTTGGGGCTGAACCAAGTCAATGTTGAGGATCAAAGAATGTGAAGAGTTAGTTAACCATTTACACTTCAATTAATTTTCTATTAGTTAATCCTTACAGTAAAGGTGACAGTGACCGCAGTTGTTCACTGATGGAGAAACTGTCTTAAAACTGTCTCACATATTGTGAGGTTGTTCTTTGCCACAGATTTGTGTTTGGATGTCTTACCTATTTTGAAATCTATTGATATAAACGTTAAGATGTAAAGAAACTTAGCAATAGGCTAAAATTAAGCTGTACCCCTAACCAGCCTGGTTTCATAGACTAGACGTAACATACTAAATGAATGATATGTACTCAAGTTAGTATGTTATGTTTGGTATGGTTACATAAGACAGATGGTTACTTAAGGCAAAAAGAAAAGTAGGGTGGTTAGTCAGGGTGGGTGTATAACACGAACGTCTAGCAACCCAAAGGTTGCGAGTTTGAATCTCATCCCCTAACCTTAACTCTTTTAGCTAACCCTAATCCTAGCCCTGACCTTAACCCTTTAACCTAACTCCTAACCCTAACCCCTAGCCTAGCTAACATTAGCCAGCTAGCTAACTTTAGCCACCTAGTTGGAATTCGCAACATATCATACATTTAGCAAAATCGTAACATATTGAACATTCGTAACGTATTGTACGTTTTACAAATTCGTAACATATAATACACATTTTTGATTCGTAAAATATCATATGAAATGGGTGATGGACATCCACAAATTAATACATACCATACGAAATGTAACATATCATACTAAATGGAGTATCTCGGATTTACTTACAGAATAATACGAAATGCTCGGAGACCAGGTTGCCCTAACTGACAGAAGTGGACAAAAACTTTGGAATGCAGAAAGGGTGCGGCCTACAGGGAGGGACTGCTCTGAAGCAATAAAGAGAAGGAAAGACCATGATTTCTTCCCAAACTGAACTACCAAAGGAGAGAGATGATAGCCTGCCTTAATGCTGTTTTTCTTTACCCCTGGGCCTGAGAAACCTTTTAAATCTCTTCAAAAAATTTTGCCACAGATGAGGACCGTAGGCTAAACAACATTCCTGGAAGTGCTATTCTCTCCACTCCAAGTCATGATCAGCTCAATGTGTGTGTCCTCTCAGGGCCATACTTCAGCCCATGACAGGACGTCGTCGAAAACATGTCTAAGGGAAGACTGGGACAAAAAAGGGGATGTCACAAAAAAGGTTGTGATCAACGTTGGTGGCATGCGTCATGAAACTTACATGGGCACTCTCAAGAGCTTGCCTGGTACCCGTTTGGCTAAACTGATGGACCATGACCCCAGTGGTGACCCTGAAATATTCTTTGACAGACATCCAGGTGTTTTCTCCAATGTTCTGAATTACTACAGAACCGGTAAGCTTCACTGTCCAAAAGATGTCTGCGGTCCCCTTTTTGAAGAGGAGTTGGCTTTTTGGGGGGTCGACGAGGCGGACGTGGAACCTTGTTGCTGGTTAACATTCTGCCAACATAGGGATGCCGAAGAGGCCCTTGCAGCGTTCGGGTCATCTGACTCAAATGTGCACCACAATGAAGAGTTTCCAGAGCCATTCGATATTGAGGACAACCCAGATAATTCTCAGAGCTGCTTCAAAAGGTGGAAACCGAAAATATGGGCTTTATTTGATGACCCGTTCTCGTCTAAGGCTGCCAAGGTTTGTATTCTTTATTCTCTCCCAATGAAAAAAAAAATAGTAGTTTTGATAGGGACTGAATCAGGCTAGTCAGTGTGAGGCTGGCAATTCCCTCTGGGCATTCCTACCATGCTGTGGAGAAGGTGGTGTGGTAGCAGGCTGGCTCTGTTTACTGCAGTTAAAAACCATATGGCTTTTCCATAAACCAAACAGCTCTAATGACTGTCCAGAGCAGGCAGCAGGCATAGAAACGGATCACAGCATTGAAACAGAGTCACTAATTTTAAAGAAAAATAAACACTTGCAATGGCTTGGAGAAGCATGTGGAAGCAGCTCTGAAAGCCTGAAGCATGTCTGATATATCACACCCCTTTAAAGGCTGTGGCTGTGAATATTGAGTTTTGCCCCTGCTCTGCCCCTCTGGAAACCGCTTTCTCAAAGTTATGGATCCGGATCATGTTCTGCGCATGTGTTATTTTACGCAAACATTTTTTCCTATGTAGTTGCAGCTCACTTGCCACCAGTCCCTTCACATTTCTCTCATTACTCACCCTCTTCTGAACCATGATGATGTAGTCTATGTCACTACCTCATATTTCTGAACAGCTGAAATAAAAACCTTGCGGTGATTTGAACGAACATTCAAGGCCATTATGAAGGCTACAACCTTCTCTGTCTGTTGGAATGGATATTGCAGTTCCACAAGCAGGACAGCGTACATACATGTTGCATTGGAGCAAAAACGATCTGCGTTTTGTGAGATGATGTAGGCTAATCTTTGTAGTTGCTGCCATATCGTTGCCACTGGCCAGAGTTGCTGAAATAGAACTTTGACTGCCTGTCCGCCTCCTGCTTAGCCAATGTTTGCAATGATGATTAAAAGATAACATTAAATCACTAATTAGACTGTAGCTCTGTGTCTTGCTTGTGTTTGATATGCTGCCTAAATAGCTGCATGTAACTCCCCACTTGAGATTTGCCTTGGGGCAAAAAACTATCTGCAAGTTTGTACGAACATGTTTAATCGTCTTTTGTGTACAATATGTAAATAGCTGCATGTAGCCTAATTCCCCTCCTGAAAAAATAACATGAAATCATGCATATGCTTAATAGCCTACTGAGGCATGGAATGCAATAAATAGTTGGAACATGTCAACCATGCCCTTTGTGTTCAACATAAGATTTGTAGGCTACACCCCAGGCAAAGGTGTTCAAGGAGGGGGAAGCGGCAGCGGAGCACTGGGCAGCAGCTACTGTAAAAAAATGCGCAGAAATCTCCATGTCTTTAGCCATGGCAAATCAGGTTCCCAAAAAATCCGGAACCGCAGCCACTCCATTAATTAAATGGAAAATGCCGGAGACCACAAGAACAAAATCAAATCAAATCAAACATATTTCTATAGTACATTTCATTGCTGCCTTGCAGCAACACAATGCACTTCACAAATAAAAATAGAAAACAAAAAGGAATAAGAGATAAATAAAAGTAATCACAGACAATAAAGGGCAATAAAAACGAGTACAAAAGGTAGAAGTATAAACCACATTTTACAAATAAGTAAAGGCTAAAAGGTGTGTGCAAAAATAAATTAAAAATCCACTGTTTCTACTACCTCAGATTCTCAGGTAGGCTGTTCCATAGGCTAGGACTGTAATCATAAAAGCAGCTTCACCAGAATTGAAGCTTCAGGGTGAATCTAAATTCTATCTTCTTGATATCTTACATACGTTTTCCTTTCCTCCTTCTTAAAACAGAGAAGATTAGAGTGCAGGAACTTCAGATCTTCTGCTCCGATGTGCTTTGATAAGGAGATGGGCAGAGAAGATGTGAGGAATAAAAAAGTCCATTGAGATTCACCCTCAGAGTCCCTTGAATCTATGCAGCCTACTCAATCACTTTTTATAGCTACTGTTTACAGGCCTCCTGGGCCATATACAGCGTTCCTCTCTGAGTTTCCTGAATTCCTATCAGACCTTGTAGTCATAGCAGATCATATTCTAATTTTTGGTGATTTTAATATTCACATGGAGAAGTCCACAGACCCACTCCAAAAGTCTTTCGGAGCCATTATCGACTCAGTGGGTTTTGTCCAACATGTCTCTGGACCTACTCACTGCCACAGTCATACTCTGGACCTAGTTTTGTCCCATGGAATAAATGTTGTAGATCTTAATGTTTTTCCACAAAATCCTGGACTATCGGACCACCATTTTATTAAATTTGCAATCGCAACAAATAATCTGCTCAGACCCCAACCAAGGAGCATCAAAAGTCGTGCTATAAATTCTCAAACAACACAAAAATTCATTGATGCCCTTCCAGACTCCTTCTGCCTACCCAAGGACGTCAGAGGACAAAAATCAGTTAACCACTTAACTGAGGAACTCAATTTAACCTTGCGCAATACCCTAGATGCAGTTGCACCCCTAAAAACGAAAAACATTTGTCATAAGAAACTAGCTCCCTGGTATACAGAAAATACCCGAGCTTTGAAGCAAGCTTCCAGGAAATTGGAACGGAAATGGCGCCACACCAAACTGGAAGTCTTCCGACTAGCTTGGAAAGACAGTACCGTGCAGTACCGAAGAGCCCTCACTGCTGCTCGATCATCCTACTTTTCCAACTTAATTGAGGAAAATAAGAACAATCCAAAATTTCTTTTTGATACTGTTGCAAAGCTAACTAAAAAGCAGCATTCCCCAAGAGAGGATGGCTTTCACTTCAGCAGTGATAAATTCATGAACTTCTTTGAGGAAAAGATCATGACCATTAGAAAGCAAATTACGGACTCCTCTTTGAATCTGCGTATTCCTCCAGGGCTTAGCTGTCCTGGATCTGCACAGACTCTGCGAGGGCCTGGGATCGGGAGAGACACTTAAGTGTTTTAGTACTATATCTCTTGACACAATGATGAAAATAATCATGGCCTCTAAACCTTCAAGCTGCATACTGGATCCTATTCCTACTAAACTGCTGAAGGAGCTGCTTCCTGTGCTTGGCCCTCCTATGTTGAACATAATAAACAGCTCTCTATCCACCGGATGTGTACCAAATTCACTAAAAGTGGCAGTGATAAAGCCTCTCTTGAAAAAGCCAAACCTTGACCCGGAAAATATAAAAAACTATCGGCCTATATCGAATCTTCCATTCCTCTCAAAAATTTTAGAAAAAGCTGTTGCGCAGCAACTCACTGCCTTTCTGAAGACAAACAATGTATACGAAATGCTTCAGTCTGGTTTTAGACCCCATCATAGCACTGAGACTGCACTTGTGAAGGTGGTAAATGACCTTTAATGGCGTCAGACCGAGGCTCTGCATCTGTCCTCGTGCTACTAGACCTTAGTGCTGCCTTTGACACCATCGATCACCACATTCTTTTGGAGAGACTGGAAACCCAAATTGGTCTACACGGACAAGTTCTGGCCTGGTTTAGATCCTACCTGTCGGAAAGATATCAGTTTGTCTCTGTGAATGGTCTGTCCTCCGACAAATCAACTGTACATTTCGGTGTTCCTCAAGGTTCCGTTTTAGGACCACTATTGTTTTCACTATATATTTTACCTCTTGGGGATGTTATTCGAAAACATAATGTTAACTTTCACTGCTATGCGGATGACACACAGCTGTACATTTCAATGAAACATGGTGAAGCCCCAAAATTGCCCTCGCTAGAAGCCTGTGTTTCAGACATAAGGAAGTGGATGGCTGAAAACTTTTTACTTTTAAACTCGGACAAAACAGAGATGCTTGTTCTAGGTCCCAAGAAACAAAGAGATCTTCTGTTAAATCTGACAATTCATCTAGATGGTTGTAAAGTCGTCTCAAATAAAACTGTGAAGGACCTCGGTGTTACTCTTGACCCTGATCTCTCTTTTGACGAACATATCAAGACTGTTTCAAGGACAGCTTTTTTCCATCTACGTAACATTGCAAAAATCAGAAATTTTCTGTCCAAAAATGATGCAGAAAAAGTAATCCATGCATTTGTTACTTCTAGGTTAGACTACTGCAATGCTCTATTTTCCGGCTACCCGGATAAAGCACTAAATAAACTTCAGTTAGTGCTAAATACGGCTGCTAGAATCCTGACTAGAACCAAGAAATTTGATCATATTACTCCAGTGCTAGCTTCCCTACACTGGCTTCCTGTTAAGGCAAGGGCTGATTTCAAGGTTTTACTGTTAACCTATAAAGCGTTACATGGGCTTGCTCCTACCTATCTTTCCGAGTTGGTCCTGCCGTACATACCAATACGTACGCTACGGTCACAAGACGCAGGCCTCCTAATTGTCCCTAGAATTTCTAAGCAAACAGCGGGAGGCAGGGCTTTCTCCTATAGATCTCCATTTTTATGGAACAGTCTGCCTACCCATGTGAGAGACGCAGACTCGGTCTCAACCTTTAAGTCTTTACTGAAGACTTATCTCTTCAGTAGGTCATATGATTGAGTGTAGTCTGGCCCAGGAGTGTGAAGGTGAACGGAAAGGCTAGAGCAACGAACAGCCCTTGCTGTCTCTGCCGGGCCGGTTCCCTCTCCACTGGGGGTTCTCTGCCTCTAACCCTGTTGCAGGGGCTGAGTCACTGGCTTGCTGGTGCTCTTTCATGCCGTCCCTGGGAGGGGTGCGTCACTTGAGTGGGTTGAGTTACTGACGTGATCTTCCTGTCTGGGTTGGCGCCCCCCTTGGTTTGTGCTGTGGTGGAGACCTCTGTGGGCTATACTCGGCCTTGTCTCAGGATTGTAAGTTGGTGGTTGGGGATATCCCTCTAGTGGTGCGGGGGCTGTGCTTTGGCGGAGTGGGTGGGGTTATATCCTTCCTGTTTGGCCCTGTCCGGGGTTTCTTCGGATGGGGCCACAGTGTCTCCGGGACCGCTCCTGTCTCAGCCTCCAGTATTTATGCTGCAGTAGTTTATGTGTCGGGGGGCTGGGGTTAGTTGGTTATACCTGGAGTACTTCTCCTGTCTTATCCAGTGTCCTGTGTGAATTTAAGTATGCTCTCTCTAATTCTCTCGTTCTCTCTTTCTCTCTGAGAACCTGAGCCCTAGGACCATACGTCAGGACTACCGGGCATGATGACACCTTGCTGTCCCCAGTCCGCCTGGCCTTGCTGCTATTCCAGTTTCAACTGTTCTGCCTGCGGCTACGAAACCCCTACCTGTCCCAGACCTGCTGTTTTCAACTCTTTAATGATCGGCTATGAAAAGCCAACTGAGAGACCTGAGCCCTAGGACCATACGTCGGGACTACCGGCCGTGGTGACTCCTTGCTGTCCCCAGTCCGCCTGGCCTTGCTGCTATTCCAGTTTCAACTGTTCTGCCTGCGGTTATGGAACCCCTACCTGTCCCAGACCTGCTGTTTTCAACTCTTAATGATCGGCTATGAAAAGCCAACTGAGATTTATTCCTGATTATTATTTGACCATGCTTGTCACTTATGAACATTTTTGAACATCTTGGCATGGTTCTGTTATAATCTCCACCCGGCACAGCCAGAAGAGGACTGGCCACCCCTCATAGCCTGGTTCCTCTCTAGGTTTCTTCCTAGGCTTTCGCCTTTCTAGGGAGTTTTTCCTAGCCACCGTGCTTCTACACCTGCATTACTAGCTGTTTGGGGTTTTAGGCTGGGTTTCTGTACAGCACTTCGAGATATTAGCTGATGTAAGAAGGGCTATATAAAATAAAATTGATTGATTGATTGATTGAATGGTTCAGTCATGTAACTCCCATTGAGTCATGTCACCCAAACGGAAGGTAATGTGGCTCCATATGAAACAGCGACCATGGGATTGAGCCAGTTTAGGAGACAGCACACAAGCCTAATAATCTCACCGACCAACAGCCTTTTTTATACAGTACCATTGTATATCCAACACGTCAATCAAACCGCAAAGACAAATAAATGAGTGTGTTGTTTGTGTCTTTAATCATTATGAGATGATCCACTCAGTCATATGATGCCTCTTGTCATTTGCAGGTCATTGCGTTTCTTTCCCTCTTCTTCATCCTCCTTTCCATCACAGCTTTCTGTCTGGAGACACATCAGAGCTTCCAAACGTTAGAGAACCGCACAGAGCTGGTCATAGATGGGAACCACACCGAAGAGGTGACGTACTATGAGATAGTGACCGAACCTGCTCTGACCGTGGTGGAGGGCGTCTGTGTGGTGTGGTTCATATTTGAGTTTCTGGTACGTTTCACCTGCTGCTCCAACATACTGGTGTTTGTGAAGAACATACTGAACATCATTGACTTTGTGGCCATCCTGCCCTTCTTCCTGGAGGTGGGGCTGAGTGGGAAAGCCCTGGGCTTCCTGCGTGTGCTGCGCTTTGTGAGGATCCTGAGGATCTTTAAGCTGATGCGCCACATGGTGGGCATCCGTGTGTTAGTCTACACACTAAAGGCCAGTGTTCCAGAGTTCTGCCTCCTCGCTGTCCTCTTTGGAATTGGAATACTAATTTTCAGCACCCTGGAATTCTATGCAGAGCGAGTACATGGTGACCCTGAAGACCCAACTTTGGCTGCACACACCAATTTTAAGAACATCCCCATAAGCTTCTGGTGGGCGGTGGTTACCATGACAACCCTGGGCTATGGGGACATGTACCCGGAGACCTGTTTCGGCATGGTAATTGGAGCCCTGTGTGCTCTGGCAGGTATTCTGACCATAGCCATGCCTGTCCCAGTCATAGTCAATAACTTCCGCCTGTACTACTCCCTGGCCATGGCCCAACAAAAGCTCCCAAAGAAGAAGAAGAGGCAACACCTGCCCTGTCTGGAGCGCTTAGCCACCCATCCCCAAGAGCAGACAGAATTATGCCTGTAATCAGGGGTGCGGTCTTATTCAGGTATTTTATAATATTTGTATATTCATATTTGATTATATTAATATGCCTATTTTTGTTGCTCAGAAACCAAGCTCAATTTTTCTCTCTCTTTCCCTCTTAGAGTCCAACGTGCCTTTAATTGAATCCCAGCCTAAGTCTGACTATGAGACCCTGGAGGTAAAGACTGGATCCTGATTGTACCATTACACCGGATTGGGACATTATAGTTATGTTATACCATGAATAACATTATAACATGTTACATTTTATCATCTTTATAGCCCATCACATGGTATAACAATATTTGTTTGTGTGTATTCAAAGTACTACATATTATTGGTTTATTGGTTTATTCAGATCCCCATTAGCTTTTGCCGAAGCAGCAGCTATTCTTCCTGGGGTCCACACAAAAACATAAAACACGACAAGTAACAAAACACTGATATACTGATAGACAAGAAGAGTCACACAAATGTAAAATGATACGATATACAGTGAGTATACCAAACATCAGGAACACCTTCCTAATATTGAGTTGTCTGCTCTGGTGGACATTCCTGCAGTCAGCCTATGCCCTCCCAGGCCCACCCATGGCTTTGCCCCTGCCCAGTCATGTGAAATCCATAGATTAGGGCCTAATGAATTTATTTCAAATGACTGATTTACTGTAACTCAGTAAAATCGTTGATATTGTTGCATGTTGCATTAATATTTTTGTTCAGCTATACTCATTTATTTTACATGAATTTAGCATTGATTTAGACATGTTTTTTTCGATATGTGAAAGAATGAGCTGAAACAATGCAATTTTTGTAATTTTATCAGTACTTACCTGGTTACTTCTTATTCATGATTTGTTATGTTCTGTTTAGGTGAGAGTGTGAAATCACATTGATATTTAAAACAAAATGGATGATTTATCAGGGGAAATGGAAACACAGATGAAATGTATAATTTTTTATATAAAAACATTCAAACCTCTAACAATATTAACACTACAAATTAAAACATGCAATTATAGTTACTGTATATTCTATAGTTTTAAGTTTCTGTTAAGTAATTTTCTCATTATATGTCACAGTTGGGTTGAGAGCGTAATATCACCACAATATCTGTTTGTTATAATAATACACAACAGAGTAAAAACAAGTCTAATAAAAATGTCTAATGCCTGTGTTCTGATGTGTCCTCTTGCACAATCTTGTTGAAGGGTTGTACATGGGCTTCTGAGAAGCCA
Source organism: Coregonus clupeaformis (assembly GCF_020615455.1). Taxonomy (NCBI): domain Eukaryota; kingdom Metazoa; phylum Chordata; class Actinopteri; order Salmoniformes; family Salmonidae; genus Coregonus; species Coregonus clupeaformis. The sequence continues at coordinate 38,886,825 of NC_059203.1, read as the reverse complement.
TTTAGCTGTTCTCTGCCAAAACATCCGTTATGACGCCACAGTGAGGGAGGACAGCACCATTTCCTCTGCCAGAATAACAACAGCTCTGTTCAAATATGTGTCATCTGTTGGCCTCTCCAAGTGATTGCTTTACAAATCTGTACAAAGGGCGTATTTACATTGAATTGAAATGTGAATGAATTATGATCCTTGTGGACCATGACAATACTTTCCTCTGTGTACAGTATGTAGTACTTAATGAGAGTGAGGACATGTGTGAATGTGTTCTGCTGCAACCATGGTTATGTCCCAATGTGGGATATGTTGAGTGTCAAATGGCTGAACTGCGTAATGCTAGGAAGCCTTATGCTCCCATTTGTAAACAGAACAGCACAGTGTTCCAGGCCACCCAGACTACATGTATCTTATCTAGATATCTAGCTTGCCCTAAAAGTTAAACACAAATCACTTGACAGGTTGTTTATGGTTTATTTATCTTTTTGGTGATATCCAAAAAATATCTTTACTCTTTTCACATGTAGCTTCAATACTGTACAATCATAATGATGGAAGAGAGAGTAGGTTCTGGTTGTGTCTCCGATTCAATGTTCAAGTTGTGCTTGGTAAGGCCCTGCACCCACTTATTATCAGAAGGAAACTACAAACTCACTAACACACATTCATAGACACAAATACACATAACCACACTCACACACTCATATTATGTTGAGTCACTATAACACTTTAGCTACAAAGGGGCAGTTCCTAACCACAACTCATTTTCCCTACAGAGGTTTTAGCCTCCCATCCCTCTACTGTTGCTCCAGCAGATAATATAGTACAATAATGCTTTAACACAGACTGTACAGAAGCTTGGGCAAACATTGAGCATACCAATATGCAGACAACAAAACAGAAACATAACAATACTCTTTTGGAGTTTTCACCACATTCAATAGTAATTTCTTCCACATGAACTCTTATTAAAACAGTTCTGCAGTGTTAAGACATTTATATACTTCACAAGTTTTGCTCTATCTTTAGAATAATTTGATTATTATTTGTTGTAAAATCTTACAGACATAAGAATATTTACAAACTTTCAAAGTGAGGGATTTCAACATGGTACAATCATAAGAGGGACTGGCTCCAGGCCAATGACTAAAACAAATCTTGACTATAACTTCAAACAAAGACTGGTGACTGCATGGATATGCTTATCCATATGTTCTTATCTGGAGGGCCACGCCTCTCTATAAGCAGCTGAGAGAGGAACACATCAGAACCAGAGTGCTGCACATGCAGCTTGTCAGTGTTCGACAATACACGTTCACAAAACGAGGCTACATTGGGATCACACAAGGTTAACATACTGTACCCCCCTCCCATCTTCCCACTCCTTTTAAAGTCCCATAGTCATAGATAAGGTATACCAACTACAAAATAGAGAAATCTTCAAATATACAATAAAATATACACAGGATGAAAACATACAACTGGTCACCTTTACAGATAAAATCGTAATTAGTCTTTAAACATTATGCGCACCAACATACACAGATAGTATATTATACAGTAATATAAATATAGTCAATTTAATCATCAACACCATGCATGGCTTTGAACATTGTGATACAAATCTAAATAAAGGAATCCTCTTCAAAAAATAAAGTTAGCTAAATGGAATCATTTTGACTTCACAGCTAGCTGTAAATCAATTGATAAGAGTGACAGGCCAAGTGGGTCATGTTGCTTTATGGGTCATGTTGATTTTATATATATTTTCTTTTTTGGGGGGGGATTTTCTTCCTTCCCTGTCATTTCAGATTGTCAGGTGTGCTTTTTTTTTGTTACGGTAACAACGTACGGTAAAAGCTTTGCTATCTGTGTGATGAAGGTGTGTAAATACTTGTGGGAAAAGGTCTTGGCAGATATTAAACTAACACTGTATGCTTGTGTGAGTTCTCTATCTGGTTTTAATACTTCACTTCTGTAAGAGGGTTGAAATAGTCCAATGGAGAACTGTGCTCTTGGTTTAAATTAAGACACACTTACATGAAGCACTGCCGTTCTGCTCATGAGTATCAGTAAATAGAGATTTGAGGATCAACCATGGGAAGGTTTATATTCCTCAGTAAAATGGAGATTGCTTTACAATCAGACTTCGATCTGATTTGGTCAAAGCTCCTTAATCATCACATTTGCTGTAATACATTCCTATTTGTGCCTATACATACTACAATCTTTCTTGTGCTGATGAATTATTTGTAACAAGGTTATGTCAATACATTTTTATGTGCTTGGTAGTAATTTATTGCAAAAACTTCTCATAATATGAGATCATCAAAAACGTTTTGTGCCCGGGAGGGACTCCTTTTGTACTCTTCATCTGTGCTATTTATAATGACTGGACAAGTCCTCTTTCATCTTCTACATCAATAGCAGCACATTATACAGTGCGTTTCTTCCTGGATTTCTGCTCTGAAAGTGATGGTGATCTGTTAATTCCGCTCTATGGTGTATGTACAGAACGTAGTCGACATGCAGACTCTTTGGTGGAGGTACGGAAGTTTCTAAGACACTAGCTACTGTATGCGTGGCCTGAAGTATCACAATATATAACTCCTACATGATGAACAAGGACAGTATTGGCTTAAAGTACACAAGATACAGTAGGAGACTGACACTAGATGAGACAGTGGTGCTTATGTGAAGAGCATGAATGCTAGCAAATAGAAAATGAAGACAGTGTCACGCCCTGGCCTACAGAACTCTAGCTAGTTTGGTCAGGGTGTGAATATTCTAGATTAGTATTTCTATGTTGGCCGGTGTGGTTCCCAATCAGAGGCAGCTGTCGCTCGTTGTCTCTGATTGGGAATCATACTTAGGCAGCCTTTTGGCACTGTCTAGTTGTGGGTTCTTGTTCCGTGTAAGGTTTGTTGTGTTGTACCTTTGGACTTCACGTTTCGTTTCCTTTGTTGTTTTGTCGTGTGTTTATCGTTAATAAACATGTACGCATATCACGCTGCGCCTTGGTCCGACCCTTCTTTAAACGAACGTGACAGACAGTGTCTTTACAGCAGCCTTGCACATAGTCTTTCAAAATATACAGAGCCCTCTGGAGTTGGCACTGTAACCAATGCCAAACAATATTGTTCCTGCCTCTAAACACTTAGCTGAAACAGGTAGAGCATTGCAGCGAAAGGAGGTGTGTCAAGAGCAGTGGTCTGCTCAAGTGCTTCAGTGGCACACTAAATTACAAGGAAATGTTCTACATAAAATCTAGGGAAAGCATTACTACACTCTATTTGATATAGAGGACTGATATGGAGGACTGCAAAGCGTAAAAGGCTTCAAACCTGCCACAAATATATACATTGCATTCGGAAAGTATTCAGACTGTCACGATCGTCATAATGATTGGACCAAGGCGCAGCGTGATATGCGTACATCTCTTTAATAGTGTACTAGCAACACGATACAAAATACAAAACAACAAAACGAAACGTGAAGTCCTCGGTCATGAACACAAACCAACACGGAACAAGATCCCACAAAACACAAGTGCACAACAGGCTGCCTAAGTATGGTTCCCAATCAGAGACAACAAGCAACAGCTGATTCTCGTTGCCTCTGATTGAGAACCACCCCGGCCAACATAGAACCACATAACCTAGAACAGAACATAGAAAACGAAACATAGACACTACACAAAGAAACTAACACCCTGGCTCAACATACAAGAGTCCCCAGAGCCAGGGCGTGACACAGACCCTTTCACTTTTTCCACATTTCGTTACGTTACAGCCTTATTCTAAAATGTATTGAATAGTTTTTTCCCTCATCAAGCTTCACACAATACCCCCTAATGACAAAGCAAAAACAGGTTTTTATTTTTGCAAATGTATTAAAAATAAATAACAGAAATACCACATTTACATAAGTATTCAGACCCTTTACTCAGTACTTTGTTGAAGCACCTTCGGCAGCGATTACAGCCTTGAGTCTCCTTGGGTATGACGCTACAAGCTGGGCACGCCTGTATTTGGAGAGTTTCTCCCATTCTTCTCTGCAGATCCTCTCAAGCTCTGTCAGGTTGGATGGGGAGCATCGCTGCACAGCTATTTTCAGGTCTCTCCAGAGATGTTTAATTGGGTTCAAGTCCGGGCTCTGGCTGGGCCGCTCAAGGACATTCAGAGACTTGTCCCGAAGCCACTCCTGTGTTGTCTTGGCTGTGTGCTTAGGGTCGTTGTCCTGTTGGAAGGTGAACCTTCGCCCCAGTCTGAGGTTTTCATCAAGGATCTTTCTGTACTTTGCTCCGTTCATCTTTCCCTCGATTCTGAATAGTCTCCCAGTCCCTGCCGCTGAAAAACATCCCCACAGCATGATGCTGCCACCACCATGCTTCACCGTAGGGATGGTGCCAGGTTTCCTCCAGACGTGACGCTTGGCTATACTATAAATGCCTGATTGGTGGAGTGCTGCAGAGATGGTTGTCCTTCTGGAATGTTCTCCCATCTCCACAGAGGAACTCTGGAGCTCTGTAAGAGTGACCATCGGGTTCTTGGTCACCTCCCTGCCCAAGGCCCTTCTCCCCTGATTGCTCAGTTTGGCTGGGCAGCCAGCTCTAGGAAGAGTCTTGGTGGTTCCAAACTTCTTCCATTTAAGAATGATGGAGGCCACTGTATTCTTGGGGACCTTCAATGCTGCATACAATTTTTGGTACCCCTTCCCCAGATCTGTGCATTGACACAATCCTGTCTCGGAGCTCTACGGACAATTCCTTCGACCTCATGGCATGGTTTTTGCTCTGACATTAACTGTCAACTGTGGGACCTTATATAGACAGGTGTGTGCCTTTCCAAATCATGTCCAATCAATTTAATTTACCACAGGTGGACTCCAATCAAGTTGTAGAAACATCTCAAGGACGATCAATGGAAAGAGGATGCACCTGAGTTCAATTTCGAGTGTCATAGCAAAGGGTCTGAATACTTCTGTCTGTTTTTTTATTTTTATACATTTTCAAACATTTCGAAAAACCTTTTTTCGCTTTGTCATTATGGGGTATTGTGCGTAGATTGATGAGGACAGGGATGGGGACTTGGGCGAAGGTGTCTCTCCTGGGTTCTTGCCCAGGATGAAGCGTGTCTCGTCCACCTCCAGGTTGGAGATGTCCTTCATCATGCTCTTGCGGTAGGAGACGGACAGCTTGTTGGAGCCGTCAGACATCAGGTTGAAGTGGCGGGCGATGAAGACGATGGGGAGAGGAAGCATGGCCACCACGATGAGGGAGAAGCACATGGCCAATGCCCAGGGAGGGTAGCTCTGGAAACGCTCCTGAGCCTATAGAGAGAGAAACAAGGGACATAAGGTGAAAAAGAAATACTCCTGGTGCTGACTGCAAACTCTGTAACAAGGCTAGTACACAAAATGTCAAGTGTCTATATGAAACTTTTGACTGTTTTGCAACAGGTTGACTGACCAGTTCCTCCACCCATGCATTGTACCCTGGCGGGCTGATGGCCATCTCGATGACAGTAGCCATAATGAGAACGATGAGACAACAAGGGGAGACGTACTTCCACATGTAGAAATAGAAGGCATTGGGCCGGAAACCCAACATGTCCTCCAGGTCCTGCATAAACCTGACACACACATACAGGTGGGTTTAAAATAGGTCCAGCCAACTCCTTCAGTTTACAGTTTACAGTATTCACATTTTCCTTGACTCTTTCTCAATCTTCATCCTCTTATCCAACTTTCCTCTTAATTCATATAAAAACACACATTGCAATATCAGTGATGATCAGTGTGTTCACTTTACAAAGCTACCTCTGACACTATAGGGCTCTCTGAGGAGACGCCATCCTGTACCTCTTGGTGCCGTAGATCCAGGCCACTGACACATTCTCTAGGATGACCACGACAGTGAGTGGCAGACCAGCGGAGTAGTCATCAAACATGGTGACAAAGTAGTTCCCAGAGCGCTGGACGAAGAGCAGGCCACAGAAAAAGGCTATGATGCAGCAGCACACTGAAAATAGATAAACAGATAAAACGACACTTTATGGAACAACACAGACTATGAAAAGACACACACACAGGCACACACACGCATACGCACATTGTAATGTTGTAATATTGTTGTATTGTGGTATTAGACACAGTGGTGTAAAGTACTTACTGTAAGTACAAATACTTTAAAGTACTACTTAAGTAGTTTTTTGGGGGTATCTGTACTTTACTTTACTATTTATATTTCTGACAACTTTTACTTTTACTTCACTACATTCCTAAAGAAAATAATGTAATTTTACTCCATACATTTTCCCTGACACCCAAAAGTACTCATTACATTTTGAATGCTTAGTTGGAAAGAACATTTTTCCAATTCACGCACTTATCAAGAGAACATCCCTGGTCATCCCTACTGCCTCTGATCTGGCGGACTCACACATGTTTCATTCGTAAATGATGTCTGAGTGTCAGAGTGTGCCCCTTAATATAAGGAATTAGAAATGATTAATACTTTTACTTTTGATACTTAAGTATATTTTAGCAATTACATTTATTTTTGATACTTAAGAATATTTAAAACCAAGTACTTTTAGACTTTTACTCAAGTAGTATTTTACTGGGTGACTTTCACTTTTACTTTTACTCAAGTATAACAATTGGGTACTTTTTCCACCAATGATTATACATTTTGTATTGTAGATATGTAGTGGTTGAGAGAATGCCAAGAGTGTGCAAAGCTGTCATCAAGGCAAAGGGTGGCTACTTTAAAGAATCTAAAATATATTTTGATTTGTTTAACACTTTTTTGGTTAATACCTGATTCCATATGTATTATTTCATAGTTTTGATGTCTTCACTATTATTCTACAATGTAGAAAATAGTAAAAATAAAGAAAATCCCTTGAATGAGTAGGTGTGTCCAAACTTTGGACTGGTAGTGTATGTATGCAACATTGCTTTTATTGCTATTACTTTGTAATCAGCCCTGAAAGGACTACAACAATAGTATAAAAAAGTAGTCATCCTTAAAAATCTCAGAATTTGTGAGTCTTACCTAGTTCCCCACTCTGTCTTGGTGAAAAGTGCTGAATTTGTGTAAGAAACTATGATAGAGGAGAATGGGAGAGCCACAGTGGATTTTAGGGCTGAGCTGTGAAGAGCTCCTTCTGGACCTTGTAGGTGTCAAGGACGGGCATGGTGATGCCTGTCATGGTGCCGATCAACTGCCCAGGCCCAGGTTGATGAGCATGAAGAAGAACATGACGGACCAGAAGGGAGAGGCCGGGAAATGAGTCATGGCCTCTGTGAAGGCAATGAAGGCCAATCCTGTACCCTGCACTGACTGCAGAGAGAGAGGGATGGATAGAGAGAAAGAGAAAAAAAGAGTGAAGGAGAGAGGGAGCAAAGGAGGACCAAGAGATTGTGATAGAGAGAGGGAGAGGGGACAGAAGAGCCAAGAAGGAGTTTAGTTAAAACTAAAGCAGGAAGCACCAGTGACTCGGTCAATAAAGAAGTGGTCAGATGACGCAGATGCTAAGCTACAGGACTGTTTTGCTAGCACAGACTGGAATATGTTTCGGGATTCTTCCGATGGCATTAAGGAGTACACCACATCAGTCACTGGCTTCATCAATAAGTGCATCGATGACGTCGTCCCCACAGTGACTGTACGTACATACCCCAACCAGAAGCCATGGATTACAGGCAACATCCACACTGAGCTAAAGGGTAGAGCTGCCGCTTTCAGGGAGAGGGACTCTAACCCGGACGCTTATAAGAAATCCCGCTATGCCCTTCGACGAACCATCAAACAGGCAAAGCGTCAATACAGGACTAAGATTGAATCGTACAACACCGGCTCCGACGCGCGTCGGATGTGGCAGGGCCTGCAAACTATTACAGACCACAAAGGGAAGCACAGCCGCGAGCTGCCCAGTGACACAAACCTACCAGACGAGCTAAATTACTTCTATGCTCGCTTCGAGGCAAGCAACACTGAAGCATGCATGAGAGCATCAGCTGTTCTGGACGACTGTGTGATCACGCTCTCCGTAGCCGATGTGAGTAAGACCTTCAAACAGGTCAACATTCACAAGGCCGCAGGGCCAGGCGGATTACCAGGACGTGTACTCCGAGCATGTGCTGACCAACTGGCAAGTGTCTTCCCTGACATTTTCAACCTGTCCTTGACTGAGTCTGTAATACCAACATGTTTCAAGCAGACCACCATAGTCCCTGTGCCCAACAACACTAAATGTAACCTGCCTAAATGACTACAGACCCGTAGAACTCACGTCTGTAGCCATGAAGTGCTTTGAAATGGTGGTCATGGCTCACATCAACACCATTATCCCAGAAATCGTAGACCCACTCCAATTTGCATATCACCCCAACAGATCCACAGATGATGCAATCTCTATTGCACTCCACACTGCCCTTTCCCACCTTGACAAAAGGAACACCTACGTGAGAATGCTATTCATTGACTACAGCTCAGCGTTCAACACCATAGTGCCCTCAAAGCTCATCACTAAGCTAAGGACCCTGGGACTAAACACCTCCCTCTGCAACTATATCCTGGACTTCCTGACGGGCCGCCCCAGGTGGAAAGGGTAGGTAACAACACATCTGCCACGCTGATCCTCAACACAGGGGCCCTTCAGGGGTATGTGCTCAGTCCCCTCCTGTACTCCCTGTTCACCAATGACTGCATGGCCAGGCACGACCCCAACACCATCATTAAGTTTGCCGACGACACAACAGTGGTAGGCCTGATCACCGACAACGATGAGACAGCCTATAGGGAGGAGGTCAGAGACCTGGTTGTGTGGTGCCAGTATAACAACCTCTCCCTCAACGTGATCAAGACAAAGAAGATGATTGTGGACTACAGGAAAAGGAGGACCGAGCACGCCCCCATTCTCATCGACGGGGCTGTAGTGGAGCAGGTTGAGAGCTTCAAGTTCCTTGGTGTCCACATCACCAACAAACTATCATGGTCCAAACACACCAAGACAGTCGTAAAGAGGGCACGACAAAGCCTATTCCCCATCAGGAGACAGAAAAGATTTGGCATGGGTCCTCAGATCCTCAAAAAGTTCTACAGCTGCACCATCGAGAGCATCATGACTGGTTGCATCACTGCCTGGTATGGCTACTGATCGGCCTCCGACCGCAAGGCACTACAGAGGGCAGTGCGTACGGCCCAGTACATCACTGGGGCCAAGCTTCCTGCCATCCAGGACCTCTATACCAGGCGGTGTCAGAGGAAGGCCCTAAAAATTGTCAAAGACTCCAGCCACCCTAGTCATACACTGTTCTCTCTGCTACCGCATGGTAAGCGGTACCGGAGCGCCAAGTCTAGGTCCATAAGACTCCTGAACAACTAATCAAATGGCTACCCGGACGCTGCTGCTACTCTCTGTTTATTATCTATGCATAGTCACTTTAACTCTACGTACATGTACATATTACCTCAATTACCTCAGCTAACCTGTGCCCCCGCACATTGACTCTGTACCGGTACCCCCTGTATAAAGCCTAGCTGCTGTTATTTTACTGCTGCTCTTTAATTATTTGTTATTTCTTTGTATTTGTTATTTAATTTTTTACTTATCTATTTTTTACATAACACTTATTTTTCTTAAAACTGCATTGTTGGTTAAGGGCTTGTAAGCATTTCACCGTAAGGTCTACATCTGTTGTATTCGGCGCATGTGACAAATACAATTAGATTTGATTTGATTTATAAGGATGACTAGAAAAAGCCTAATTGGTTTGGTGTTGTGAAGATGGATTATATTCAGACCCAGTTTCGGTGATGTAGAGCTCAAAGCCCAGACAAACAGACCCACTGTACCTTGTTGAGCTCATCCTCCAGGACACAGGGGTCCAGGCCCAGCTCGGCGAAGCTGCCCTCCTTCACAGTCTTGATGACGCCGTATATCTCAGCGTAATCTACGGTGGACAGCTGGGAGAAGTTCACGTGTGACGGAATGAGGTCATGACTCAGCACGTTAGAGTTCAGGTAGCCAAGGATCTTCTCTGCATTCCTGAAAACACCACAGGGAAACATGTTAGAGCACAAGATGAAACGTACTGCAAAAGTCCTGACTCTGATCACAGAGAGGGCATGATAAAAAATGTATGGCGTGAGCAAAGAGTCATTTCATTCTGGATTAGACAGCTTAAATTCCCTCCACTATCACTAGGAGAGAGTGGGGTAAATTGAGCCATTTTTTACATTCAGCATCACTCCGTCAAAGGAAATATAGTTTTCTTTCTAACCAAGATACCTACATATATTTTAAGATGTTGTGTATCCCTGGAAATAATCAGAATTCATGTAAACATAACAGTTTTGAAAACATAGCTTGTCCAAAAAAAGTGGTCTCTTGGCAGAATCTATCCCGGGTATTGGGTAAATTGAGCATAGGGACAAGGTAAATTGAGCAGACTTGGGGTAAGTGGGTGATGCTGTCCTGTGACAGTGTGTGATGGTGCTGGTTGGTCAAAGTTTAATTCAAGGAATGGGGGGGGTGTGGTATATTGAATAACTTAAATGCATAGATTCTCTGTTCAATATCACTTACCCTTCCATTTATTGACCACTTGTCTGGGACAGGGATATTGTTTGGATGTGCCAATTCGTAGGTAAGTTCTCTGCATTTGAGGCTACTAAGCCCATGAAACTGGTCTGCAAGATTCTTGATATGTTTAGCAAGCTCAGACTCCATGTCATCAGATAATACTTTGTGTGCCTCTGCTACTCTATCACAGCCACTCTTTTGCACAGGTACAGGTATCGTTTTCTTTTTTGTCAATGTACCTCTTTGGTGTCATTCAGTCAATTTTTTCATCCCTTGCTCCTGCTCGAATGGACTTCTTCCTTTCTCTCACTTCCTTGGCTGCTCTCTCAAGAACCTCAAGGGGGGCTAGACCCCTGCCCTTTTTATGTCTGTATGCACAGGGCATGATGATGTCTTGTCTGTAACAATAAACATGCACTTGAGTTCATACGCATGACTGCAAAAATAATATCAGTTTTATGTATAAAACGGACAAAATGTAATCATTGTTTGTATGGGGTATGGTGGCCATTGGCTCTACTTACCCCAATGCAAACATTTGGACTATATTAACTCACACATCTACACTTTCATGCTAGGTTTAGGACCTCATGTTGTAGCTTATAAAGACCCCAACTGATGTATAAAACAATCTTAAAATGATCTACTTTGGTTTAGATAAAAGCATCATGAAACTTAGAACACAATACATTCATTTGACTTTGTGAAAATCAGTTTTCAGTTTTTTGGACCTAACTTTTTCCATGTGGTTTCTTCATTCACAGACTCCATGAAATGATGACCTCCTCCAAAATATTTGGTCACATGATTAATTTTATGTATGGTTTCCTAGAAACAAGGCTGGCTCAACTTACCCCTTTGGCTCAACTTACCCCACTCTCCCCTACTAGATGGCCGATAGGGCAGTTGATTTGAACTCACTCTATGACACACTTCTCGTTCATAAGGTTTGCCTTGAAGCCCAGCACAGCGAACACCACCAGAGTAGCCAGGATGGAGGTGACAAAGTTGATAATGGAGACGAGCACGGCGTCAAAGTGGCAGTTGTTGTCTATCTTGTTGTAGCTGGAGAAGGTGATGACTCCACCGAAGCACAGGCCAAGGGCAAAAAACACCTGTGTGGCTGCCTCCCTCCAAACCTGGGGCTCCAGCATCTTCTCCAGCTTGAACACACAATAACACATTGACTGACTAGTTGGTTTTAATTATTAGAAATGTTTATAAATTATATAGGGGTAGTAGCTGTCTTTTCCCATAAATGACAGCATGCAACTGCAATGGAAGCTTCTCTGTGCATGCATGCGCGCATGTGTATAACGGCCTTCTCTGAATCTCACCTTGGGAGTGAACATGTGTGCGATGCCATCAACAGCGCCCTTCAACAGCAAACCTCTCACCAGGAAACAGAAGAGCACCACGTAGGGGAACAGAGAGCTGAAGTACATCACCTGTCAGACCACAGGAAACAACATTCAGTCACACGTTCTGTATTATAGCTACACCATCCATGCCAGAGGAAGGAAGGACACCAGTTCAGCAGCACTCCAGTTCAGTAGAACTCCAGTTCAGTAGTGCAATTTTTAGTCATGTCATGTTCTTTAAAAAGTGTGGACCTGTCATATATCTTCCCTACACTCTTTTGACTCTCCCCCCATGCCCCCTGCCCGTCTCCCCAGGCATCCTGCCCCTCTCCCCCACACCCCTCTCCCCCACGTCCCCTGCCCCTCTTCCCGACGCCCCCTGCCCCTCTCCCCACACCCAGTTTCCCTTTCCCCCCACACCCCCTGCCCCTCTCCCCCATCCTCCTTGCCCCTCTTCCCCACAAACCCTCCACTTTCTCCCCACAGCACTCCCTACCTTCCCGGAGGACGCGATACCTCTGATGACAGCCAGACAGACGATGATCCAGGCCACAAGCAGAGACAGGGTCATCTTGACGTTCAGGCCGCCGCTATCTGCGATGGTGCTGATGGTATTCAGGGTCTGGCGGTACCAAAAGTAGGTGGTGGCCGAGCTTTTCTCACACTCAGGCTCCATGACTGCAGAGGGGTGAGGGGGAGGAGGGTGGTCAGTGAGGGGGGAGGGAGAGAGAGAGGGAGGGTGAGAAGAGTGTTGGTTAAAAGGGAGGGAGGTCAGAGAGAATGAAAGAGAGGGAGAGAAAGGGGAGGGAGGTATGAGATAGGGGGAGTAAAGGGGGAGTAGAAGGGCGAAAGATAGAGAACAAGATAAATATAATAAGGGAGAGAATATTTACACAGGGACCAAATCCCCTCCCCCCTCTGGATTGGCTCTCCCAGACTGACATTAGTAAGGTAAACCAACCTGGAGTCAGGGGTAGACGTAACATAGTAAACGAAGATCTGGGACACTCCAATTAGTATGATATGTTACGTTTGGTATGGTATGTATTAATTTGTGGATGCCCATCATCCATTTCGTATGATATGTTACAAATTACAATTCGTATGATATGTTACGTATTGCAATTCGTACAATATGTTACGAATTTGCAATTCATATGATATGTTATGAATTTCAATTTGTTGTGGCTAACGTTAGCTGGATGGCTAGGTGGCTAATGCTAATGTTAGCTAGGTGGCTAACGTTAGCTAGGGGTTAGGGGTTAAGGTTAGGGTTAAGGCTAAGAGTTAGGTTAAAGGGTTAAGAGTTAGGGTTAGGCTTAGTTAACATGCTAAGTAGTTGCAAAGTAGCTAAAAAGTAGTCAGTAGTTGCAAATTTGCTAATTAGCTAAAATGGTAAAGTTGTCCAAGATGAGATTCGAAGACGCAACCTTTGGTTTGCTAGACATTAGCGTTATACGCCTACCCATCCACCCTGACCAACCACCCTCCTTTCATTTTTTCCTTAAGTAACCTCTGTCTTATGTAACCATCCTAAACGTAACATATCATACTAATTTGAGTGTCCCGGATTTTCATTTACTATGTTATGTTTAGTCTATGAGACCAGCCTGGGTAAACAAAGTCATCCTTGTACTTGGCATGCACAGTGTGAGCACTCATTCAGGACTCTCATATTTTCACCTTTAATAGTTCAACCTTGAGGAAAATATACATGGATCTAAGTCTGGAGAAAGCATTCTTACAGATGTACTACAGAAATACACACACATGGACACACATGCATGCACGCACAGAAATGGCCAGCTCAACTAAGTGTACCAGTCTCTATTTATGTCAAGTAGATGGCAATGTTCAGCAGAGGAAATCAAGATGGCCTCCATAATTCTCTTTTTATCCTCTCTTGCTTCCTCTCTCTATGAGTGATTGCATTCAAGCTTATATGCAGTAACTCTGTCTATCTGTGCCCCTCTCTCTCTCCCTCTCTTATCTCTCCCATCTCCCTCCTCTCCTACATGTCGCTCCAGCATGACCGAACTGTATTAAAAGTGAAAGCTACAGTAGGTCTGAATGACCTTGGTCTCTGTGTTCTTTAGCTGATCGGTGCCAATGTGAACCACAGTCTATCTGATGTGGTTAGTGCAGACATGTAACCATGGGGCCAGGCCAGAGTGGGTGCAAAGCAGTGTGGTCCTGGGGTCCCACAACCCTGCATGAATTATGGGGTCTACCGTTCACTATGACCATGGTGAGAGGTCACTTTTTAACACAGGATTAAAGACAATGCTACAGACAACCTGTAATGCCACTGTGGAAAACCTCATTTACCACTATACTGTAGTGTAGGAGGTTACCTGGCACGGTGTAGTAAACCACCATTAGCAGTAATGTACAATTAAACCTATGGGGAATCACATACAATACTAGCATTTGTGTGAAGTACCGTATGATTACACAATAACATGATGACTTGCTACACCATGCCTTATGCCTCTGTCTCTCAGTGTAAGAACCCTTCTGTTGGAGCAGAACTATCTGACCAGCTGCAGCTGCTCTCCTCCATGCTCACTGGTGGCTGACTGTCTCATACTGCTGTGACATGTGAGGGGCAGAGGAGAAGAGAGGAGACGAGAAGAGAGGAAAGGAGATGAAAAGAGAAGAGAGGTCAGGCGCTGAGTGATTTTATTATCACCACTTCTAATCTAATAGAGCCTCAGAGGACTTTAATCTGGAGTATCTCCATCTGAGTCATGAAGGAGTCTCGTAAGTAAACTAACACCATCAGCTGATCGAGTTAGATGTGTGATTCAGCGCCTGCCCTGGTCGACACTGGATTGAACTGGGAGATTGAACTACGAAACACAAATGTGTTTCTCTCAGACTGATCAAAAATGATTGTGCAAGTATGGATTAATTCTTATTCTACAGGGCAAAATGAGTGTGTATAACCCGATGGAAATGAGTAATATCTGAGTAATTGTTATGGGAATTATTTAACAAACTATTTCAGTGTCTCTGTACGTCTCCCAAAAGGTTGTAAGTCTTTTGGGATTTAAGTAACGGACAGAGTCCCGGTCTGCATGGTCAGAGATTTATTCATTGAGAATTCTGCCATCACAATTTCAGAGTCCATCTTTTATAGTCATACGTCATACAAAAAAATCCCTCCCCTCTGTAGGCGGGCTGTAGTTTTCCACTCTAAAACTGCTCTCCTGACCATCAGTTCACACACACACACATATACTCACATGCATACACACATACATACACACACACCTTCTTATCATAGCCTACTCCCTACATTCCTCAGTTATTGCCGTTCTCACAATATTCTGCACCATACTCATTAAAAAGCCTATCAGTTGCCTGTAGGCAGTTCTCCTTGTCCTTTGTTGTCTGGCCTAACTCTTACTCACATTGCTAAATAGTGGCTCAATGCCATAGCCTTTACTGGTCCTACACTCACACATTTCTAACACATTATACACAGTTTCAGGGTAATTAGTAATTAATAATTAATCTATCAATTCCACCCTTTGACAAAATATTACACACATACAAAATATATGTTGTTATAGAAATGAATCACACTCATTGAAGTATATAAGTTGGTTTGCATATAAAAACATTACAGGTTCATCAGGGTTACCCCATGATTAAAAGCGTAACGTTACTTTTTAGCAATGGTAACTAGTACTTGTACCCTTATATGGCTCGCACTGCCATTTCTGGTAATTCCCTACTTTCACAATACTCCACCTGTCCTTAAACTGTGTATGGAGATTGACATTTTATGAACTTGTGTTAGGTTAACTACTACTTCTGGCGGATCAGGAGGGTTTGAGTGTGTTAGGAATATGGCCCCCACAATCAGACAGCTACCTACCGTCAGGAGACCTGTGAATCCCCACCCTCGCCCTGAGAACATGTCAGACGCCAGAGGCCAACCCATTGCTTTACCTTCTATCGAACTCACACAGGGATGATCAGACAGGATAAGGGAATCTTCGTTAAGGAGCCAACCCCGAGCCCCAGTGGTGATCGGTTCTTTCTCCTAACTCTGTGTTTGTTCGTCAGGTGTAGCTGGGTCTACCTTTTTACAGTGTGTGACATGCACCCAGGTGGATCTTTCCGCAATTCTTACAGCGAAGGCCGTCACCAACAGGACCTGATATGGACCTTCCCAACGGTCTAGGTAATAGCTGTTTCGCTTTAGATTGTGCCTTCCTCTGATTACTGCAGCTCATTGCATAAATTTAGTTTCAAATACCAACTTGTTGTTTATTAAAGCATAATAAAAATGAAATTTGAATGACAACATTTGATAATACCTCAATTTACTTATATCCCGTAAAAGTAATCCAAGATTAGTACAATTTACTAGCAACAGGTATCCCTCATTCAGGGAAAGCTCTCTCTTTCTTCTGTTGTTTTATGGTTCAAATTATATATATTATTACCAAATTATAATCTTCTTCACACTTTTCACAGTATTATATAAATTACCCTCAACTTGGTAAAATAAACTATCTTAAAGTCCTCCTCTCATGCCTTTAGAATTTACCAGTGTGGATGATTAATTATCACCAGAAAGTTAAAACAGAGTTCAGAGGCAATTGAAATTATTCAACGAACTGTTCCATCCCATAGTATACCAAACATTACCAACATTCTAAATATTTCAAAAATCTTACTTATCCCAAGTGTTCATTAAGTCCTCATGACATTCATTCTCATAAGAAATAATATATACCCCAAACCGAAAAACTCCATAAAATTCACTGTGCGTGCTCCTCCAAGACCTATCACCCTTGACCTGCTGAAAACCCCCCAAAATTGAAACAACAACCCTTTATAAACATCATACTAGGTGTGTTGTTTTTTATTTGAAAACCCCAATTAAAAAACAACAACCAAACAGCCAGGTCATGAGGACTCCTGATTTCTCTCTTCCCCTTCTGCCTACAGTTTCTTAACTGGTGCCCTTTCCTTGCACAGTAACTACACGGTTCCTCACATTCTCTAGCAAAATGTCCCGTTTTGTCACAATTGTAACACTTCCACTCACTCCTGTCTCCACTATTACCATTTCCTTCTTGTCGGTCTTTGCTACCGTAACCTCTCTTCTCTCCTAGGTATTGACTAATAGTCTCACTGTCTCCCTGCTTACACTCGTGGACTTTGGAGAAGTCGGCATGTCTGTGATAATATTCTCTCAGATTATCACAGAGTTGTGCCAATTTATCTCCATAAGCCCCTCCTTCTGCCCACTCTAGAACCCCTGTATTCAGCTTAAAGCTGGCGGTAAGCACTTCCATATCTCTTCTGAACTGGTGTACCCCCGTCTTAGGGTGGGGTATCCCTTCCACTGCTCTCACTACATCTCTCTGCTTCGTTTACTAAATCCTGGCATTAGTAAATTCTATCCACACACCACCAAAAATGAATAACATATTTGCATACACATAACTAGAAAGCATGAATATAATGCCATTCTTGCATAAACAATGCAATTCAACCTTTCTCAAATCTAATTACCTCTGTTATCAACAAAAATTATAGCCACCTCTTATGAAACCCCCAATCTGTCATTGTTTAGAATACAGCAGATATAGGTAACTGTCCTTTCTAAGTAGGCTACAAATAACACCAAACACATGCCGTAGTTGACCAGCATATATTGAATTTATCTCCATAGTATTAATATCCAATGTAGTGATTGACGTTCCTTAATGGAAACCCTAAATTGGCTTTGTACAATATTATATTAATTATGTCTCACCCATGACGTATGTCTATGTTTGGGTGAGCAAGTTAATATATAATT
Organism: Coregonus clupeaformis; assembly: GCF_020615455.1. NCBI lineage: Eukaryota > Metazoa > Chordata > Actinopteri > Salmoniformes > Salmonidae > Coregonus > Coregonus clupeaformis. Next base: position 38,869,048 of record NC_059203.1, on the reverse strand, counting down.
ATTATTCCAATTATTATTTTATGAAGTCTCTAGCTTCTAATTCAACACAAAACCCCATCATCAAATGTACTCCCAGCAGAACTGAAAAAAACAAAACAGACTGTGATTTCCAGGACACTGCACCTTTGTTTCTGGCCTCACTATCTCCCCGAGAATTGGCCCTCCCTCAAGGTCCCTCCCAATCTGCTCTTGGTAAACTGCAAAACTTTTATTGCTTCTGGTTTCATAGCGTATTGCTTCTGATATGGCCTATGATTAGATTTGGGTATCACCTGTACTGGAATTACCCTTTTTATTAATCCTACGTCTGCTGGACCCCGGGACCACAAATGCTCTGGGACTTCTTTTAAGTCTGACTCCTGTTGTTCTGTCAACAGGTATTCCTCTCCTCAGCATCTGCTATTCTCATCTAAATGTACTCCGGGAACTGAATTGGCTCTCCAATTCAATTTCCGACGATACCTATTTGTGGATGGGCTGTGTTGATCTCCACTCACAATATTGACCCAATCAGTGATCCTCTTACCCTTGGATACCCACTGGCCCATGTCTTTCCAGTCCTCTGCTGGCTCCTTTGCTAGGGACACATGTGGGCTCCATCTTTCCCTGAACTTTGGGGCTCTAGTTCCACCTCCACTGCTGCGTGGGTGTTGTCATAGTGAAACCATTTCAAGGCTATAGTCCTTTCTGTGGTTTTAAATAATGCTTCCTCATAGATTGCATCTGGACCTGGGTGTTGGTTATACCAGAGAGTACAGTGTAGGTCATCGGGGGACATTTTAGTGGGGCCTGGTACTACATCATCAGCAAGTTCCATCAAGGTTCGGGGGAATATCAGTTATTCCCCCCCTTAACAAATCTTGACTATACCAATAACATGGCTCCCCTTCCCCACAGACCACCATATTGTCTCTGACTATGTGTGCTTTCATTCCCCTCTCAGTGGAAATGACGGCCACATTCAATTTAGTCATTACATCACGTCCTAGTAAATTTACCGGACACAGCTTAGATATCAGGATGGGTAAGGTTGCCTCTCCTCCTGATTGGTCATGTTTTAGGGTTATTGGGGCTGATAACCTTTCAATAAATTGATGACCAGAGGCAGATCGCATGATTTTCTCCCCATCAATCCTGACTCCATCTGGTTTCTATTCCTGTTGAAGTGCTAAGTCAATAGTAGCCAATTCAAACACTTCAGAATTTGGATCAATGGTTTCCGTAGTCTCCCCCTCACTAGAGTCTACTCTTTCTCCCTCAAGGACTAGTCACGCCTTATCTTCCTCTTCCTCACGCTCAAAGCTGGGAAATAGACGTCTGTTAGGCTTCTCTCTTTTTTCTTTCTTTCCTTTTCCTTTGGGTTTGCATTGAAAAGAGTTAGGGCCTGTCTTTCCACAGTATCTGCATGGGGCCTCACACTCTCTGGCGAAATGCCCTCCTTTGTTACAGTTGAAGCACCGACCTCCCCCGCTGTAGCCTTCACTTTTCCCTGCCTTTACCCGCTATTTCCCCAAGAGTGGGCATTAGGTACTCTGCTCCTTTCTGCTCTTTCTTGGCTCTGTCCTGTCTGTTATTCTGCTCATGATGAATTGCATATCGTTTAACCTCAGCTAGCGATGCCACCCACCAAAGTCCTTTTAATGGTTCTGCTTATCTCTGGTCTGGTTCGGGTATGCCACTGTTTGCGTTAAACACATCTTTAACTCTCTCTAAGTACTGGCTGACAGTCTCACTATCCTCTTGTTTTCACTCATGTGCTTTAGAGAAGTCTGCATGAGAATGGTAATGTTCTCTGAGGCTATTACACAATTCAGTTATTTTCCCAACATACTCTTCGTAATCGGCCCATGGCAAAAGTGCCCTCTGGGCATCCCCTGAAACCCACTGCCCTCTAACGGCAGCCCAAACCTTACTATTCCTGTTTTGGGGTGGGTCATTCCTTCTACCGCTCGGGCCACGTCCTCTGTGTTCATGGCCTGTCTGCTAAATGGCATATTATTATTATTATTACTGTATACATCTAAGGTTGCTGGGGCCCCTTTCATTCCCCGCCAATAGATTAGGTAAGGCTATCAGTGGGTACTGGCCCCCTCTTACTCTCTCTCTCTCTCTCTCTCACTGCTTCTTTCTCCTTTACACAACTTATGTATCTGTTTAAGCATGGATTCGAGTTTATCTGCGTCTAGACGTCCCTCAAAACCATACCTCTCCCTCCACCTGGTTACATAATGGAGATTTCTTCTATCCCTGGATTCCATTTTAATTACATCAAGTATTTCTCGTCCCCAGTAAATTCTGGGACCTCTTGTGAGGATTTGCCCCCCATGGTTGGTACTGTTAAAAATCCCTTAGCCACCTCTTCCATATAACAAGTCAATTTAACAAGTAATTCAAAACAGCTTCACACAACAACACCTTGAATCACCCCTTCCTGTATATGTAATATTGACTAGTCCCCCAGAATGATCTCATACTTTACGGAGGAATTTATCCCCACAATGTAATCTTGATAATTCCTGACAGTCTCATACAACAGCAATGGGTTCTCCCTCTTCTCTATACAACCACCTGGAACCACCCCTTCCTGTATATGTAGTCTTGACTAGTCCCCCAGAATTATCTCATACTTTACGGAGGAATTTATCCCCACAATGTAATCTTGATAATTCCTGACAGTCTCATACAACAGGAATGGGTTCTCCCTCCTCTATACAACCACCTGGAATTAGTTTGTAAGGCTCCAGAACGGATAGAGTTACAGCAAAATCTACAGTTGTTTGTGACTTTTGACTTTACTAATATTCTATTTCTCACACATGCTATTTTAATTCCTTCTAGTGTACTTTTTGTATTTGTTTAACCCGGATTATTTGTTGACTGTTCTATAATCTCTTACAGGTTACATCCCATAGGTGTACTTTTAATAGTTCCTTCTATTTTAACACCGGGTAGTTTCTTTTGGTAATGGCCTATTACCGTGAATCGTTACGGACCCACCAACCTTAAATCGGCTACCGGCTACAACCTTAAATTGGCTACCTTAAAATGGCTACGCATTGATCAATTTGCTACTTTAAATTATGACGTTACCCTCAGTCAATATTTTAGCAAGTTCTCAAATCAATTTAACCAAGTAATGAATAAAGACTACTGACCTTATCCTTGCAGCCGAGATTCAATGTAGGTTTGGATTCCGTCACCGTCTCTGTCATTAATCAGGTGTCCTCTGGCCTGTTTTAACCCTTAATGTCAAAGGGCAGGACTTTCTATTTACAAATGTATCATTCGCCCGTCGACGGTTTTCAGAGTTACCTGGAATGACAGAAGCAGGGTATTGGAATCCGGCTCAGAAGGACCAAGCTGTTATGGGAATTATTTAACAAACTATTTCAGTGTCTCTGTACGTCTCCCAAAAGGTTGTAAGTCTTTTGGGATTTAAGTAACGGACAGAGTCCCGGTCTGCATAGTCAGAGATTTATTCATTGAGAATTCTGCCATCACAATTTCAGAGTCCATCTTTTATAGTCATACGTCATACAAAAAAATCCCTCCCCTCTGTAGGTGGGCTGTAGTTTTCCACTCTAAAACTGCTCTCCTGACCATCAGTTCACACACACACACACATATACTCACATGCATACACACATACATACACACACACTTTCTCATCATAGCCTACTCCCTACATTCCTCAGTTATTGCCGTTCTCACAATATTCTGCACCATACTCATTAAAAAGCCTATCAGTTGCCTGTAGGCAGTTCTCCTTGTCCTTTGTTGTCTGGCCTAACTCTTACTCACATTGCTAAATATATAAATAAAGGTGAAATAAAAAAAATAAAAAAAATAGTGGCTCAATGCCATAGCCTTTACTGGTCCTACACTCACACATTTCTAACACATTATACACAGTTTCAGGGTGTAATAATTAGTCATTAATAATTAATCTATCAGTAATCAAATACAGGCCTTGTTAAAAAAGGAGAATGGATTCAAAATCCATTGAAGCCTTTCTAGTTTGTGTGACAAAGTGTGACAAACCACATTGGTCATGGCCACCCTGCTGCTTGGGCTTTATCAAACATTTCAGAGGAGTAATATGACAAAAAAAATTCTGTGCCCTCTGCATCTCTCCTCTGTCCCTCTATTCAGATCTGGCATCCACTCACTTGCTAATGATCCATTCCTCCTGATAGGGCATTCGGCCCATGGCAGTGGGTACTGGAAGGACTGGAAGAAGTAGAATATGCTCCAGCCGATGATTACATTGTAGTAGAGCCCCACAAAGCCACACACCTGGAATGGAGGAGAGGCAGAGTCTGTTAGAGTAAGAAAGTCCATTGAAACTGAGATGCTCCTCAGCACGAGTCCATCTCACTGCTAGTTGATGCCACACTTTCAGTCAAATGGCAGAGTGTGTGTGTGTGAATGTTCATACATACACACTACTAAGAGGCAATGTCAAATATCTTTCTCATTCAGATGGTCTTGCAAAATTATTCATCCTCCTTGGCGTTTTTCCTATTTTGTTGCATTACAACCTGTAATTTAAATTGATTTTTATTTGGATTTCATCTAATGGACATACACAAAATAGTCCAAATTGGTGAAGTGAAATGAAGAAAATAACTTGTTTCAAAAAATTATACAAAATAAATAACTAAAAAGTGGTGTGTGCATATGTATTCAGCCCCTTTGCTATAAAGCCCCTAAATAAGATCTGGTGCGACCAATTACCTTCAAAAGTCACATAATTAGTTAAATAAAGTCCACCTGTGTGCAATCTAAGTGTCACATGATCTGTCACATGATCTCAGTATATATACACCTGTTCTGAAAGGCCCCAGAGTCTGCAACACCACTAAGCAAGGGGCACCACCAAGCATTGGCACCATGAAGACCAAGGAGCTCCCCAAACAGGTCAGGGACAAAGTTGTGGAGAAGTACAGATCAGGGTTGGGTTATAAAGAAATATCAGAAACTTTGAACATCCCATGGAGCACCATTAAATCCATTGTTAAAAAATTGAAAGAATATGGCACCACAACAAACCTGCCAAGAGAGGGCCGCCCACCAAAACTCACGGACCAGGCAAGGAGGCTATTAATCAGAGAGGCAACAAAGAGACCAAAGATAACCCTGAAGGAGCTGCAAAGCTCCACAGCAGAGATTGGAGTATCTGTCCATAGGACCACTTTAAGCCGTACACTACACAGAGCTGGGATTTACGGAAGAGTGGCCAGAAAAAAGCCATTGCTTAAAGAAAAAAATAAGTAAACACATTTGGTGTTCGCCAAAAGGCATGTGTGAGACTCTTTAAACATATGGAAGAATGTACTCTGGTCAGATGAGACTAAAATTGAGCTTTTTGGCCATCAAGGAAAACGCTATGTCTGGCGCAAACCCAACACCTCTCATCACATGAGAAGACCATCATGAGAAGACCACCATGTTTTTCATCGGCAGGGACTGGTCAGCATTGGTGAATAATTATGCACGCTCAAGTTTTCTGTTTTTTTCGTCTTATTTTTGCATCTTCAAAGTGGTAGGCATGTTGTGTAAATCAAATTATACAAACCCCCCAAAAATCCATTTTAATTCCAGGTTGTAAGGCAACAAAATAGGAAAAATGCCAAGGGGGGTGAATACTTTCACAAGCCACTGTAGGCAGGAGAAGTATGTTATTGTCTCATGTTCCTGACTGTCTTCTGAGCCTTCATGTCAACGAGGACAGGCAGAAGCTAAACAAGGTCGGGAAATCCATGACTTATTAAAGTGCACTCTTTCATCCGTTTTCACTGTGATCTCTTAAGAGGTAAAAAATAGCCATCCCTTGCCTCTCCCACGCTACTCTCAGTCACGTGCAACTCCAACGGGGGGCTGTCTCTCTTTCACACCCTAACCCCCCGATTACACAATCCAGATCAACAGATTTACACAAGGTCTATTTCCATTCCATAAAGCAACTGAGGAAAAACAAAATTGCTACTGTGTATACCACTTAAATGAAGAAGAAAAATGCCATTTTTGACAACTCAGTAAAACATCAACTCTGTCAGATTTTATTCTAACATTCAACTCCGTCAGAGTGCTGACAGTTGTAATAGAATGGTTATGTTTTTATTGGGGATTTTCAAATGAATAATTTTACAAAGTTTAGAATTGTTTGTATTTAACTTGTATGTTCTTGTCAACATTCTGAAAAAATATTTGAATCACTGTTCTGCAACACAAGCTTAAACAATTGAAGGATTTGCTGTGCTAAGCCTGAGGGATAATGTTTGATTTATAAATGTTGTTTTATGTTCTAAATCTAGAAAATCATCACAGAATGCTAACAAAATTTGCCCTGAAGCATTTAATTGTACTATAAAACAAAACAAAAATAAATTTGGAGATTTGTATTACATATTTGAATAATCTAATGTTAGAATTAAACAATCAAGGCCTTTAAAAACTTGTTGGACAATAATTCTAAAAAAGAAATGCCTTTTATGGTGTCTGACGGAGTTGACATACAGTGCATTCAGAAAGTATTCAGACCCCTTGACTTTTTTCACATTTTGGTACGTTACAGCCTTTCTAAAATTGATTAAATGGTTTTCCCCCCTCATCAATCCACACACAATACCCCATAATGACAAAGAAAAAACTGTTAGAAATGTTTGCAAATGTATTAAAAACAAAAAACTGAAAAATCACATTAACATAAGTATTCAAACCCTTTACTCAGTACTTTGTTGAAGCAGCGATTACAGCCTCAGGTCTTCTTGGGTATGACGCTACAAGCTGGGCACACCTGTATTTGCGGAGTTTCTCCCATTCTTCGCTGCAGATCCTCTCAACCTTTGCCAGGTTGGATGGGGAGCGTTGCACAGCTATTTTCAGGTCTCTCCAGAGATGTTCGATCAGGTTCAAGTCCAGGCTCTGGCTGGGCCACTCAATGACATTCAGAGACTTGTCCAGAAGCCACTCCTGCGTTGTCTTGCCTGTGTGCTTAGGGTCGTTGTCCTGTTGGAAGTTGAACCTTCTCCCCAGTCTGAGGTCCTGAGCGCTCTACAGCAGGTTTTCATCAAGGAACTCTCTGTACTTTGCTCCGTTCATCTTTCCCTCGATCCTGACTAGTCTCCCAGTCCCTGCTGCTGAAAAACATCCCCACAGCATGATGCTGCCACCACCATGCTTCACCGTAGGGATGGTGACAGGTTTCCTCCAGACGTGACACTTGGCATCCAGGCCAAAGAGTTCCATCTTGGTTTCATCAGACCAGAGAATCTTGTTTCTCATGGTCTGAAAGTCTTTAGGTGCCTTTTGGCAAACTCCAAGCGGGCTGTCATGTGCCTTTTACTGAGGAGTGGCTTCCGTCTGGCCACTCTACCATAAAGGCCTGATTGGTGGAGTGCTGCAGAGATGGTTGTCCTTCTGGAAGGTTCCCCCATCTCCACAGAGGAACTCTGGAGCTCTGTCAGAGTGACCATTGGGTTCTTGGTCACCTCCCTGACCAAGGCCCTTCTCCCCCCATTTGCTTAGTTTGAACGGGAGGCCAGCTCTAGGAAGAGTATTGGTGGTTCCAAACATCTTCCATTTAAGAATAATTGAGGCCAATGTGTTCTTGGGACTTTCAATGCTGCAGAAATGTTTTGGTACCCTTCCCCAGATCTGTGCCTCGACACAATCGGAGCTCTACTGACAATTCCTTCGACCTCATGGATTAGTTTTTGCTCTGACATGCACTGTCAACTGTGGGACCTTATATAGACAGGTGTGTGCATTTCCAAATCATATGCAATCAATTTAACTTACTAAAGGTGGACTCCAATCAAGTTGTAGAAACATCTCAAGGATGATCAATGGAAACAGGATGCACCTGAGCTCAATTTCAAGTCTCAGAGCAAAGGGTTTGAATACTTTCTAAAAACCTGGTTTCGCGTTGTCATTATGGGGTTTTGTGTGTAGATTGATGAGTGAAAAAAATAATTTAATCAATTTTAGAATAAGGCTGTAATGTAACAAAATGTGGAAAAAGTCAAGGGGTCTGAATACTTTCCGAATGCACTTTATATACAGCACCCGTGAAAATGTTGGACACACCTACTCATTCAAGGGTTTTTCTTTATTTTTACTATATTCTACATTGTAGAATAATAGTGAGAACATCAAAACTATGAAATAACACATATGGAATCATGTAGTAACCAAAAAAGTGTTCAACAAATCCAAATATATTTTATATTTGAGATCCTTCAAAGTAGCCACCCTTTGCCTTGATGACAGCTTTGCACTCTCTTGGCATTCTCTCAACCAGCTTCATGAGGTAGAGACCTGGAATGCATTTCAATTAACAGGTGTGCCTTGTTAAAAGTTAATTTGTGCCAATCAGTTGTGTTGTGACAAGGTAGGGGTGGTATACAGAAGATAGCCCTATTTGGTAAAAGACCAAGTCGATATTATGGCAAGAACAGCTCAAATAAGCATAGAGAAACGACAGTCCATCATTACTTAAAGATCCGGAAAATTTCAAGAACTTTCAAAGTTTCTTCATGTGCAGTCGCAAAAACCATCAAGCGCTATGATGTAACTGGCTCTCATGAGGACCGCCACAAGAAAGGAAGACCCATAGTTACCTCTACTGCAGAGGATAAATTCATTAGAGTTAACTGCACCTCAGATTGCAGCCCAAATAAATGCTTCACAGAGTAACAGACACATCTCAACATCAACTGTTCAGAAGAGACTGTGTGAATCAGGGCTCCATGGTCGAATTGCTGCAAAGAAATCACTACTAAAGGACACCAATAAGAAGAAGAGACTTGGTTGGGTCAAGAAACACGAGCAATGGACATTAGACCGGTGGAAATCTGTCCTTTGGTCTGATGAGTCCAGATTTGAGATTTTTGGTTCCAACCGCCGTGTCTTTGTGAACCGCAGAGTAGGTGAACGGATTATCTCTGCATGTGTGGTTCCCACTGTGAGGCATGGACGAGGAAGTGTGATGATGTGGGGCTGCTTTGCTGGTGACACTGTCTGTGATTTATTTAGAATTAAAGGCACACTTAACCAGCATGGCTACCACAGCATTCTGCAGCGATACGCCATCCCATCTGGTTTGTACTCAGTGGGACTATCATTTGTTTTTCAACAGGACAATGACCCAAAACACACCTCCAGGCTGTGTAAGGGCTATTTGACCAATAAGGAGAGTGATGGAGTGCTGCATCAGATGACCTGGCCTCCACAATCACCCGACCTCAATCCAATTGAGATGGAGGACCTCAGAGTGAAGGAAAAGCAGCCAACAAGTGCTCAGCATATGTGGGAACTCCTTCAAGACTGTTGGAAAAGCATTCCTCATGAAGCTGGTTGAGAGAATGCCAAGAGTGTGCAAAGCTTTCATCAAGGCAAGTGTCTAGTTTGAGAAACAGACGCCTCACAGATCCTCAACTGGCAGCTTCATTAAATAGTACCCGCAAAACACCAGTCTCAACGTCAACAGTGAAGAGGCGACTCCGAGATGCTGACCTTCTAGGCAGAGTTGCAAAGAAAAAGCCATATCTCAGACTGCCCATATTCAAATTTTATTTTTATTGGCCAGTCTGAGATATGTCTTTTTCTTTGTGAGGCGCCTGTTTCTCAAACTACACACTCTAATGTATTTGTCCTCTTGCTCAGTTGTGCACCGGGGCCTCCCACTCTTCTTTCTATTCTGGTTAGAGCCAGTTTGCGCTGTTCTGTGAAGGGAGTAGTACACAGCGTTGTATAAGATTTCTTGGCAATTTCTCGCATGGAATAGCCTTCATTTCTCAGAACAAGAATAGACTGACGAGTTTCAGAAGAAAGTTCTTTGTTTTTGGCCATTTTGAGGCTGTAATCGAACCCACAGTTGCTGATTCTCCAGATACTCAACTAGTCTCATGAAGGCCAGTTTTATTGCTTCTTTAATCAGCACAACAGTTTTCAGCTAACATAATTGCAAAAGGGTTTTCTAATGATCAATTAGCCTTTTAAAATGATAAACTTGGATTAGCAAACACAACGTGCCATTGGAACACGGGACTGATTGTTGCTGATAATGGGCCTCTGTACGCCTATGTAGATATTCCATAAATATTCAGCCGTTTCCAGCTACAATAGCCATTTACAACATTAACAATATCTACACTGTATTTCTGATCAATTTTATGTTATTTTAATGGACAAAAAAAAATGCTTTTCTTTCGAAAACAAGGACATTTCTAAGTGACCCCAAACGTTTGAACGGTAGTGTATTTTGATTTGTTTAACACTTTTTGGGTTAATACATTTTTACATTACATTTACGTCATTTAGCAGACGCTCTTATCCAGAGCGACTTACAAATTGGTGCATTCACCTTATAGCCAGTAGTACAACCACTTTACAATGTTTTTATTTTAATTTTATTATTATTATTTTTTTTTTAGGGGGGTGGGTTGGGGTAAGGGGGGGGGGTAGAATGATTACTTTATCCTATCCCAGGTATTCCTTAAAGAGGTGGGGTTTCAAATGTCTCCAGAAGGTGGTGAGTGACTCCGCTGTCCTGGCGTCGTGAGGGAGCTTGTTCCACCATTGGGGTGCCAGAGCAGCGAACAGTTTTGACTGGGCTGAGCGGGAACTATGCTTCCGCAGAGGAAGGGGAGCCAGCAGGCCAGAGGTGGATGAACGCAATGCCCTCGTTTGGGTGTAGGGACTGATCAGAGCCTGAAGGTACGGAGGTGCCGTTCCCCTCACAGCTCCATAGGCAAGCACCATGGTCTTGTAACAGATGCGAGCTTCAACTGGAAGCCAGTGGAGTGTGCGGAGGAGCGGGGTGACGTGAGAGAACTTGGGAAGGTTGAACACCAGGCGGGCTGCGGCATTCTAAATACATCGTTTTAGCCTTACTCGACAAAGCCCAAACTATGTATAAAGCCAAGCTTACCCGACGACCTCACCCGACGACCTCACCCGATCTACATGATTCCATATGTGTTATTTCATAGTTTTGATGTCTTCACTATTATTCTACAATGTAGAAAATAGTACAAATATAGAAAAACCCTTGAATGAGTAGGTGTGTCCAAACTTTTGACTGGAACTGTATATTTTCTGGACTCTGACATTGCTCGTTCTGATATTGCTTGTTCTGATATTTATTTACTTTTTGGATTATGTGTATAGTGTTATTGCATTGCTAGATATTACTGCACTGTGAGAGCTACAGATGTAGGATCTTCATTTGATCACTCTTTTGTTGCTGAGAATGTTCCTGCACAGGAAATAGTGGTGCTATTTGTCAGCTGTTTGTTCACCAGCACCCGCCCACAATTGCTAATAACCCATCCACAACCGCCCGACTATATGTGATTAAGTGAAAATCTGAGGCCCACACCCGACCCTAACCCGACCCTAACCCGCAAATATAAAAATGTGCTATAGGTTACAGTCAGACAGTGGAATTATTTTTTGAGAGGTGGTGCAGGATTTTTTTGGGCCCGACATTTTGGTACGCTATTTATTAGTCAACTTGTCTATAATTTAGATACATACAGCTTCTCCTCTGTCATTATATGCAGCCCTAGAAGACAAAAAAATAACCTTGCTCACCAGAATAATGTAATAAATCGATAGAATTATTGCTTCAATCTAGTTGACATTGATAAAGTTTTCTCTGTCATCTTCTTTTGTGGAGCAAATACGTTTAGGGACCGGGGAGAAAATGCAATAACTATACAAAAAATTTAAAGATTTTCTGTGCAAAATTTCCAAATAATATCAGTTTCACCAGTTGTAAGGAAATAGATAGCTGTGAAAACGTCCCAACAAGTTTCTGATAAGATTTCAGTTTGGCATGGATGCATATTTATGTGGTTGAAATACTATAAGCTTTTATGATGCTGATAAAGATAGCACCTCTACAGATGGTATCTAACTGAGCATTTGCATTCTCTCAAGATGCTGAAATAAATAAATAATATGTCTCCACTCCTGGTCCCGAGTAAAAATTATACATTTGGTGTATCATTTTACTGCATTTTACTGCAAGAAATGCTTAACTCTGCAGGAGTTAATATTAAGGCTATAGACCTACAGTCAGTGTCCAGATTTAATTTCCATTTAACCCATCTGAACAGTAGGCTGCAGTTCCCTTGACATTCCATAGGCCTATTGGAGTCCCTGTCTTGTGACTGTCTGATTTGTATAGAGCCCAATCATCACACATAACATATCTGGCACTGCTTTTATCCTCTTTCACCACATCTTTCCCAAACATTACTTTTCTGACCCTCCCTTCAATTTCAACTCTCCTTTTTTTCTTATTTTTTTCTATATCCCCTTTTTCTCCCCAATTTTGATCTTGTCTCATCAATGCAACTCCCCAACCGGCTCGTGAGGTGAAGGTCGAGTCATGCATCCTCCGAAACTTTACCTGCCAAACCGCGCTTCAGGCCCACTTAACCCGGAAGCCAGCCGCACCAATGTGTCGGAGAAAACACCTTTCACCTGATGACCAAGGTCAGCCTGCAGGCGCCCGGCCCGCCACAAGGACTCGCTAGAGTGCGATGAGCCAAGTAAAGCCCCCCTGGCCAAACCCTCCCCTAACCCGGACGACACGGGGCCAATTGTGCGCCACCCTATGGGACTCCCAATTACGGCCGGTTGTGATACAGCCCGGGATCGAACCCGGGTCTGTAGTGACACTTCTAGCATTGCGATGCAGTGCCTTAGACCGCTGCGCCACTCGGGAGGCTCAACTCTCCTTTTGCAGCTTTTGTCTTATTGAATTCAACTCTGACATTGCCCTTTTTGCCTCTGTGGATTGATGTTAACTTTTACTGCCCGTTCCGAAAAGCATTTGGCGATTGGCGTGTAGGCTATTTGGCTCCCGTATACAGTTAAACCTTCGGCTTATGCTCTGATGCCAGATAGCCTAAAATAATGAAAGAAAAACCTAAATGTAGCCTATAGATATAAACTGAACAAGAATGATACATTTATGGATTGTTTAAGGTGTTGTTTTCTCTTTATTCAACCTGCCACCCAGCCACCCTTCATACACACAATATTTAATGACCCTAAACCCGTCCGCCCTGCGGATATAACTGCGGGGACTGCGGGTTATGAGTCAACAAGCGCATCACTAGCAGGAAATGCTAACTTGTAGTGTATTCGAGGTTTAAAAAGGCTTCGAAAGTTTGTAATTTCCACTTTAAAATGTCAGACTTGATTTGCCCTAACGAAAAATTAATCAATCCCTACAAAAAATGTCCATTAATTATAATCCACATAATAATTTATTATTTTCCTGCTGTAGCAAACTGGTTAAAATTAAGATCCTACATAAGTGTTTTGCTGCACCTGCGATAACGTCTGCAAATACTGTATGTGTACTGTAAACGTTGATTTGATCAAAATACTGTATATATTTAAAATATTGTTCATTATTAAGAACAATATTGGTGAAAAAAAGTTGAGATTGTCCCGTCTATCAAGAATCTCTGAGCTGATGATTGGAGTGTGATCACATAACAAACTGATTTCCAGCCTCCACTTCAACCAAGAGATTATATAATAGGCAACTTAAAACCAAAGACACCATCCTCACTGTCACTCACCATTAGACTGGACACCCCTATCCCGCCCAGGCGGGGGCACACATAGTTCCACACCCCGATGCTCCCACGACGGATCTTCTGGCCCACCGCCAGCTCCAGGAAGAAGAGTGGGATGCCGATGAGGATGAGGAGGATGAAGTATGGGACCAGGTAGGCACCTGAAAGAAAGTAGTCAAAGTGTTCATGCTATATTTCTTACAATTGACTATTAGGTACATGAGTAGTACACATATGTGTGATATTACTGTAATAAGCATTGTGTAAAATGTGGAACACCTTCCCTATGAAAAAATTCACAAGTTTCGATTGGCTCCCCTGTTGAATCAATGAGAGACGTAATATTTACTGTGGACTCTGGCTCTGTTTCTCTGAGCTGTGTCTCATTACAACGGCTGTGGGGAAGGGGAGAGGTGGACAGACTGGGTGACAGACAGACAAACCGTCTAGTTGGTGGTCATGAAGTATCAGGCCCACTCAGTGAGTCAGTGGAGAGGCCAGAGTTCGGAGCCTCAGGACACTATGGTGTCTGTGTTTGTACTGGACAGTTCTGCATCACTTCAATATGCAATAGCTTTTCATTTGCTGACACCTTCGAAAGTGTTCTATATTACTCTCTCTCCTTGCAAGCCAGAGCCCATCCAACCATTGATTTATTAAGGTCTATTTTATTATTTGATTTGAATTATGGGGGATGTCTAAATTTGGTCCTTCCCAGCTTAATCCAGGAGAGGTTTAATCAGGATGCTACTGTGTTTGATGTGCTGTGGGTGAGTCATCATCAACAGGATGAAAAGACTTACGCTGGAGCACTATCACTAATACTCATCCTTCAGGAATACCAGTTACATAGCCCAGAGCTCATAATGGATTGAATATTACAGCACACAAAAGAATAGAATGAAGGAAGACAGAAAGAAGTACAATCAACCATGTACAATGTAGTTCAGGAAAGGAAAAGTAAATCCTGTGTGCTGCTCTTGGCCCCGAGCCAAAGTGTCCTCAGATCAGTTGACAAACACTGTCCCCCTTTAGTCAGATCCAATCAATCACAGCCTATCTGAACTGGGGCCAACTCACAGCCCTGATATATAGCATGCTCACTGAGGTAAAGACGTGTGCAATCCGAGAGAGAGGTGGAGGGAAATAAGGAGAGAGAGAGGAAAAGGGCAGGAGGCCCAGAGCGTTAACTACTCAACACCATGGAGCCATTTAATGTGGCTGTAATTGGCTGTCAAGAGGCAAATTAGGGGTTGAAAGATGGCCATCCTTCTGGTCACACGACTGAGCTGCTTGGTTATAGGAGCCTTTAAATCCTGCCTATTAGCAATAAATCAGGAAGAGAAGGCACGTGAGCGACAACCCAGTCAGCACTATCCATGCCAATGTCCATGGACGTTGAAAAGACGTTGACATTTGGTCCGACCGCCCTGGCCTTGATTTCAACGTCCACGGATGTAGTTTTTTGGACCGGCCTAGATTTGGCCCAAACATAGACGTCTATGATGGTTCAGATTTGGTCTGGACCGGACGTGATTTGGCTGAATATAGTGGTCTCCCACTGGGCACAGACGTCAGTTCAACATCTAGTTTTGATTTACATTTGGTTGAGTTGTCAACTAACGTGAATTCAACATGAAATCAACAAAACATTTCAAATCCAATCAGGTTTCCACATTGATTCAACATCACATTGACATGGAAACAACGTTGACTGAACCAGTTTTTGCCCAGTAGGCTATGATTATAGATGTCTATGTTTCGCAAGTTTGTACAGTACAGTACAGTACAGTACAGTAAAGCAGAGTATAGTTCAGTACAGTAGAGTACAGTAGAGTATAGTACAGTAATGTACAGTAAAGTAGAGTAATGTATAGTCCAGTACAATACAGTAGAGTACAGTACAGTAGAGCACAGCAGAGTACAGTACAGAAAAGTACATTACAGTACAGTAGTACAGTAATGTAAAGTAGAGTAGAGTATAATTCAGTACAATACAGTACAGTAGAGCACAGTAGAGTAAAGAACAGTATAATGTACTATATTGTACTGTACTGTACCCTACTGGACCTTACTGTACTTTACTGTTATCTATTGTACTGTACTGTACTGTAGTCTACTCTACTGTACTAAACTAAACTCTACTGTGCTTTAATGTACTGTACTGTACTGTACTGTGCTGTACTGTGCTGCCCAAACTTGTGAGACATTGACGTCCGGTACGGACCGACTGTCACACTCTGGTTCTAGGACTGTGTGTTAGAGCCAGGGTGTATCTCATTTGGTGGTGTTGGGGTTGGGTGAGTTTCATTTTGTTTGTGTTTAGTGGTGATTGGTCAATGACTCCCAATCGGAGGTAACGAGTGTCAGCTGTCGGCTCGTTATCTCTGATTGGGAGCCATATATATACTGTTGTGTTTCACTGTTTGTTTGTGGGTTTTTGTTCTATGTTCAGTTTATGTACTGAGGATGTTACGGATCGTGTTTTGTTTTGTCGTTATTTCAACATTAAAGTCATGTTCACTCCCAACGCTGCGCTTTGGTCGTATTTCATAGGCGATCGTGACAGAAAAACCCACCAAGACCAGACCAAGCAGCGTGTCCAGGAGCTGAAGGGCGATAATTGGAAACAGAGGAGCGAGAATTGGGCGAGAATGATGGAGGCCTGGTCCACGGAGAGGAGAGACCCCCAGAAATTTTTTAGGGGGGGGCTCACGACGTCGGGGCAGCAGGTGTACGGGTTGGAGGAGTGCAGGAGGTTGGCAGATATGGCCGCCAGTTTAAGGGGGCCACTGGTTACGAAGGGGATGGAAAGTGTGGAGGCACGGCGAGAGGTACTGGGGGGTGTTTCCAGTCCGGTCCGGCCCGTTCCTGATCCCCGTGTAGGGCCAGGGGTGTGTGTCCCCAGTGCGGTTCTGCCTGTCCCTGCTCAACGCACCGAGCCTACGGGGTGCGTCGTCAGCCCTGTCCAGCCAGAGCCGTCCGCCAGACAGGATCAGCCAGAGCCTTCCGCCAGACAGGATCAGCCAGAGCCTTCCGCCAGACAGGATCAGCCAGAGCCTTCCGCCAGCCATGAGCAGCCAGATCCTTCCGCCAGCCATGAGCAGCCAGATCCGTCAGCCAGCCATGAGCAGCCAGATCCGTCAGCCATCCACGAGCAGCCAGATCCGTCAGCCAGCCATGAGCAGCCAGATCCGTCAGCCAGCCATGAGCCGGCCAGCCAGGATCCGTCAGAGCCGTCCAGCCAGGATCCGCCAGAGCCGTCCAGCCGGGATCCGCCAGAGCCGCCCAGCCGGGGATCCGCCAGAGCCGTCCAGCCAGGATCCGCCAGAGCCGTCCAGCCGGGATCCGCCAGAGCCGTCCAGCCGGGATCCGCCAGAGCCTTCCAGCCGGATCCGCCAGAGCCGTCCAGCCGGGATCCGCCAGAGCCTTCCAGCCAGGATCCGCCAGAGCCGTCCAGCCGGGATCCGCCAGAGCCGTCCAGCCGGGATTCGCCAGAGCCTTCCAGCCAGGATCCGCCAGAGCCGTCCAGCCAGGATCCGTCAGAGCCGTCCAGCCGGGATCCGTCAGAGCCGTCCAGCCGGGATCCGCCAGAGCCTTCCAGCCAGGATCCGCCAGAGCCGTCCAGCCGGGATCCGCCAGAGCCTTCCAGCCAGGATCCGCCAGAGCCGTCCAGCCGGGATCCACCAGAGCCGTCCAGCCGGGATCCGCCAGAGCCTTCCAGCCAGGATCCGCCAGAGCCGTCCAGCCGGGATCCGTCAGAGCCGTCCAGCCGGGATCCGCCAGAGCCGTCCAGCCGGGATCCGCCAGAGCCGTCCAGCCGGGATCCGCCAGAGCCGTCCAGCCGGGATCCGCCAGAGCCGTCCAGCCAGGATCCACGCACCAAGCCAGGGGCGCGTGTCGTCAGTCCGGTTCCGGCCAGCGGGGCTAGACAGGCCCAGGGGTACTTTGGGGGGTTGGAGAGGAAGTGGGGAGGAAGCCCGGAGCCGGAGCCTCCGCCGAGGAGGAATGCCCACCCAGCCCTCCCCTGTTTGCTTGTAGTTAGGCGCGGTCGCAGTCCGCGCCTTTGGGGGGGGGTACTGTCACACTCTGGTTCTAGGACTGTGTGTTAGAGCCAGGGTGTATCTCATTTGGTGGTGTTGGGGTTGGGTGAGTTTCATTTTGTTTGTGTTTAGTGGTGATTGGTCAATGACTCCCAATCGGAGGTAACGAGTGTCAGCTGTCGGCTCGTTATCTCTGATTGGGAGCCATATATATACTGTTGTGTTTCACTGTTTGTTTGTGGGTTTTTGTTCTATGTTCAGTTTATGTACTGAGGACGTTACGGATCGTGTTTTGTTTTGTCGTTATTTCAACATTAAAGTCATGTTCACTCCCAACGCTGCGCTTTGGTCGTATTTCATAGGCGATCGTGACACCGACCAAATTTGTTCTTGTTTGAGAGTTCATTAGAATAAAACCCAGCATGCTTTGCAAGTGTTCCTTTTTTACATTTACATTTTGGGTTTTTAGCTGACATTCTTATCCAGAGCGACTTACAGTCAGTGCATTCAACTAAGGTAGATAAACAACCACATATCACAGTCACAGAAAGAAAAACTTACTGAGAATGTTACTGTAGTTGAAGTGTTCTGTTTGTTTTTTCTGTTGGTCTGAAAACCATCACTGCCAGTTCAAAAACTTTTCAAAAACTGACAGATGGGAGGAATAATAAATATTCCATACTGCAATCTTCAGTTTGCTCCATTTTCCTGTTTTAATTGGACATTTAAAAAAATATGTGAGATAATGATTTCTTCATTCACATGTGGATATAAGTGAATGTATGTATGGTTGAAATTTGGCCATAGAACAAAGGCCCAAAAAGTATGTATTTTCAACATCCGTAAAATACGTCTTTTCAATGTCCGTAAATGACGTCTTCTGGATGTCTTTTCAATGTCCAGAAAATACGTATTTTCAACATCCATAAAATTATTATTTTCAACTTCATTTAGAACCGAAAATGAACCTAATTTCAATGTCTGGAAAATACACTATATATACAAAAGTATGTGGACACCCCTTCAAATTAGTGGATTCGGCTATTTCTGCCACACCCGTTGCTGATAGGTGTATAAAATCGAGCACACAGCCATGCAATCTCCATAGACAAACATTGGCAGTAGAATGTCCTTAATGAAGAGCTCAGTGACTTTCAACGTGGCACTGTCATAGGATGCCACCTTTCCAACAAGTCAGTTCATCAAATGTCTGCCCTGCTAGAGCTGCCCCGGTCAACTGTAAGTGCTGTTATTGTGAAGTGGAAATGTCTTGGAGCAACAACGGCTCAGCCGTGAAGTGGTAGGCCACACAAGCTCACAGAAAGGGACCGCCGAGTGCTGAAGCGCGTAGCGTGTAAAAATGGTCTGTCCTCAGTTGCAACACTCACTACAGAGTTCCAAACTGCCTCTGGAAGCAATGTCGGCACAATAACTGTTAGTCGGGAGCTTCATGAAATGGGTTTCCGTGGCCAAGCAGCCGCACACAAGCCTAAGATCACCATGCACAATCCCAAATGTCGGCTGGAGTGGTGTAAAGCTCGCCAGCATTGGACTCTGGAGCAATGGAAATGCGATCTCTGGAGTGATGAATCACGCTTCACCATCTGGCTGTCCGACGGACAAATCTGGGTTTGGCGGATGACAGGAGAATGCTACCAGCCCCAATGCATAGTGCCAACTGTAAAGTTTGGTGGAGGAGGAATAATGGTCTGGGGCTGTTTTCCATGGTTTGGGCTATGCCCTTTAGTTCCAGTGAAGGGAAATCTTAACGCTACAGCATACAATGACATTCTAGCCGATTCTATGATCCCAATTTTGTGGCAACAGTTTGGGGAAGGCCCTTTCTTGTTTCAGCATGACAATGCCCCTGTGCACAAAGCGAGGTCCATACAGAAATTGTTTGTTGAGATCGGTGTGGAAGAACAGAGCCCTGACCTCAACTCCTTCGAACACCTTAGGGATGAATTTGAATGACGACAGCGAGCCAGGCCTAATCGCCCAACATCAGTGCCCGACCTCACTAATGCTCTTGTGGCTGAATGGAAGCAAGTCCCCGCAGCAATGTTCCAACATTGGAAAGCCTTCCCAGTAGACTGGAGGCTGTTATAGAAGCAAAGGGGGGACCAACTTCATATTAATGCCCATGATTTTGAAATGAGACGTTCGACAAGCTTTTGGCCCATGCTTTTGGTCATGTAGTGTATGTTTAAAATATGAATTTTCAACATCATTTCGCTCACTGAGAACAGGGCTGGTGCAACAAATACATCAGTCATTATAAGGAGGTTTCGGAGTTGAATTGAGCATGTTTAATAGTCATTTCTATGGCCAGGGGTAAGAGATGTGGTCTTGTGGTGACGCTCAAGTGGTGACGCTCAAGAGGTGTGACGCTCATTAAAACTGATGGGGCATGTTTTTATCCATTTATGGTAGTGCTGTTAGGTTATGTTAGCACTGGGTAGTGCAGAAGCTACATTTACCAACTTCTGCAAAACACTGTCAATTCCAAGAAGATACAATAGAAAGATCACTGTGCCTGACATTGCTGCGCGGATGCATAGTAGTTCTTCAGAACTTCATGGAGGCTGCTGAGAGAGGACAGCTCATAATAATGGCTGGAACAGAGCAAATGGAATGGCATCAAACACATGGAAACTATGTGTTTAATGTATTTTATACCAGTCCACCTATTCCACACCAGCCATTACCACGAGCCCGTCCTCCCCAATTAAGGTACTCCCAACCTCCTGTTATGAGGTTACAGAAATGAGGTTTCCACTCCAGTCACTGTGTAACAGTTCTTAGATGTTTGCCTGACACATTGTGGTTCTGAACTACTATACCAGCACAGATTTACACTGTGCATCTGTAACTACAGACTCATGACAAAAAAAGTAATCATCAAGAAACGTTTAATTGAGAGTATCTCTTTCATGTTGATCAGAATATCAATTGAGCCCCAGCCTGCCCCAATGCCAGTATTAAATGACTATAAATAAATGGCACAACTATATTTAGAGTGGTGTTTGTGGAGCTGTGCTCCTTTCTTGGTAGCCCAGTCTGACTGTGATGGCAGGCCAGTGTAGTTGTCATGTTGTTCCTTCAGTCTGGGTCACTGAGCTGCCAGGTGAGCAGACGCCGCTAGACTCTTCATCAGACAGAGGTAGACAGGAAGAGGAGGAGGAAATGACCTCATAAAGGAGAACTTTCCTGCAACGCAGAACATAAAAAAATTGTAGTGTATCTGAGGTTTAAAAAAGCTTCTGAAGTTTGTAAATTCCACTTTAAAATTTCTGACTTGATTTTCCCTTACGAAAAATGTATAAACTCCAAAAGAAATGTCCACTACTCATAATCCACATAATAATTCACATTTCTTGTTGTAGCAAACTGGCTCAAATTAAGATCATATTTCTGTACAATACATATTTATAGTTCTACATTCAGTGACATAACGCAGTATCGCAAATATTTGTCTTAATACTAACACAATTTGAAATATATATTTTGATAGAGCAAAGTATCAGCTATCACCAGTGGTGTAAAGTACTTAAGTAAAAATACTTTAAAGTACTACATATGTAGTTTTTGGGGGTATCTGTACTTTACTATTTATATTTTTGACAACTTTTACTTTTACTTCACTACATTCCTAAAGAAAATATTGTATTTTTTACTCCATACAGTTCCCTTGACAACCAAAAGTACTCGTTACATTTTGAATTTTCAACAGGTGTCACGCCCTGACTCAAGGGACTTGTATTTGTTGAGTCAGGGTGTGTATTTTCTGTGTTGTGTTTGGCTATGTTGATTGTCTGTTAGATTCTAGTATGTCTAGATCTATGTTGGCCTGTGTGGTTCCCAATCAGAGGCAGCTGTCGCTCGTTGTCTCTGATTGGGGACCATACTTAGGCAGCCTTTTGGCACCTGTTAGTTGTGGGATCTTGTTCCGTGTAAGGTATGTTGTGTGTATACTACCTTGGACTTCACGTTTCGTTTGTTGTTTTGTCGTGGTGTTTATTCGTTAAATAAACATGTATGCTTATCACGCTGCGCCTTGGTCCTTCTCGTTCGTAAACGATCGTGACAGAAGATCCCACCAAAATAGGACCAAGCAGCATATTCAGGAGCAAACGCCGGGAATTCAACGGGAGGTTACATTAGTTGATGTCCTCCTCGGTTGGGGGAGTATTACGGAGGAAGAGGCCGTCCGTTACCGGAGGGCGATGAATGAGGATGCACAGGTAGGAGAGGAGAAACGGCGCCAACAGTGCCGACGACGGAGACCCGAGAGGCAACCCCAATAAAAAAAATTTGGGGGGGCACACGGTGTGGACGACGAGGAAGCAGGAGGCAGCGACAGGGTGATTCTGCAGGTTAGGAGAGGAGGCCACCAGGTTACGGGGGCTATTGGTTCAGATGGAGCAGGAGTTATTTGGTCAGAGGGAGGAGCTACAGGAGGCTATAAGGGAGAAGGAGAGTGTAGAGGCACGGCGAGAGGAGCTGGTTAGGCAGCAGAAGGAGCGGGGGTTTATAAGGGAACCCAGTCCCGCTCCTCGCACCAAGCAAGTGGTGCGTGTCGGCAGTCCGGTCCGGCCCGTTCCTGATCCCCGCACTAAGCCAGTGGTGCGTGTTCCCAGTACGGCCCGACCCATTCCTGCTTCCCGCACAAGGCCAGTGGTGTGTGTTCCCAGTACGGTCCGGCCCGTTCCTACTCCCCGCACTAAGCCAGTGGTGCGTGTTCCCAGTACGGCCTGACCCGTTCCTGCTTCCCGCACTAAGCCAGTGGTGCGCGTCGCCAGCCCGGTCCGGCCTGTTCCTGTCCCTCGCACCAAGCCAGTGGTGCGCGTCGCCAGCCCGGTCCGGCCTGTTCCTGTCCCTCGCACCAAGCAAGTGGTGCGCGTCGCCAGCCCGGTCCGGCCTGTTCCTGCCCCTCGCACCAAGCCAGTGGTGCGCGTCGCCAGCCCGGTCCGGCCTGCTCCTGTCCCTCGCACCAAGCCAGTGGTGCGCGTCGTCAGCCGGGTCCGGCCTGTTCCTGCCCCTCGCACCAAACCAGTGGTGCGCGTCGCCAGCCCGGCCCGGCCTGTTCCTGTCCCTCGCACCAAACCAGTGGTGCGCGTCGCCAGCCCGGCCCGGCCTGTTCCTGCCCCTCGCATCAAACCAATGGTGCGCGTCGCCAGCCCAGTCCGGCCTGTTCCTGTCCCTTGCACCAAGCCAGTGGTGCGCGTCGCCAGCCCGGTCCGGCCTGTTCCTGCTCCCCGCACCAAACCAGTGGTGCGCGTCGCCAGCCCGGTCCGGCCCGTTCCTGTCCCTCGCACCAAACCAGTGGTGCGCGTCGCCAGCCCGGCCCGGCCTGTTCCTGCCCCTCGCATCAAACCAATGGTGCGCGTCGCCAGCCCAGTCCGGCCTGTTCCTGTCCCTCGCACCAAGCCAGTGGTGCGCGTCGCCAGCCCGGTCCGGCCTGTTCCTGCTCCCCGCACCAAGCCAGTGGTGCGCGTCGTCAGCCCGGTCCGGCCCGTTCCTGCTCCCCGCACCAAGCCAGTGGTGCGTGTGTCCAGTCCGGCACGGCCCTTGCCTGTTCCACCGGTGCCTGGTCCGGCACCGGTCAGCCGCTCCACTCCGGAGCCAGAGCAGTCCGCTCCACCGGTGCCTGATCCAGCTCCGGTCAGTGGCTCCACTCCGGAGCCAGAGCAGTTCGATCCACCGTCGTCGGGTCCAGCTCCAGTCAGCGGTTCCAGTCCAGACCCAGACGTCAGCCCCTCTCCAGGTTCGGGGTCTCCCACACCAGGGTCCAGACAGGGCTTGGTACGTCGTGGGAGGAAGGAGAGGGGAAGCAGCGCGCCGAGGTCCAGACCAGACCAGGGGCGCAACAGGGAGGGGGAGAGTAAGTGGTGGTCACGCCCAGAGCCGGATCCGCCTCCGAGGCGGAATGCCCACCCGGCCCCTACCCTGTCTGTTAGGTTTATGTGGCGCGGTCGGAGTCCGCACCTTTGGGGGGGGTACTGTCACGCCCTGACTCAAGGGACTTGTATTTGTTGAGTCAGGGTGTGTATTTTCTGTGTTGTGTTTGGCTATGTTGATTGTCTTTTAGATTCTAGTATGTCTAGATCTATGTTGGCCTGTGTTGTTCCCAATCAGAGGCAGCTGTCGCTCGTTGTCTCTGATTGGGGACCATACTTAGGCAGCCTTTTGGCACCTGTTAGTTGTGGGATCTTGTTCCGTGTAAGGTATGTTGTGTGTATGCTACCTTGGACTTCACGTTTCGTTTGTTGTTTTGTCGTGGTGTTTATTTGTTAAATAAACATGTATGCTTATCACGCTGCGCCTTGGTCCTTCTCGTTCGTAAATGATCGTGACAACAGGACAGGAAAATTGTGAAATTCACGCACTTATCAAGAGAACACGTGGTCATCCCTACTGCTTCTGGTCTGGCAGACTCACTAAACACAAATGCATCTTTTGTAAATAATGTCTAGTGTTGGAGTATGCACCTGGCTATCCGTACATTTTAAAAACATGAAAATGGTGCTGTCTGCTTTGCTTAATATAAGGATTTTTAAATTATTTATAGGTTTACTTTTACTTTTGATACTTAAGTATATTTTAGCAATTACATTTACGTTTGATACTTAAGTATATTTAAAACCAAATACTTTTAGACTTTTACTCAAGTACTATTTTACTGGGTGACTTTCACTTTTACTTGAGTAACTTTCTATTAAGGTATCTATACTTTTACTCAAGTATGACAAATTGGGTACTTTTTCCACCACTGGTTATCACACCATGAAAAGGAACAACCCCCTTTTTTCTTTTCCATAAAATGAAAATTACTGGATTTATGTAAACTCCGTCAGACACCATAAAAGGCATTTCATTTTCACAATTATTGTCCAACAAGTGTTTAAAGGCCTTGATAGTTTTTCAGGTTGTATTTTGGTATGTTTTTCTAGATTTAGAACCTAAAACATTTATAAAGCAAACATTATCCCTTAGGTCTAGCACAGCAAATACTACAATTGCATACAGTGCCTTAAGAAATTATTCACACGCCTTGACGTTTTCCACATTTTGTTGTGTTACAGCCTGCATTTAAAATAGATTAAACTGAGATTTCTTTGGTCACTGGTCTACACACAATACCCCATAATGTCGAAATGGAATTATGTTTTTCAAAATGTGTACAAATTAATAAAAAATGTTAAACTGAATTGTCTTGAGTCTATAAGTATTCACAGTGGTGTAGTGGAGGGTATACGCAGGTATACACCATATACCCACTTATTTTTCAGTGGGCATTGCATATACTCACTTCTTAATCCCCACTGATACATATTAAAGTAGTGTAATGAAGGTATAAGCCATATCAATTAATAAGGCTGATGGAACAGATCAGAATGTTTAGCTTAAAATGTTGATAAACTATTATTAAATCACATTTTAGGCACAGTAATGTCCACACGTTGTTAGGCCTACAGCTGAATGTTCCAAAATGCAATTTGTAGGAAAACACTGTTTTAAAAAGCTCACCGCACACGCGAGCGGTTTCATGGACAGATGGAAATATCCTTTAGAAAAGTAAAAAGAGGGCAGATTTAAAGATGCAACAACTATCTTGGGTTGCTAATATGACTAGGATAATGCCTTTGGCTGCTAGAAAATGAAAGAAAGTTTAAAGAAAATGATGGAACAGGTTAGTATTAGTATTGTAGGTTTCCGTAGGTAATTGTAGGTTAGTATCGAAGCACGAGGCTAGCTAGCTAGCGGGTAGCTACTGGTAACGATTAGCAACGACTAGCAACGGTGGAGAGCTTCTCATATGGTGTTGAGTAAAGCTTAACCATATATTAGATCGTAGGTTGGTAGTTAGTTGTAGTTAGGTATTGTATTTATTATAGGTTAGTATTGTTGTTATTGTAGGTTTCCGTAGGTAATTGTAGGTTAGTATCGAAGCACGAGGCTAGCTAGCTAGCGGGTAGCTACTGGTAACGATTAGCTGTTTCCAATGTTAAATGTGCTGCTAGCCAACGTTTAATTTTTGCTGCGTTATGCGTTATGAAAGGAACTAGACACGGACATGAATTATCTGTTTAGTGTGCTAACACACTCTTGGCAGTTTGTTGTAACCAAGTATTGGTGCTAAATTGTGTGTTAATGGATGCTAGCTTGCTAGTTAGCTACGGCGTCATAGCTAGGTATCGTGGGTAGTTACTGTGTCTTGGCAGTGTCTTCCGCCGTGCCGGCTGTAGCACGAAGCGAGCTAACTAGCCGTTTTTTCGAACAGAGTCAGAGTCAACACAGTAGCCATTGTGTGCCGGGTGTAGCACGAAGCTAGCTAGCTAGCCGTTCTTCAAACAAAGTCAACACAGTGGCCATTGCTAGCTACCCAACACGACCAGCGAACTGTACGGTAGTAGCTAATTACAATATACTTGTCCTAGCTAGCCAACGTTGAATCATTGCTGCGTCATGAAAGGAACTTGACACAGACACGAATGATCTGTTTAGTGTGTTATCACACTATTGGTGGTTTGCTGTGACCAAGTGTTTGTGCTAAACTGTGTGTTACTGGATGCTAGCATGCTAGTTAGCTAGTTAACACACTATTGGTGGTTTGTTGTGACCAAGTATTGGTGCTTAACTGTGTGTTAAACTGTGTGTTATTGGATGCTAGCATGCTAGTCAGCTATGGTGTCATAGTTAGCTAGCTGAATAAAGTGGGTTGAGTCTATTCCTTTAAACATTGAACAACTGTGGTTCACAACAATTTCTGATTTCTAAAGGTGGAAGTTGGGAGAGTTTCTTGTTCGGGTGGTTCAGTGAAACAATTTTAGTTTCTGAGGTAGAAGTTTTTGGTGAGGGAGGCCCCCCTCTCTCCTCTCCCAGATGCTTAGCTCATTTCATTCCGATCTCCTCTGCATTTTTGTAGCCATTTGCTACAGCCTGTCAACTATGCCTCTGCCTATACCTGTTCTCTCCTCTCTGCACAGGCTACACAAACAACGCACCACACCGCGCGGCTGCTGCCTCTCTAACCTGGTGGTCCCTGCACGCACCCCTCACCTGGAGTTCCAGGTCGCAGGCAGCCTCTGGAACTGCCGTTCTGCTGCCAACAAAGCTGACTTCATCCCAGCCTATGCCAACCTCCAGTCCCTCGACTTCCTGGCGCTGACGGAAACATGGATCACCACTGAAAACACGGCTACTCCTACTGCTCTCTCCTCGTCTGACCATGTGTTCTCGCATACCCCGAGAGCATCTGGTCAGAGGGGTGGTGGTACAGGAATCCTCATCTCTCCCAAGTCGACATTCTCAATTTTTCCCCTAACCCATCTGTCTATCTCCTCATTTGAATTCCATGCTGTCACAGTCACTAGCCCATTTAAGCTTAATATCCTTGTCATCTATCGCCCTCCAGGTTCCCTTGGAGAGTTCATCAACGAGCTTGACGCCTTGATAAGTTCCTTTCCTGAGGATGGCTCACCCCTCACAGTTTTGGGGGATTTCAACCTCCCTATGTCCACGTTTGACTCATTTCTCTCTGCCTCCTTCTTTCCACTCCTCTCCTCTTTTGACCTCACCCTCTCACCGTCCCCCCCTACTCACAAGGCAGGCAATACGCTTGACCTCATCTTCACTAGATGCTGCTCCTCTACTAATCTCACTGCAACTCCCCTCCAAGTCTCCGACCACTACTTTGTTTCCTTTTCTCTCTCGCTCTCCTCCCACACTACTCACTCTGCCCCTACACAGATGGTAATGCGCCGCCGCAACCTTCGCTCTCTCTCTCCCACTACTCTCTCCTCTTCCATCCTATCATCTCTTCCCTCTGCTCAATCCTTCTCCCTCCAATCTCCTGATTCTGCCTCCTCAACCCTCCTCTCCTCCCTTTCTGCATCCTTTGACTCTCTGTGTCCCCTATCCTCCCGGCCGGCTCGGTCCTCCCCTCCAGCTCCGTGGCTTGATGACTCACTGCGAGCTCACAGAACAGAGCTCCGGGCAGCGGAGCGGAAATGGAAGAAAACTAAACTCCCTACCGACCTGGCATCTTTTCACTCCCTCCTCTCTACATTTTCTTCATCTGTTTCTGCTGCTAAGGCCACCTTCTACCACTCTAAATTCCAAGCATCTGCCTCTAACCCTAGGAAGCTCTTTGCCACATTTTCCTCCCTCCTGAATCCCCCCCCCCCTCTCTCTGTGGATGACTTCGTCAACCACTTTGAAAAGAAGGTTGACGACATCCGATCCTCGTTTGTTAAGTCTAATGACACTGCTGGTCCTGCTCACACTGCCCTACCCTATGCTTTGACTTCTTTCTCCCCTCTCTCTCCAGATAAAATCCTGCGACTTGTGACTGCAGGCCGCCCAACAACCTGCCCGCTTGACCCCATCCCCTCCTCCCTTCTCCAGACCATCTCCGGTGACCTTCTCCCCTACCTCACCTCGCTGATCAACTCATCCTTGACCGCCGGCCATGTCCCTTCCGTCTTCAAGAGAGCGAGAGTTGCTCCCCTTCTCAAAAAACCAACACTCGACCCCACTGATGTCAACAACTACAGACCAGTATCCCTTCTCTCTTTTCTTTCCAAAACTATTGAGCGTGCCGTCTTTAGCCAACTCTCTTGCTATCTCTCTCAGAATGACCTTCTTGATCCAAACCAATCAGGTTTCAGGACTGGTCATTCAACTGAGACTGCTCTCCTCTGTGTCACGGAGACTCTCCGCACTGCTAAAGCTAACTCTCTCTCCTCTGCTCTTGTCCTTCTAGACCTGTCTGCTGCCTTTGATACTGTGAACCATCAGATCCTCCTCTCCACCCTCTCCGAGCTGGGCATCTCCGGCGCGGCTCACTCCTGGATTGCGTCCTACCTGACCGGTCGCTCCTACCAAGTGGCGTGGCGAGAAGCTGTCTCCGCACCACGTGCTCTCACCACTGGTGTCCCCCAAGGCTCAGTTCTAGGCCCTCTCCTTTTCTCCCTATACACCAAGTCACTTGGCTCTGTCATATCCTCACATGGTCTCTCCTATCATTGCTACGCTGACGATACACAACTAATCTTCTCCTTTCCCCCTTCTGATAACCAGGTGGCGAATCGCATCTCTGCATGTCTGGCAGACATATCAGCATGGATGACGGATCACCACCTCAAGCTGAACCCTGGCAAGACGGAGCTGCTCTTCCTCCCGGGGAAGGACTGCCCGTTCCATGATCTCGCCATCACGGTTGACAACTCCGCTGTGTCCTCCTCCCAGAGTGCGAAGAGCCTAGGCGTGACCCTGGACAACACCCTGTCGTTCTCCGCCAACATCAAGGCGGTGACCCGCTCCTGCAGGTTCATGCTCTACAACATTCGGAGAGTACGACCCTGCCTTACACAGGAAGCGGCACAGGTCCTAATCCAGGCACTTGTCATCTCCCGTCTGGACTACTGCAACTCGCTGTTGGCTGGCCTCCCTGCCTGTGCCATTAAACCCCTACAACTCATCCAGAATGCCGCAGCCCGTCTGGTGTTCAACCTTCCCAAGTTCTCTCACGTCACCCCCCCCTCCTCCGCACACTCCACTGGCTTCCAGTTGAAGCTCGCATCCGCTACAAGACCATGGTGCTTGCCTATGGAGCAGTGAGGGGAACGGCACCTCTGTACCTTCAGGCTCTGATCAGTCCCTACACCCAAACGAGGGCATTGCGCTCATCCACCTCTGGCCTGCTGGCTCCCTTCCTCTGCGGAAGCATAGTTCCCGCTCAGCCCAGTCAAAACTGTTCGCTGCTCTGGCACCCCAATGGTGGAACAAGCTCCCTCACGACGCCAGGACAGCGGAGTCACTCACCACCTTCCGGAGACATTTGAAACCCCACCTCTTTAAGGAATACCTGGGATAGGATAAAGGAATCCTTCCCCCCAATTGTAAAGTGGTTATCCCACTGGCTATAGGGTGAACGCACCAATTTGTGAGTCGCTCTGGCTAAGAGCGTCTGCTAAATGACGTTAATGTGCCCTTGAGCAAGGCACTTAACCCTAATTGCTCCTGTAAGTCGCTCTGGATAAGAGCGTCTGCTAAATGACTAAAATGTAAATGTAAAATGAGAACGCATATGAGGAAATCTATAAAAAATTATTGCCTCCACGTTTCTATGGTGGGATTTTGGCTATAACCTACTCTGAAGTAAGGTAAGAAGACATACCTCATAATATGAAGTAAAACGTCAGGTTTCAAACAATTAAGGAACAGGAAAAATATAGCAATGCTAATGATAGGCCTAACTGTCTTCTGGTAGATGAAAATACTTTCCCAAAAACCTTAAATGTTAACTAGCTACAAAGTAGCCTATGCCTACCTGGCAGAATAATATCATGATTATTTGCATCAATCCAGTAGCCATTTATTTTGCAAACTCAATCTCATGTGCTACAGAAATACTGCTAACCAAACAACAGTGCTAGGTGTCTGCACACTTGAATTAAAGGGTAACTACACAGACCTCAAAAGTGATCTCCTGATGTGGTTTCAGCATTGTTATGGACTTAGAAACATACAATGATGTTGTTTTTATGAGAAAAAAACTCAGGAAAATAATGTCTGACTCAGTTGACAGCCTTTTATCTGTTTCAACAGTAGGCTTACTATTAGCCTACTGCATAGTAGAGCTTGGGTTGGCCTGACTGTGAAAGACCAATATGGGATTTGTCATTTTAGGTCATTCAGAGTGTATGTCACTGTTTCTTATAGAGACCAGGGAGGTTTTCCAATGCCTCACAAAGAGCACCTATTGGTAGATGGGTAAAAAAAAAACTAAAAAAACAGACATTGAATATCTCTTTGAGCATGGTGAAGTTATTAATTACACTTTGGATGGTGTATCAATACACCCAGTCACTACAAAGATACAGGCGTCCTTCCTAAATCAGTTGCCGGAGAGGAAGGAAATCACTCAGGGATTTCACCATGAGGCCAATGGTGACTTTAAAACAGTTACAGAGTTTAATGGCTGTGATAGGAGAAAACTGAGGATGGATCAACAACATTGTAGTTACTCCACAATACTAACCTAAATGACAGAGTGAAAAGAAGGAAGCCTGTATAGAATCAAAATATTCCAAAACATGCATTCTGTTTGCAATAAGGCACTAAAGTAAAACCGCAAAATAAATTGGCAAAGCAATTAACTTTTTGTCCTGAATACAAAGTGTTATGTTTGGGGCAAATCCAATACAACACATTACTGAGTACCACTCTCCATATTTTCAAGCATAGTGGTAGCTGCATCATGTTATGGGTATGCTTGTAATCTTTAAGGACTGGGGAGTTTTTCAGGATAAAAAAGAAACGGAATGGAACTAAGCACAGGTAAAATCCTAGAGGAAAATCTGGTTCAGTCTGCTTTCCACCAGACACTGGGAAATGAATTCACCTTTCAGCAGCACAATAACCTAAAATATGATTTATTTGTGTGCTTCTACAGTTCTACTTAGGAGCACTTCATGTATGTCAGCGTAGAGCCCTGAAATTTTATAATAAATAAGCCGTATCACTCAGTATTTTGTGGCAGGGCAGGCACTTTGTTGATTCTTGGTGTTCAGTTGTAGAACTGTTTATCTGTTTTTATTATTGGATATAAATAGTTTATTTTAAAAGTTGCAGGTCACAAAAATAAAATGGAATTAAGCAATATACCCCATTACTTCTTACTAGTGATACATTTCTTGTTTTTGAAACATTAGACAGCATGCTCATCTGTTGTTGTTTTTGTGTGTGTGTGTGTGTGTAATTATGGTGAAAAAATATTTTGGCTGGTAAAAAATCTGAGTGCTGGTCGATATTTTGGTCTACCTGCCACAGTGGCAGGTGGACCAAAAAGTTAATTTCCCACCCTGATTGTCCTTCTTGACTTTCAAGAATCCATGAGCAAATTTCCTGCTATTCTACAAATTGAGAACATTTTGCAGTTTTAAAGTAAATGTACTGTAATTTTAAAGATTATTGGGAGGGGGGTCAAAGCTCGTGGGGCCCCCCACCTTGAGGGAGCTGTGGGGGTGTGTGCTACGCCAGTGTCTATATTCTGTTTACAAGTTATTCAGTGGTGCTGTCTCCTACTCACCTCCTCCATTCTTTTGGCACAGGTAAGGGAAGCGCCAGACGTTTCCTAGCCCCACAGAGAAGCCCACCTGGGCCAGGATGTACTGCAGCTTGCTATTCCAGGCCGGGCGGCCATCGTTCTCTGGGGGCTCAAGAACGATCTTCTTCCCGGGGACCCCTCCAACATTCAGAGAGCTGTTCTTGTAGTCGAGAGGCTCTTCGTGAGCGAGCAGGTCTGCCACCGACTCTGTGACATGCTCATTGGTGTGCTCACGCTGCGTCACCTTACTGTTCGTACGCATCAGGAATGCTGAGGGGGGAGCTGGGAGGGGAGTGGGAGGCGGAGAGAGAGAGAGAGACAGACAGACAGAGAGACTGAGAGAAATGGGGAGTGAAGGTTGTACTGTAGGCACAAAGTAGAGGGGTTGAATGCTAGGTGGCAGATGTTGAGAAGAGAGCGCGAGTGCAGTGTTCCTGATTTGGGCTTTGGTGCTGTGAGAGAAAAACAGAAATGAAATCTGTCAGTGTGAGTCACTTGAAAGCTTTTACTATTTCACAAAAAAAGTAAGGTCAAAGCAATATAGCCAACAGGGAGGACATTTAACAGATTGTCACATTAAAACTGTCCTTAATAGATGACAGCATTAATTTCCTCTACAATCATTGACTCCTGACAAGGTGCTTGTGTTTCATTAGAAGTTAAGTTGGCATATCTTTCTGTGTTGCTGTGGGCCTCAAGTAACACTTCAGTCACAGGATCACTGACACAATGGCCCTGTTCCATTTAGTGCTTAGCCAGGCTTGTAATAAGATGCAGGTCTATAACACAGTCGAGTCTCTCGATAGAGCAGGGGTGTCAAACGTCCGGCCCGCGGGCCAGGTCTGCAAACGGGTTTAATCGGGTTGGACGTCATCAGAGCGCGCAACAGAACCGTGTAATGCCTACACTCGGTTTGTTGTTTTTATGAAATCGTTTTTAAAATCATAGCTAAAGTTTGCATTGCTACTGATTCCACAACGCGGTCAGCCTTTACGGCTGGGACCGCAAGTTTGTGTCCCAGATTCCTGGTTACCAACAACGACGAGACGACCTACAGAGAGGAGCAAGCTGAAAGTTGGATGTCTCTCATGGCTTCGCTCACCCCTGGATGTACCACCTGCCAGTACCTGAGCCGGAGAGTCGCTGAGCTGGAGGGGAGAGTATCTGTCTTGCGCCAGATCAAGGAGGACGAGGAACTCCTGGACTCCATGGTTGCACAAACCACCTCCAAAATCGACGACGTCACCTGCCCCTGGCTCGGCACCTCCACTTCTGGGGAGCCTGTAATGGAGAAACTCCATTCGGTTCCCTTAAATGAGCCTTGGCCCAGGCTAGGAGCTAAACCGAAGGGCCCGGTCTGTTCCACCCCTTCTGCTCCGCCTCAGGATGCCTGGATTGCTGTCCGGGGAGTAAAGCACTCCAGGAAACGGAATCCATCAAATGTTTCGGAAGTGCTACAATTGGGGAGGAGATTCAAGGTCCTGGAAGACCTGGAAGTGCATTCCAATCATACTGTACAGGGTCCCTCCACTACATCTCTACTGCTGCCGTCTCACTCTCAGGTGGAAGTGCCCAAGCACACTCATCTGCGCTCCTTGCCTACCGCTAGATCGTCAGTCTCAGCTACTAGCCCCCCTCAACCTGCTAGGAGGCAGATCACCCGGGAGAGGCCCCGTCATTTACCCAATAAACCCATCTGTAGTCCTTCCGTTCTCGTGGTGGGTTCATCCATGGTCCGAAACGTTTCAATCCGGAAAGCTGAGACTTTCTGCTACCCTGGCGCTAGGATCCCTGACCTAAATTCCATGCTACCGCTACTTATTAGCAAGCACTCCGCCGCTTCAACTGTCATTGTCCATGTTGGGTCAAATGACATTAAACTCCAGCAGTCAGAGAAATTGAGAGACGATTTTAAAACATTGACAAATACGCTGCTGGAATCTGGGAAGCAGTGTGTTGTTTCTGGTCCTTTTCCATCCCCATGCTACACGGATATGGTTTTAGGTCGTATACGCCAATTACACACCTGGCTTAAGGGATACTGCTGCATGATGGGAATTCCTTTTGTGGATAACTTTGCAGCTTTTACAGACCGACCAGGTCTATTTCTTCGGGACAATTTACATCTTAACAGGTATGGCTCCAGCATCCTCTCCACCAACATGTCTCTTACTCTTGCCTCATGTAGAGCCTTTGATTCCTGACGTTGTGTCTTTTCGGGGGTTGACTTTTGGGATTATACGCTCCCCTATCAGACTATGTTCAATGCTCCTCTCCCAGTTTCATTAATTACTCCCTCAATTGCAAATATGGAACAAACTTCAGCTAACAACCTTTCTGCAATTCCTAGATTATTGTCCAATCACCGTATTGCGAATACTACTTACATGCAGAGAGGTATTGTTAGTAGTAATCTTGTCCCCATAAAATTGAGCTCTGTCAATAGCCCGAAAATGGTTTATTGCTCATTCAGTGCAGCTTCAGGTGCTACCTTGGATACTCCATCTGATATGAATTCCCGTAGCAATGGCATTGGAATAATTCATTTGAATGCTAGAAGCCTGCTCCAAAAGTTGGACTTTATTTAAATTTTGGTCTCATAATCAAATGTTGACGTACTGATTGTATCTGAATCGTGGCTGTGTGATTCTGTGCCTGATTCAGATGTTCAGTTGATTGGGTACAATATTTATAGAGCTGGTAGAGTTGGTAGAGGTGGTGGTATCGCGATTTATGTAAAATGCTGCTTAAATGTTTCTGTGTCCATATCAACCTCTGTCCCAAAGCAATATGAATGTCTAGTTTTAAATGTGGTACTTGGTAATAATGCTCTTTTAACTCTAGCAGGGGTATATCGCCCCCCTAAAGCTAAATCTAACTCAGCTGATAACTAAACCAACCCGTCCCAACTTTAAGAATCCAGTAAAATCTACTCTACTAGACATTATTCTAACAAATACCCCCCATAAAGTGAGGGAAAAAAGTATTTGATCCCCTACTGATTTTGTACGTTTGCCCACTGACAAAGACATGATCAGTCTATCATTTTAATGGTAGGTTTATTTGAACAGTGAGAGACAGAATAATAACAAAAAAATCCAGAAAAACGCATGTCAGAAATGTTATAAATTAATTTGCATTTTAATGAGGGAAATAAGTATTTGACCCCTCTGCAAAACATGACTTAGTACTTGGTGGCAAAACCCTTGTTGGCAATCACAGAGGTCAGACGTTTCTTGTAGTTGGCCACCAGGTTTGCACACATCTCAGGAGGGATTTGTCCCACTCCTCTTTGCAGATCTTCTCCAAGTCATTAAGGTTTCGAGGCTAACGTTTGGCAACTCAAACCTTCAGCTCCCTCCACAGATTTTCTATGGGATTAAGGTCTGGAGACTGGCTAGGCCACTCCAGGATCTTAATATGCTTCTTCTTGAGCCACTCCTTTGCTGCCTTGGCCGTGTGTTTTGGGTCATTGTCATGCTGGAATACCCATCCACGACCCATTTTCAATGCCCTGGCTGAGGGAAGGAGGTTCTCACCCAAGATTTGATGGTACATGGCCCCGTCCATCGTCCCTTTAATGCGGTGAAGTTGTCCTGTCCCCTTAGCAGAAAAACACCCCCAAAGCATAATGTTTCCACCTCCATGTTTGACGGTGGGGATGGTGTTCTTGGGGTCATAGGCAGCATTCCTCCTCCTCCAAACACGGCGAGTTGAGTTGATGTCAAAGAGCTCCATTTTGGTCTCATCTGACCACAACACTTTCACCCAGTTCTCCTCTGAATCATTCAGATGTTCATTGGCAAACTTCAGACGGCCCTGTATATGTGCTTTCTTGAGCAGGGGGACCTTGTGGGCGCTGCAGGATTTCAGTCCTTCACGGCGTAGTATGTTACCAATTGTTTTCTTGGTGACTATGGTCCCAGCTGCCTTGAGATTATTGACAAGATCCTCCCGTGTAGTTCTGGGCTGATTCCTCACCGTTCTCATGATCATTGCAACTCCACGAGGTGAGATCTTGCATGGAGCCCCAGGCCGAGGGAGATTGACAGTTATTTTGTGTTTCTTCCATTTGCGAATAATCGCACCAACTGTTGTCACCTTCTCACCAAGCTGCTTGGTGATGGTCTTGTAGCCCATTCCAGCCTTGTGTAGGTCTACAATCTTGTCCCTGGCATCCTTGGAGAGCTCTTTGGTCTTGGCCATGGTGGAGAGTTTGGAATCTGATTGATTGATTGATTGCTTCTGTGGACAGGTGTCTTTTATACAGGTAACAAACTGAGATTAGGAGCACTCCCTTTAAGAGTGTGCTCCTAATCTCAGCTCGTTACCTGTATAAAGGACACCTGGGAGCCAGAAATCTTTCTGATTGAGAGGGGGTCAAATACTTATTTCCCTCATTAAAATGCAAATCAATTTATAACATTTTTGACATGCATTTCTCTGGATTATTTTGTTGTTATTCTGTCTCTCACTGTTCAAATAAACCTACCATTACAATTATAGACTGATCATGTCTTTGTCAGTGGGCAAACGTACAAAATCAGCAGGGGATCAAATACTTTTTTCCCTCACTGTAAATACACAGCCAGTGGTTTTTTTTCAAATGATATCAGTGACCACTGCTCTATTGCTTGTATTAGAGATACCAGGCTGAAACACTCTGATCCCTGTATAATCTCTAAGAGAAATTATAAACATTTCTCACAGCAAGCTTTTATCCACTTGCTGCTTTCTGGACCCGGTTTTAGCCCTTGCTTTTTTCTCATCTATTGTTACCTCTATGTCTGATAAACATGCTCCGCTTAAGAAGCACAGAGTAAGAAACCGAACCAGTCTGTAAATCGCTCTGGATAAGAGCGTCTGCTAAATGACGTAAATGTAAATGTTCTCTCCTGAATTGTCAGGTCTTTTTCTGCAAAATAATCGGGCCTGGGCCTTGGCGAGGAAAACAGGTACTCCAGCTGATTGGCTGTTTTTTAGGCAATTGAGAAATAAATGTACTGCAGCTGTCAAAAAGGCAAAATCAAATTACTTCCTTAATGCTATGACAGATTATGCAGGAGATCCTGCAAAATTCTGGAAAACCGTTAATTCACTGAAACGGGGAAATTCTGCTGTTTCTCTTCCTAAGCAAATTATCTCAGACTCCTGTATTCTAAGTGAAAAAAATGATATTTGTGATGCTTTTAATAAGCATTTAATCTCTGCTGGTTTTTTATTTGAAAAGAAAAGTGGCCATTGTGGTACTGGCCAGTTAGTTGATTTTTCATCTTGCTTTTCAACTGTTACTCTGAAAAATGGTAACCCTGTTTTTAGTTTCCAGAAAATAACTGAAGCAGAGGTTCTAGCTGCCCTGTGTGCCATTGATACTAAGAAATCCTTAGGCGCTGACAATTTAGACCCGTACTTACTTAAGTGTGCTGCACCTATCATTGCTGGTTCAGTGACACACATTTTTAATCTAACATTAAGCACAGGAAATATCCCTAAGGTGTGGAAAGCAGCTTTTATTCTGCCATTACATAAGGGAGGTGACGGTAGTGATTTGGATAACTATCGACCCATCTCTAGGCTCCCTTGTCTGGCAAATATCCTAGAATCTATAGTCAACAAACAGTTACAATCTTTTCTTTCTGTTAACAGTATTTTTAGCCCCAATCAATCTGGTTTTAGATCTAAACACAGTACCACATCGGCCACTATGCTTGTTGTAAATGATATTGCAAATGCCTTAGATGATAGAAAGCACTGTGCTGCGTTGTTTGTAGATTTGTCAAAAGCTTTTGACACTGTAGACCATGCTATCCTTTTGAGTAAGCTGTCATCTATAGGACTGGGCACTGATGCCTGTCGATGGTTTTATGACTATTTTAAAGATAGAACTCAGGCCGTCATGGTCGACGGGGTCAAGTCTGACCCCCTTACAGTTACTTAGAGGGGTCCCTCAGGGTTCAATAATTGGCCCACTATTGTTCTCACTTTATATAAACAACATTGGTGATGATGTCAGATATTGTAAATTCCATTTATATGCAGATGACACAGTGATGTACTCTATTGCTCCAACAGCGGACCAAGCTTTAATGCAGTTGGAGTCTGATTTTAGGATACTACAGGGGTCTCTTTTACAGCTTAAACTTGTTTTAAACGCTAAGAAAACAAATGTCATGTTTTTTTCTAGGTCTAAACTCTCAATTAGAAACACTTTTGTAATCACTAGCTTGGATGGTACTCAAATCAAACAGGTCTCTGCATATAAATACTTAGGGGTATGGTTAGATGATAGGCTTTCTTTTAAAAAACATGTTACTGAATTGGGAAAAAAGCTCAAATTCAAGATAGGGTTCCTTTACAGAAACAGGGCTTGTCTGTCCTCCGTAAATAGAAAACAAATTGTGCAGGCTACTTTTATGTCCGTTTTAGATTATGGTGATATTATCTATATGCATGCATCGGCAAACACATTAAAACCACTGGATGCTATTTACCATTGTGCACTCAGGTTTATCACGGGTGATAGTTACAAAACTCATCACTGTATCCTATATCAACATGTGGGTTGGGCCTCTCTATCTGTGAGGCGAGAGCAACATGCTCTCTTGTTTATGTAACCCTCTCACCAGGCTCGAATTTGACTCTCACAATATTACCTTATTTAGAATATCTGAACAGCATGGGATATTAGGTGAGAAGGACATCTCCAATAAGAATCCCTATTGTAAACTTGCTAGGGTGAATGACAAATAGGGTATTAACTTCAGATAGAATTATTATAGACTTGGTTATTATTATAAGGATATGCTTTCCCATGCATTAAATGAAACTGAAACAGTAAATGACTCCACCAATACAACAGACATAAGGTTCAAGATCTATATTAATCAAATTTTCAATGTATCACATCAAAATAAATAAAAATAATAAACCCCAATGATTTTTCCACAACCCATGTCCAAATTATTTGCAAGCTTGCTTAAATCCTGGGCGCGCGTTGGAGCTCATAAAAAAATTACGACATACATAAAATCCCACCACACATTTGTAGTTACTCACTACTTGTAGATAATGCCTCAGCAAAATATAGTAGTTCCGTGCAGGTGTCCTCACAAGATCCACAGCGAACACAGCTATCAATGCAGCCAGTACTCGGTAGCAGCAACAGACATCCGTTGGAAACCCGAACTCGTTGATCGTCACAAGCAATTCTCTCCAAGTCTTGCACGATGCTAGGCTAACCTCTAGGATGTCGAATGTCTCCACAATGCGACGGCAGCTTCCGTCTCTACTAGGTCTTTCTTAACGAAATAATAAACACTCTCTTATAGAAATAAAATCAGGATTTCCCTTTAAAAAACTGTAGGTATGGTTTTGTTCTCTCTTTATCGTTTCCTTTGGTCGTTTTTCCTTCACCAACCCCACTAACGTCTCTCCTCTCCCTTCTTTCAACCTTTCCCTCTCTTTTCTTTCCCAGCAACCAGTCCACTCTCCCATTGGCCACAACTTAACAAGTTACCTCATTGGTCAAAACTTTAACGAGATACGTGGGAAACGATTAGTTACCGGAGTGTAACTCCAGTTCTATGAGTGGAGCGGAGCCCCATAGGGGAGCTCTGCTCCTAGTGGTTTACCCTCTGCCCTAAGGCAGAACAGCCTGAAGCAAATTTATGCACACACCTGCAGCCAATGGGAGCACAGGTGTCCCTATAAGAGGGGACACATCCCCTCAATCAGCCTCCCGAGACATTATCTTCAGCGAGACTAGAGAGGGTCGGCAGGGCCTTAAGTCTATGGGGCTCCGCTCCACTCATAGAACTGGAGTTACACTCCGGTAACTAATCGTTCTATATCGTGGAGCTCCGCCCCATAGGGGAGCTCTGCTCCTAGTGGTTTAAGGCGGAGCGTAGCGCTCCAAAATGTACTCCCTGCCGAGCCTAACACTTCCCATTAAAAAATGAAAAGGTCAAGGCTAGCAATGGCCGCAACCAATTCCCGCAGTACTGCAACTAAAAACCCCTCCGGGCGTCACAATATACCGCGTCATCGGTTAAAGACCCGCCCCACCTAGTTCAATGGCAATGCCAATGACTAGTGGGCAGATCACCAGAATAGAAGCTACACTAATCTGTACTAGCAGATAGCTGTGCCTCAATATCCTGTGAAAACACTACCGCCCACTAATGGAATGACACCAAGTGTCACTCTACATTATGTGCACAGTAGACCACCTCACTCACTCAATGGAATCCCAGAGATTAGTAGGCAGGAACAAAATATAAGTCATACTAAACTGAATAATCAGATAGATGACCTCACATTCTGTCAATTCAATACATGTCTCTACTATACTGACCCTGTCAGTCAAGAGACATGCCACCAGATATGCTTTCCATCCAAAGCGGACCTGATAGAGACCTGTGTCCATCGTCCTGCTTTTCTCTCCTCTAGCTCAAGATTCCCCTTCAGCTATGCCGAGTACAATCGAACCAGAGAGATAGAAAGCCTGTCTATCAAAAAACATGTTTTCTTAACCAAAGCGGACCTGATGGGAACCTGCCCATAGTCCTGCTTTATCCTCTCTTCCTGGCTCAAAATCTCCTTTCAGCTTCGCTGAGTACAGACCGAGCCAAAGAGTTAGAAAACATATCTGTCCAGAATATGTCTTCCTAACCAAAGCGGACCTGATGAACACCCATGTCCATAGTCCTGCTTTTTCTCCTCTCTTTCTTGCTCAAAATCCCCTTTCAGCCACGCTGAGTACAGATCGAGCCAAAGAGTTAGAAGGCATATCTAATAGATAGAAACAGAATATGTCTTCCTAACCAAAGCGGACCTGATAGACACCCATGTCCACAGTCCTGCTTTTTCCCTCTCCTTCTTGCTCAAGATCTTCCTTCAGCCACGCTGAGTACAGATCGAGCCAAAGAGTTAGAAGACATATCTAATAGATAGAAACGGATCAATGGAGACGGTGTCGACCATGACGCTGCTCTACAAATATCCTCTACCCCTGTTCCTCTGAAGAGGGCAGTAGAAGCTGCTACTCCACGAGTGGAGTGAGCTCTGATACCCTGAGGCAGTTGTCGCCCCGCTGCCTCGTAAGCTGTCTCAATACCTTCACAAAGCCAATGAGACAATCGCTGTTTTGAAAGTGGTCTACCTAATGCAGCCGCACCGTGACACACAAACAGCTGAGGCGATGACCTAATCGCTGCTGTGCGCTCAACGTAACACGCCAAAGCGCGCACTGGGCACAGACAATGAAGCTTTTCCTCACTCCTCTCCCCATGAGGAGGGGGAGAAAAAGCCCACAACTCCACGGTCTGTGATCTATACGCACTGCTAATAACCTTCGGCACAAACGCCGGGTTAGGACGTAACACCGCTCTGCTCAGATCGCCATTAATGGCAAGGCAGTCGGGTCTCGTCGACAGGGCACACAAATCACTGACACGCTTAGCGGTAGTCAAGGCGAGCAACAGTGCCGTCTTGATAGACAGCATCTTGAGGGGTATTTGATTCAATGGCTCGAACGGCGACTTACATAGCGCTTCGAGAACCAAGGCCAAATCCCACTGGGGCAGCGTGTCTCTAGGCATTGGCCTAAGCCGCCGCGTTCCCAATAAGAAACGTTTCACTAAAAGGTGGCTGAACACGTTCGTTCCGCCAAACCCCTCATGACCAGCTGAAATTGCCGCTGCAAACACCCTGATGGTGGAGGGCGATTTCTGCTTATCAAACATAAACTGCAGAAAAGAGAGCACACTCTCAACCTGACAGTTCATGGGGTCCACACCCTGTGTGTCACACCATCGTGAAAAAACGTTCCATTTGCTGGTATACATCCTAGAAGTGGAACCGGCTCGTGCACCTTGTATGGTTCTGATCACTGCATCAGATAACCCACGGCGCCTCAACCTGTCCCATTCAGGAACCAAGCCTTCAGTGGTTGGCCGATTAT
Organism: Coregonus clupeaformis; assembly: GCF_020615455.1. Taxonomy (NCBI): domain Eukaryota; kingdom Metazoa; phylum Chordata; class Actinopteri; order Salmoniformes; family Salmonidae; genus Coregonus; species Coregonus clupeaformis. Next base: position 38,827,321 of record NC_059203.1, on the reverse strand, counting down.
GGGCCACTGCCCTATCGAGCCTCCCGCCTGGGTCAACGCGTCCCGTCGATGTGGAATTGGCCAAGGTGGCGCAATCAACATCTGACTCATCTCCGCAAACCACGGAGCCCCCGGGCGATCGGGCGCTATCAGTATCACTGACAGCCCCTCTGACCTCACCCTGGCTAGCAGTGGGAGAATGCAAGACAGCGGAGGGAATGCATACAGGAGAACATTCGGCCATGGGTAGTGCGCGAATGCGTCTCTTCCCAGTGGTGGCTCGTCCTGTTCCCTCAGAGAAAACCATAGGGGACATTGCGCGTTCATGCGTGACGCGAACAGATCCACCTCGGCTCTCCCGAACTGTTCCCAAATTTGGAGAACAATGTCCGGATGCAGACCCCACTCGTCATCTCAAGGACCCCCTCTTGACATGAGGTCTGCTCCTACGTTTAAGTAGCCCGGAATGTGTGCTGCTCTCAACGAGCGAAGGTGCTTGTGAGCCCACAGCCACAATTCCTCTGCTGCCCTGTGGAGGGCAGGTGACCTGACCCCCCCCTGGCGATTTATGTGAGCTACTGTGGTCCGGTTGTCTGACCAGACCAGCACGTCGCGACCCCGAAGGGTAGGCGCGAAGTGGGTCAGAACCAGTCGAACCGTTTCCAACTCCAAGAGGTTTATGTGACGACCTGATTGAGGCCATGCACCTCCTATCGCTTGAGTCTGACATGTCCCTCCCCATCCAGTCAGAGAAGCATCTGTAAATACTGGAATGTAGGATGACACCTTGACCATCGGGACTCCGTGCGTGAGAACGCTCGGATTCCTCCAATAGTCCAGGTCTGCTCTTAGCGAGAGAGGAACCACCACCAACCGATGACGTTGACGCACTGGGTCTAGTCTTAGTTGGGCGAACCATCGCTGTATTCTGCGCATGTGCAGAAGTCCCAGCGGGACCACAGAGTGGGCTGACGACATGAGACCCAAAAGTGACATGATCGACAGCGCTGTCACTGTGTGATTCGGACGACACTTCCTCAGGGCTAGCAACAATGCTACCCTTTGAGGGTCCGAAATTCGAGCCCTCATCATTACAGTGTCTAGCTGTAGCCCCAGGTAGACAATCTGATGACTGGGCCAGGGTGCGCTCTTTTTCCAATTCACAGCGAACCCCAGACGCGTGAGATGAATCACTGTCTGTGTTGTGTGAGTGAACGCCAGCTCTGCTGACGGGGCGAGAACCAGCAGGTCGTCTAGGTAGGCTAATAGCCTTATCCCTTGACGACGCAGCGGCTCCAATGCCGCCTCCACACATTTGGAAAACGTTCGAGGTGCCAGGGCGTACCGAATGGCATCCTCGTGAACTCGTACGCCACCCCTTGAAAGGCGAACCGCAGAAACTTCCTGTGACGCGATTGTATCGGCACATGGAAGTACGCGTCCTTTAGGTCTATGCTTGTACAAAAGTCTCCTTTCTGGACACATTCCAGTAGACGTTTTGTCGTCAGCATTCGGAAGGGTCGTTTGGTTATGCTCTCGTTGAGAGTGCGTGAATCCAAAATCGGCCTCACTCCCCCCGTCTTTTTGGGCACTAGGAAATAAGGCGAATATAGCCCTTTGTTCCTTTGCTCCCGGGGAACTACTGTGACCGCCTCCTTCGCCAAAAGTTCCGTAATCTCTGACATCAGAGCGGCCACTTTGTCCGGCGTTTTCATCACCGTCTCCACCACTCCCTGAACGGGGGTGGGGTTCGATGGAATTGGAGGGCATAACCCTTCTGCAACGTCTGTTCTAGCCAGCGTGAGAGGGTACAGCTTCGTTGCCACTGCCAGCAATGCAGAGAAAGCGGGCGCGCACGAAGCTGTGGTGCATCCAGTAGGAAGGACCTGTATTCCTCTATGGCCCTCGCCGCCGCTATTCCCCAGCACTGGGTTGGTGGAATAGCCCAAGGCGGGCCCCCCTCGAAAGGGAGAGGAAACATCAGCTCGTTCTGAGAGAAACGGAGGCCTTGATACGTCAGTTACGTCTGTAGCTCTAGTATTCCGGCCCTCCGTGAACGCAGCACGGTTTTGAGCTGCACTGACTGAGGTATTAACCTGAGACAGAGCGCCCTCCCCGGATAGCAATTGCGTCATCATGTCATTGTCTGACTGAGACTGCTGCTTGTCATGAGATCCGTCCACTGCAGTACTCAACAGAGTCTGGAAAGTGTGGTCTCTAACTGGTACCACAAGGTGGCGCCACAATACCTCTTTTTCACTGGTCTCATGAGGCTGCTCAACAACACACTCTAGGTGTGGTGAGCTGCACTCAGAGTAGTGGGCATTGTTACGTTCTGAATTAACCGGGGGCGCCCATACATTGGTTACACCTGTAACTCTAGTATTCCGGCCCTCCGTGAACGTCGCACGGGTCTGAACTGCGCTGGCTGAGGCGTTAGCCTGAAGCAAGGCATCATTCCCAGTTAGCGGCTGCGTCTTCATGTCATATTTAGACTGAGACAGCTGCCTGCTATGTGAGACCTTTACTACAGAGCTCCTAGGAGTCTGTAGTAAAATATCTTTATTAGGTGAGCTAAGGCTACGCCTTGCTACCTTTCTCTCCTTCCTCTCCTGAGTGTATTCAACTACGCACCCTTGGTGGGTTGAGCTACACTCAGGATGCTGAGAGAAATTCATAGGACGTGAAGTACTCTGCAATGTGTCATGGAAGACAGGCCCTTTTGTGACAATGTCAGTGAGAGCCAGCTCTTTATTCACACAACCACAATAAACATTTCCCTCCATGCCCTGAACAGTAGGGTGGTGGGGGAACAGTGGGCTCTGTCGCGTCTTGCGCCGAGCCGTCATCCGTCCTCTCCCCCTCGTCCCATCATTGACGCCGTCGTTTCTGGCTGACCTTCTGGTGTTGCCAGGACGGTTTTGTGACGACCTCTCTCGCCGGCGGAATCGTCGCCACCACCGTCGTCGCTGGAGGGGCCGCGCCCGCTCGCCTGCTGTCGGTGGTAGGCGCCTGTCGCCTGGCCCGTCGCCTCCCTGTAGTTCTACTGGGGGCGTTGGAGGTTGACGGGTTAGTTGAGGCCCTGCTAAACTTGCCTGCCAATGGCAGGTGTTTAGCCAGGTGCTTTCTCTCCTCGTCCAGCTTACCAAAGCGTTCCGTCGCCTCCTTTACGGTGACCCCAAAGAGGCCCTCGCTAGAGACGGGAGCGTTTAGTAGCGAGGCTCTGTCTGTCTCCTTCATGGCTGTCATTGACAGCCAGAGGTGACGTTCCATAACCACCGAGGTGGCCATGGACCGGCCTGCGCATATCGCTGACGCTTGTGTCAAATGAAGAATAGCGCCAGAAATCCTGGACGCCTCTTCAATTTCCTCGCTGGTCAACTCAGACCTACCCGTTGTTAGACGGGATAGGGAGGCCGCGAGGAGGGCAATGTTGTTAGCCGCTGACACAGCCTGGGCTCCCAGCGTAAAATACTTCTCAGCCAGCTGTGCTGTGAGTCTGTCTTTTTGTGTTGGCAAGGTGGCTTTCTTGGAGGCCGCCCAGGGACTTGAACCCGGCACTAGATACGCCGCCATGGCGCTCTCGAGCCTAGGGATTCCCTTAGCAGCCCACTCACGTCCAGCCACTCTCGTGAATGGGATGTACACCTTGGCCGGCGAACGCGCCGCCAGGGGTGTATCCCACGACCCCTCGACGTATTTCCCGAGGGAAGGCATAGCAGGGGCCATCGGCTCAGCTGCCTTCCTCGGTCTGGAGTAGGGGCCGCCCTCCATCATGTCGACCTCCACAGGGGGGGGAGCAGGGGGCAGCGCTATCTCGAGTCGGTTGGCGGCTCTCTCAATGAGTTCGGGAAAGTCCGCACGCAGAGAGGCCGCTGCGAAGGACAGGGCTTCTGACGTAACAGAGCCCATGTCGTCATCGCACAAGGAGCCTTCAGATCTCGCGCTCCCCATAGGGAAGGGTGTCTTGAAGGTTGGCGCCAGAGGGTCGGATTGTTCCATTGGAACATCCATCTCTGCGTCTCTCTCCTTATCATCCCCTGAGCCAGCACTGTCCGACGACGCCTCTGAAGCAGAGGCGAGAAGAGACAGTACATCCTCTAGGGGGATATCCTCCCTAAAAAACGCCCAACGCTGCTTCCTCACCTTCATAGGAAGGAGAGCGCAGGAGGCGCAATTAGGGGGATCGCCTGTCCCTTCCCTGGCATGCTGCGGCCCCAAACACACGAAACATAGGTCGTGGGGGTCCGCAGATGCCATGGAGGTACATCGGCACTGAGCCCTGAAAAGGGCTTTTGGGGGTGGAAATTCTCCTGGTGTGCTCATTTAGAAGACGTCGATGGCTGGATCATCGACGGCGATTTCTTCCTGAGTCTTCTTCTCTTCTTGGCTTCTTCAGTCTAGTCGTCCAGTCGCTGAAGATAAAGGGAGGCTGATTGAGGGGATGTGTCCCCTCTTATAGGGACACCTGTGCTCCCATTGGCTGCAGGTGTGTGCATAAATTTGCTTCAGGCTGTTCTGCCTTAGGGCAGAGGGTAAACCACTAGGAGCAGAGCTCCCCTATGGGGCGGAGCTCCACGATATAGAACTTAAACTTAAAAGTAAACCAACCTATTCACTTGTACATTTTTTATAAACATTGCTTCAAAATAAATGCATTAATGACATTACAAATCAGGAGCTATTCGATCACCTTTTAAATCTAATACCAATGAATTATAACAAATAAACTCTATACTTGGTTTTAGCAAGGTATTACATTTATTTATAAAGCACTTCTTTTAAAACTACCTCCATATATATCATCATTAATTTCCACTAGATATACTAATTTTAAAACAAGATCACAGATGTGGATTACATTAGAGACTTCTGTGGTCTCCACAGAGTTGGGTAGGACTGCCTTCAGTTCCTTTGCACCTTATTTATGGAACAAACTGCAGATCCAACTTAAGTTAGACACTCTGGTGTCCCTTGCCCATTTTAAAAATGTTATGGAGGATCAATATGTAGTTGTCTGTGATTGTTTCTGTTGAATTGTGTTTTTTGTTTTGTATGTTTGAAATGTTCTTGTCTGTATGTCTAAAACTGTACATGTCAACATGTTTACACAGGGCACAGCCATAAAAGAGATCCAGGTCTCAGTCTGTTTTTCCCTGTTAAAATAAAGATTGAAAAAATAAAATAAAAAAAATCCGGCCCGCGAGATGATTTTGTAAAGTATAAAAATGGGCTGCAATTTTTCAATAAAAGAAACTGCTGTTCCAATTGTGTCCACTGGATGGCGCAATAGCAATTGTGTTAAGCAAGCAAACTGTTTATACCGGGGCAGAGCAAGTAGATCAAGCAAGTGCAGCCAGTCCGGATGAGCTACTTTGTTTTGCCCGCGATATTTATTACGGCTTCTACTTTTAACATTATGTGCTTTGGCACCCTCATTGCCCCAATATGTCTCTGTCAAAAAAGAGAAAAGTGGATGCAGAGTGTTCCAAGAAAAATGGTCACCTCCTATTTATTCACGGAATTGAATGGGAAAGCTGTATGTTTGGTGTGTTCACAGCATGTTGCAGTGCTGAAAGAATATAACCTTCGTCGCCACTATGTGAGTCTTCATGCCGACAAATATGACAACTTTCAAGGACAGCGGAGAAGAGAGAAGGTGAATGAACTGTTGGCGGGTCTGAAGAAACAGCAGTCTGTGTTTACTCACAGCCGAGACATCAGTGACGCTGCAGTGAAAGCTAGCTACCTCATTGCTAATGAAATCGCAGTGGCTTCAAAACCATTTAGTGAGGGTGAATTTGTAAAAACATGCATGATGAAGGCAGCGGAGATTGTGTGCCCTGAAAAGCGCCAGGCTTTTGCAAATATCAGCCTGACAAGAAACACAGTTGCAGACAGGATTTCCGATCTTTCAGTGGATTTGGACAGCCAATTGAAGCAAAAAGTAAAGTCATTTATTGCGTTTTCGGTTGCAATTGATGAAAGCACGGACATTACAGATGTTGCACAACTGGCCATTTTCATCCGCGGAGTTGATGACACATTGACCGTCACCGAGGAGTTCGTGGAGTTGGTGCCGATGACAGATACAACGACAGTTGATATTTTCACCGCACTCGTCGCCGGGCTGGACAGGGTCGGAGTGGACTGGTCCCGCGCTGTCAGCCTGGCTACAGATGGTGCACCCTCAATGATCGGGGAAAAAGCAGGCGTTGTGACAAAGTTCAGAGAGAAAGTGCAATCTGCAAATGGAGGACGTGATTTTTGGACTTTTCACTGTATTTTGCACCAGGAGGCTTTGTGTTGCAAGTCATTAAAGATGGATAACGTCATGAAGGTGGTCATCCAAACTGTTAATTTCATCCGATCCAGAAGCCTGAATCACCGTCAGTTTGACAGCCTTCTTAGAGAGAAAGACCACATCTATGGCCTGCCATACCACACTGAGGTAAGATGGTTATGCTGAGGCGTTTCTTTGATTTACGAGAAGAAATTGAACAGTTCATGGAAGAAAAGGGCAAACCAGTGTTAGAATTTCATTCCGCAGAATGGATGCAGGACCTTGCATTTAGAGCACCTGAATAACTTGAACAAACAGCTGCAAGGGCGCAACAAAGTTGTCACGCAGTATTATGACAGCATATGTTCTTTCAAGTTGAAGCTGTCATTGTAGGAGACACAACTCGCTGGTGGTGATGCAGCTCACTTCCCCTGTCTGAAAAATGTGTGCGCGACCCAACATGTGGCAGACATGAAGCGGTTCAAAGATAAAATAACGGGACTGTTACGGGAGTTTGAGCAACGCTTTCAGATTTTTGGTGAACTGGAGAAAGACTTCAAAGTTTTTTGCTCGCCATTCACCGTGAATCCCTCTGATCTGCCCGTCAGCATCCAACTTGAAATAATAGACTTGCTGTGTGACACGGATTTGAAGGGCAAATTTGCCGCAGCTGGCTTGGACACATTTTATCAGAATCTCTTGCCAGGTTACCCCAACTTGACAGCCCTTGCTGCAAAACTGTTGTGCATGTTTGGAACCACATATCTTTGTGAGCAAGTTTTCTCTGTAATGAGCATAAATAAAACAAAGCTGCGCTCAAGGCTCACGCACAAGCACTTGAATCACATCCTGAAGTTGGCTGCCACTCAGGATGTGACGCCTGATATTGATGCGCTGGTGAAAGCTAAAAGATGCCAGGTATCAGAGTCAAATAAACTATGCAACCCCACTTAAAGTGCTGCATGAGACACCCTGATATAGTTCTGTGATCTGTGATATACTTCTGTGAATCACTGAGGCATTGTGTGTTTGTGTGTTCTTTGTCCTCAGAATTTTCAAATAACTTGAGGTGTTTTATGATTAATAGTGATGTTGTGCTTTTGGACACACTGTCCTCAGGCTCCAGCTTTATGTTTATATGTTTTTATGTTGATGTGCTATTGTTTTTAATTGATTTTATTTTATTTGTATATTTAACCTATTCTTGACTCTGTGGTTCTTGCACTTGTTTGGGGAACAGGATTTCATTCTTTTTATCTACATTTCTGCCTGAGAAATGACACCCTGATATAGTTCTGTGATCTGTGAAACAGTTCTGTGAATCACTGAGGCATTGTGTGTTTGTGTGTTCTTTTTCTTTAGAATTTTCAAATAAACTTGAGGTGTTTTATGATTAATAGTGATGTTGTGCTTGTACTATTTTGGACACACTGTCCTCAGGCTCCAGCTTTATGTTTTATGTTGATCGTATTAAAACAAAGAAAACAATCTGAAGTTGTTGTTTTTAAGTTATATATACCATGATTTTACCGGTCCGGCCCACTTGGGAATAGATTTTTCTCCATGTGGCCCCTGAGCTAAAATGAGTTTGACACCCCTGCTCTAGATGCCTCCTATAGCCTCTAATGAGTGTCTGGATTCTGGATGAAGGTATTTTGGACCATTCCTCCTTACAAAACGTCTCCAGTTCAGTTAGGTTTGATGGTTGCCGAGCATGGACAGCCCGCTTCAAATCATCCCACAGATTCTCAATGATATTCAGGTCTGGGGACTGGGATGGCCATTCCAGAACATTGTACTTGTTCCTCTGCATAAATGCCCGGGTAGATTTTGAGCAGTGTTTTGGGTCGTTGTCTTGTTGAAATATCCAGCCCCGGCGTAACTTCAACTTTGTGACTGATTCTTCAACATTATTCCCAAGAATCTGCTGATATTGAGTGGAATCCATGCGACCCTCAACTTTAACAAGATTCCCAGTACCGGCACTGGCCACACAGCCCCACAGCATGATGGAACCCCCACCAAATTTTACCGTGGGTAGCAAGTGTTGTTCTTGGAACGCTGTGTTCTTTTGCCGCCATGCATAATGCCCCTTGTTATGACCAAATAACTCAATCTTTGTTTCATCAGTCCACAGCACCTTATTCCAAAATGAAGCTAGCTTGTCCAAATGTGCGTTTGCATACCTCAAGCGACTCTGTTTATGGCGTGTGTGCAGAAAAGGCTTCTTCCGCATCACTCTCCCGTACAGCTTCTCCTTGTGCAAAGTGCGCTGAATTGTTGAACGATGCACAGTGACACCATCTGCAGCAAGAGGTGGTCTGTGGGCTGTTTTTGACCGTTCTCACTATCCTTCGCCTTTGCCTCTCCGATATTTTACTTGGCCTGCCACTTCTGGCCTTAACAAGAACTGTGCCTGTGGTCTTCCATTTCCTCACTATGTTCCTCACAGTGGACACTGACAGCTTACATCTCTGCGATAGCTTTTTGTAGTCTTACCCTTATCCATAATGTTGAACAATCTTTGTTTTCAGGTCATTTGAGAGTTGTTTTGAGGCCCCCATGTTGCCACTCTTCAGAGGAAAGTCAAAGAGAACAACAACTTGCAATTGGCCACCTTAAATACCTTTTCTCATGATTGGATGCACTTGTCTATTAAGTTCAAGGCTTAATGAGCTCACCAAACCAATTGTGTGTTCCAATTAATCAGTGCTAAGTAGTTATAGGTATTCAAATCAACAGAATGACAAGGGTGCCCAAATTTTTGCATAGCCTATTTTTCACATCTGATTTAATTTCATACAACTTAATATTGCTACACTCAAAATCTTTGTCTGGACAATACCCCAGTACTCAGCTTTTATTAGAAAATGAATGGCATGCCACTGTGATCATTTTCTGTGACGACAGAGTAAATTATTATGCAGCCTCAGAGGGGTGCCCAAACTTTTTCATACGACTGTATATATATATATATATATATATATATATGTGTGTGTGTGTGTGTGTGTGTGTGTGTGTGTGTGTGTGGTGACTTTATTGTGTACATATTGTAAATAAACCATTGTGAAAGATGCTGTTTATGATGTCATTTGATTCTGTGCTGTTTACCGTGGTCCTAAAATGGAGTGCTGAGGCTATTTTAAGACTTTGGAGTCAGGACTGAGTTGTGTAAGTCAAGTCTGCAAGGGGATTACCATTTTAAAGATAGACTCAGCGAAATGACGTTGAGATGAGAGAGATGCAAGACTTCGCTCTCACACAGTCACATACAGTATCTGCGCATGTGCACAGGTTCGCTTCACGCTGTTCACAGCGTGGTAGTCAGGGGACCAAAACAGCGGAGAAGTTGAGCCTCACACTTCAACGCTCTTAGTTGTTGCGGAAATTGACCCCCTATGCTGCTTACTTTCTCCATCTCCATCATATCGCTGAGTCTACCTTTAAGATGGTAATCCTCTCACAGACTTGATTTACACAACTCTGAGATGGGGCATGAAGTCAAAGGTATAATGGGAAGTTAGTTATGGCCATGCCATCATTGGGTAGGTATAAAAAATAAAAATAAACATTTTAATGACGTATGAGCGAGATATAACCATGCAGGTGCAAAGTTGGCACCTGCTATTTTCAGAAGTTAAAAGAACTTGACTGACTTCACTTGGGCTAAACTTTCCCTCAAGTCTGCCACCAGAGGGCGACCTTGTTTCTCTTTTTACATTCCTCACTTTACTAGAGACTGTTGACACAGTCATACTGGAAATATTACAATCAAGGTAAAAGGGTCAAAGTACAATAGGTGAATACACCTACAAGACGGCATCGATTTCCACAATGCTACTTTTAAGATCATAGTGTAATACAGAATACTAATGAGCTCTAGCTAAGCTAATCAAAATGGAAATGTGTTTGACATGACTTATTGGTCACACTTACAAAAATTATTCAACAAAAAAAAGTAATTGGCTCTTTGGATTGTACTTCACCTTAATCCACATTTTGAACCCCAAAAAATCATGCATTTGTGTCTTACACTCCTATCCATCAGATAATGTGTCTTACAGTTTGTCAGTATATGGTTGAAGGCAGTGTTCGCTCGCTTCACTCTCTACTACATCTCTGTGTAAGCTATGTGTAGGCCTGTCTGGGGTATGGTTGTAAATATCTGTATGTGTGGGAGTCAGTGAACTTCAGAGAGATAATACCCCTTCAAAGCCTCCGCCTGTCTGGTCAGTCTGGCAACCTAGGGCATGGTGGGGATTGACGGGGGGCCAGGGGCAGTGTATTTTTAAGATTTAGGGGGATTAGGCGTTGCCATAATGTACAGACCAATCCCCCTATAAAGGTAGAGAATACTATATTATGGTCTGGAGCTAATTCAAACGAGTTCAACCTATAAGCAAATACTTACAAATGGAATTTGGCTATAGTATGTATAATATTCATGACTTTAATTGAATTAACCAAAGATATTGCAAAGTTTACATGGAGAGTTACAGAGGAAAAGAGAGCTTCTATTTTTTTTGCGAGAGAGAGAGATCATGAGTCCTTCACTGCATTCGGCATCTAGATGGTAAACATCATGAGTAATTAAACCAACTCAAGTTGTATACACACATCTCATATTATGGGTTCCAGGAGGAATGTTGGAAGGATACATGACAGAGTTGCATTGCTTTGAACACTACACTCCCACTGGGCACACACTGGTTGAATCACTGTTGAACCAACATGGAATAGACGTTGAATTGACATTTGTGCCCAGTGGGCTGTTCCTTATGACTGCACTAAATAATACTGGATACTTACATTTACATTTTAGTCATTTAGCAGACGCTCTTACTATGATGTGCAAAACTATTCTTGATTGTGTTCAGCACAATATGTGCAATTGTGTGTGTGTCTGTGTGTGTGTGTGTGTGTCAGAGAGAGAGAGAGAGAGAGAGAGAGAGAGAGAGAGAGAGAGAGAGAGAGAGAGAGAGAGAGAGAGAGAGAGAGAGAGAGAGAGAGAGAGAGAGAGAGAGAGAGAGAGAGAGAGAGAGAGAGAATAAACTGGATCAAACTAGCTCCCTCCATAGGTGACATACATGAGCAGGACCACACCCTCTTCTACTGTGAAAACAGAAATCAATCCAAGGTGGGGCTGAGTGGAAGGACAGTATGAGGTAACTCTGATGCCTCTACAATGTAACACAACACAATGACAACGGAGAGATTACTGTACTGCGTCCAGCCTAAAGGCACATTTTGGTGTCTAGGAGGGAGGGACACGGCTCTCTCAAAAAGATGGAGTTGATTTCTGTGTCCTCCTTTTTAGATGTATGGTGTCAATTTCAATGCATACACGCTGTTTATTTTTCAGAAGTTCAGTAGTATAGTCTGCTAAAGTGGGGAGGTGGTATGGGTATTATAGAGATCATGTTCTATGTGGGTGGCACTGGTAGTGGTACATACGATGTTAAAGGCCTATTCAATATTTAAACCACGTGGGTATAAAATCACATTATCACATTACATTATTTGAAAGTTTACATTTTAAGCCTTGACCAGATATTACAAACGTTACATTGTGCTTTCTAATCTTATCTGGTTTATTTTATCGCCCTACTTCAAAATAACAGCTAGTTAGCCATTCCTCCCCTTTAAATCCTTCACACCCCTTTAAGGCGTCTGTCTGCTGGCTGGCTGGAGCTGTGTGTCCAATGATGTATATATAAATCGTTGGTTGTGTCTCGCACTGCTGTCAATACCATACCACCCAAAATATTAATGCAATGCAATGGGAATATAACGATCATGGCTAAGAGACAAATGTTGTTAACGCTTCTCGTCCTGGGCTTATTCGGAATTTATGATGGTGAGTGTAATGTTTTTATTCAGCCTGTGTGTATTTATTTACTTGGTTTGTGCGGCTGGGGCTGACATTGCTTGGCACAACAACATGGCGTACGGATTTGGTATCAAGCAAGCCGAGTTAGCAAATTGGACAATTTTTTTTTTTTTTTACTGGTATTTCATTGGTTAAATAGAGCAGAAAATAAGAGAAGCAACTACCTACCATTCTTGACGTCGTTATGTTTAAAGATGCTTTGTAAATAGCTATCTACTTGAGAATAGCACTACGCCAGCTAGGTCTCTGGCCAGCTAGTAGCTAATTGTCTGATACGATCACTTTAGTAAGTAAACATCTCAGAGAGCACATTTTTAGGATTTGGGAAGAACAGTCAAGGTTAGCTATCTACCAAGGACCTTCCACCATTCCTTGACACCCATAACAATAATCCAACAGCAGCAGTTTGAGTCATCTGATCAAAGTTGAATGAATTAATTTGCTGTATTCTCAAAAGCTAATATGGAAATATTGGTTTATTTATTTATAATAAACGACCACATAATCATAAATATGATATTCTCAGATTCATGCTCAGATTCATACAGGTATGATTTCCTTATTCCCAAATGTTTGTTTTTGTCTTAATTTTCAGTGAAAAATATTTGCTTATCTGCTTTTTTAACAGTTTCTCTTGGTGTATAAACTCTATGCTCTGCACACAAGATAACTAGTGGTTTTAAAGTGAAGCTCTCAATAAGCTTTTGCTGAGACTATAACACAATGAGGGACTGAGGCTGACCTATTTAGCCTTCAAGCGCTGCTGTACATTGCAAAATGAGCCATTGTATGGTGTTCTACCCATCAGCCTGAATTAGCTTACACTGTAGCTATCATTATTGGATAAAATATTAATTTATAAAAATAATAAAAGGAGGAAATCTGATGTTAAACAGAGGTTGAGGGACCTACCTTACAGTAGCCAGGTGTGTGTGTGTGTGTGTGTGTCAGAGGTAGAGAGCGATGTTATGTGAATCTAACAGTCAATCCTTAGAGGTTGTCAGGGCCAGCGGCAGAAAGTGAGAGAGTGGTTTCATGCACCTCCTTCAGTTGAAGTCTGGGTCCCTTTTGTGTCAGAAATTAGGGCAGGGATGGAGTTAGGCAGGAAGAGGTGACCTCCATCTTGTAGGCTACCCAGGGGCAGGTCCACTGCTGCTACACCCTCTGCATGAACATGCAGCCCCAGTGAACATTAACCTCATCTGATGGAGCAGATCAATGGAAGACTGGACTGATACAACTGTAATGCAGCAAGAAGCTGCTTTTTTCACTCACTCAACCATTCAACAATGAGCAAACAGAACAACCCCCCTCAGCCTCAGTTCCTCCTCTCCCTGGCCTTTAGTGCTTTTCAAGGTCTATAAACACTCTGTCCTAGTCCCTCCCGATAAAGGCCCTGATTGTGCACTCATAATGTTTGAATGATATGGTTTGGCCCTACTGTGGTTGGGTGCTTGTCTTCAACGTTGTCTTATCAAAACAGTGTAAACAAAGATTGCATGTATACAGGCCTTTTTCACTTAATCTGGGCCCAGCAGGGGGCTCTGTTGTATCCATGTTTTGAGATAAAAAAAAAAAAAAAAGCCCAAACAGTTGGATAATGGCGATTTTCCAACTTGTTATCTAATCTAACAGACTGAGGGATGTTAAAAGCCTGAATTAAAAAATCACAGCTTTTCTTTGCAACTGTGACTCATTGTGAAAGTTTTAGCCTGTTTCAACCTTTAAGTCCTGTTTCTGTGGGCCTATTTGATTGCTATTCTCCACTTTTGTCACTTTGGGCAACTTTGAAGGGGGTGGGGGCCACAAAAAATCTGAACTCATCATGAGGGGCCGCAGTTGTTCGCGGGTCTGCGTACCGACATCCATCCTTTTATCTGTTGAGTCTACAAAGTTAAGGAAGATTTGCGTGGAGGAAAAATATGTTGAATTTGAACTTCACTCATTATGACATCATACTGTAAACTTGAACAATAAATAGTTTGTAACTATGACATGGAAATCTGGTAATTAACATGATTATGACATCACAGTGAATGCAACTTATTGAGTCATAAAGTTACCTAAATGGAAGCACATGAATGGAATGGAACACCACACCATTACATTTGGTAGTTTTAATTATGACACACAATTGAAATACCACAACATCATAACCCAATGACATCATAAACATCACAGCATGCCTGTTAGGCTACATCACATAACAATGTACAAAGCAATACAATGTGCACAGTTTGCCTCTTTTCTCCTTCTCTCTACCCTTCCTCTTTCCCCCTCTCTCTCCCCCACTCCCTTCACACAGCCCTGTCACCAAACAATACCTGTACTGTGCTTGACTTCAGTAACACACCAAACACCCGCTTTAAACACAACTATAGCCCGAGGGTCGTTCCACCTCAAAGCACAAAAAATAGGATCTCAGATTGTTCTGAAATCTTCTCTGTAGTTAGAAACCATAAGATTTGCATTCCTGCAACATTATTTTGTTGAAATATCATTTCAACAAATCTCTGAGAAATTAAGCTAATTGATTGCACCCAAATTGATATAATATTCAATAAATATAGCACATAACATCTGATTTGGACCCCCCAAAAAATAAACAAATATATTGGCGACAGATTATCATGCAAATATATAAAAAAATCTGCATAAAACAATATGCACATTTTCCCACCAAAGATGTGTTTCCATCAACTTCACTTATTGTGGATAAAAGGCTGTGCCTGACGACGTAGTGCACATAAAAATTACTTTTGTGTTTAACTTCCCATGTACCAAAAAAATAAAAAAAAGTTTAATGGGTTTCAATCGCATTTTCAACTCTACTGATGTTTTTGTCACAAACCTGGTTACTGAGTAAGACATGAGGATATCAGTTCTCTATGTTTAACAAGTAGTATGGAGTGGCGGCTCAGAGTATTGTTTTTCTTCATCCTATGTAATGCATTCTCAGTGAATTTGGTGATGGTTTTTTCCCCCCCGTTCAGAGAAATTAGTAATTGAAGTTGTTAGGTTTATGTCCTATTCTACATCTTGATATTACCAGGTTCTGACCACTAGATGGTGCTGTTCCTGCTATTAGGTTATATATATATATATATATATATATATATATATTATATATTTTTTTATATACACTACCAGTCAAAAGTT
This sequence comes from Coregonus clupeaformis, assembly GCF_020615455.1. Classification (NCBI taxonomy): domain Eukaryota; kingdom Metazoa; phylum Chordata; class Actinopteri; order Salmoniformes; family Salmonidae; genus Coregonus; species Coregonus clupeaformis. The sequence goes on along the minus strand of NC_059203.1, from coordinate 38,812,010 downwards.
TGGACACACCTACTCATTCAAGGGTTTTTCTTTATTTTCACATTTTTTTTACATTGTACAATAATAGTGAAGACATCAAAACTATTAAATAACACACATGGAATCATGTAGTAACCAAAAAACCAAAAAATATATTTTATATTTGAGATTCTTCAAATAGCCACCCTTTGCCTTGATGACAGCTTTGCACAATCTTGGCATTCTCTCAACCAGCTTCATAAGGTAGTCACCTGGAATGCATTTCAATGAACAGGTGTGCCTTAAAGGTTAATTTGTGGAATTCCTTTCCTTCTTAATGCGTTTGAGCAAATCAGTTGTGTTGTGACAAGGTGGGGGGGCAATGGACATTAGACTGGTGGAAACTTTTCCTTTCGTCTGGAGTCCAAATTTGAGATTTTTGGTTCCAACCGCCATGTCTTTGTGAGACGCGGTGTGGGTGATCATCATATTTCCCACCGTAAAGCATGGAGGATGAGGTGTTATGGTGTGGGGGTGCTTTGACACGGTCTGTGATTTATTTAGAATTCACTTAACCAGCATTGCTACCACAGCATTCTGCAGCGATATGCCATCCCATCTGGTTTGGGCTTAGTGGGACTATCATTTGTTTTTCTACAGGACAATGACCCAACACCCCTCCAGGCTGTGTAAGGGCAATTTTACCAAGGAGAGTGATGGAATGCTGCATCAGATGACCTGGCCTCCACAATCCCCCGACCTCAACCCAATTGAGATGGTTTGAGATGAGTCGGACGGCAGAGTGAAGGAAAAGCGGCCAACAAGTGCTCAGCATATGTGGGAACTCCTTCAAGACTGTTGGAAAAGCATTCCAGGTGACGCTGGTTGAGAGAATGCCAAGAGTGTGCAAAGCTGTCATCAAGGCAAAGGGTGGCTATTTGAAGAATCTCAAATATAAAATATATTTTTATTTGTTTAACACTATTTTTTAGTTACTACATGATTCCATATGTGTTATTTCATAGTTTTGATGTCTTCACTATTCTACAATGTAGAAAATAGTAAAAATAAAGAAAAATCCTTGAATGAGTAGGTGTGTCCAAACCTTTGACTGGTGGCGTGTATATATATTTTTCTATCTCCCCCCCAATGTTAAAGGGATAGTTCACCCAAATTACAGAATGACACATTGGTTTTACATTGGTCATCCTGCAGTATCAAAACATTTGTAACTCAATTATGTTACTCAAGATGATTTGTATAGTTCTTTCCCCCACCTCTGACATAGATGAGAATAGTCCCTGTACTCTCACAGCCTAGTAACTGTAACTGACAGACCCCCTCAGACCCAAACAGGCGTATTTGTGTGTTAATATCTACACCACACCAAATAAAAGCCCCAAAATTACTTTGCTTAACCATTCAAGCCCAGGGGAAACTCTAAACCACAGCTGTCCCTTGTGCCAAGGTTGGGAGGTGAGAGGGTTCCTTCACTTCAGGGCTCTTTTGAAAATATGAAAAATCCCTGGCCTCGGCATGTACATCCTTGTTGATAAAGAGCATTAGAGTAAACAAGCTTAAAGACAAACAGAATTGTGTGTGTTTGTGAAACGGTATGATTGAGATGTTTGAAGAAGAGGTTACATTGAGTGACCAACTCGCATTCCCTGGGTTTGTGATACGTGAAAATAGGAGAAGGATTTTAGACTGAAGATGAGATGGGAGGAACTGGACAACAAGGGAGCTGGACTGTGTAGTAAGATAAGAAAGCACAGTTCATGGGATCTACGAAACGGCCATGTAATTACATTGAGAGAGAGAGGCTAATGCTGAAAGCATTTTACAAATGCATATCTTTTACCAAATGAGTCATTCAGTAATTTAAAGAGGTCTGTTTTTCCCTCTTATCTAATTTCTATCAACTGCATTATCTACTCTTCTTCTGTAGTCGCTCATTGATTTTCAGTGTTTTTTGTCCCTCTCAAATTGACACGCTGCATCCTGTCTCCAAGGACTCCTGTGTCAGGACTCTGAGTGTCTGAGCCAGTCTCCCATGGGAACTATAACCAGGGGGGGCAAATCAAATCAGTTACTCACAAGTTTGGGCCACCTACCTATTATGTATCTGGTTTTACTGTCTGTTTAAAAAATGGGAACTTTTGAACAGACCTTGCTATGGCCTTGATTGATCAAAATATGTTGACATGGAAACATATATTTTGTTCCAGCAAAGCCTACATGTTCTTCTCACCGATCAAATTAGCATGTCTTCTGATGCTAGAGTTTCTCAGGCTTGCCGTTTTGCCTCGTGCTTCCCAATCATTCTCAACCAAACACTGACCCAACATGACAAATGGCCATTCCAACACGTGAATGTAAACATGCCTCCAAACATTCTCACGGACTAAGTACCATGCGAGAAACACACTGCCTGCCTATCTGAGATCACTGAACCTATGTCTAGAAAGCCAACTAGAATCAGAAGACTGAGAGCACAGATACAATAACAGAAGCATGTGCACAAGCGTGCGTGCACGCACACACACACTTCCTCTGTATCGATCAGAGTGGGATAGTCGGAGGGGGGATGGGGGAGTAGAGTGGTGTTTTCTGCCTGGTGGCGTCTGGGTGTCTTAATCAGTTGTTCCCGGTCTGGATGCTACCTGCCTCGCGTGGTGCTCTTTCCGTTCTCCTCGTCTAGAGTATCAGCACTTAACTACACTACCTACAGAAAGTAATAATCCCCTTTCATTTCTCACTACTTTAGCTATCAATGTTTTTGAAGCCTTATATTTTCAGAGTTCTGGTTACACTTTCAATTAGGCTTCTATCATCATTAAGCTTATTCAGCTTTTCAGGGTCTCAACTTACTGTTGCGAGTTAGAATAGTAGAATATACAAGGTGCAATTTTGAAAATGTGGTTGAGCATCAGCAGTTTTTCTCAATTAAGCCATGTCAAAAATGTTGGGAGTTAGTTTAGCGGCCAGCTATCTAAACTTGTTATCATGGTCGAATAACAGCCGGGGGGCAAACATTTCTCTATGGCAAAATGAGTAGAATTGCATGAAGTTAGTTATAAAATTGCAAAATCTTCTCTCCGCCCCATGGCAAAATGTGTAGAATTGCAGTAAACTTGCAGTTTTAAAGCAGCCATTGCAAAATGTGTAGAATTACATGAAATTAACTCTAAAACGTAGGGGGGGCACTAAAATGTTTTGCTCTGTGTGTGTGTGTGTGGATGTGGGTACGCAGACCTGTGAGCAACTGCGGCCCCTCATGATGAGTTCAAATTTTTTGTGGCCCATCCCCCATCAGTTGCCCATCCCTGGTCTAGTGTTTACATTGAGGGGCAATTCCATTACAACTATATGCAAAAGGACTACCTTTAACTATTAACACAGAATATTTGACAAAAACACATTTACTGGGAGAACTGTGCAGAAGCAAAAATTTGGTAACCGAATTTCTGTAAAATCTCCCTCTGTTTTTTTGGTGTCCACGTTTTCCAAAACTCTTCAATATCTGCTCAGAATTTAAGATTCAACAATGTCTGCAGAAAGAATGGGGTGTCAGCTATGACTTAAAAAAATATATATTTTGGTTATTGGACATCAAAGTAAAGCTAGGTTGAGAACAGTAAAGTATAGTACAATACAGGATAGTGTACTCAACTCTAGTGTGCTCTACTGTGTACTGAACTCTACTGTACTGAACTATACTCTACTTTTCTTTTGCTGTACTGTGCTGTCCAAACTTGTGAACCCAACTGTGGTTTGTGACTACTAAGATTTCCCATTGAAGCCAATTAAATTGCAGAAATTCCGTTACCGATCTTTCCGTTACCGGAATTTCGAATGATTCAAAAACAAAATTGATATCAGTAAGAACACTAACTAATTGATAGGTCTACCTTGTTACTTCTATGAACTTTCAATATCTTAAAGATATGTGGGCTTTTAATGGAATATCAAGGCACAAGGCAATGTGTCTTAAACTTTCAGAAGGCAGAACAATTTCTCAAACAAATATGAGTATTGTACAGAACAAAAATATAAACGCAACAATTTCAAAGATTTTACTGAGTTACAGTTCATATAAGGAAATCAGTCAATTGAAATAAATAAATTAAGCCCTGATCTATGGATTTCGGAAGATCCTTCGCCAGACGCCTCAATCTTCCTCACAAAGTCAGCCCGACGCCCAATGGACGTTGACAATGGTCACATGAACTGGCCCGAGCCAAGGCCTCCTGAGCGTGTTTCCACCCCAGGCAAACAGGACAGCACTCGTGAGTATCTTTTAATTTTCATTGTGAGAAAACATGCCCTAGGGCACGGTCAGAGGTTCAAACTCATCTGGTTAGCCTTTTTGAACTTAGTCTTACCACTGGCCATCTTACTCAAGCAAGGGAGCACTGGCTACACAAGCATAGCAGAAAGTAGTGGGTTTTAAGCTAACAAAACTGATACTAAGACCTAAAACTCACAACATCTAGGGGGACGAGTACTCTCTCCCCACTAACAGACAGCTAAGTCGTAGCCAAATCCTGTAGCCTTCGAGTGCTTGAAAAGTTGTAAATTGCGTCACACATACTTCCTTCAGGCGAGCTGAAGAGCGAAGAATTGAGAAAATGTATTCGGAGCCCTGGTATTACAGCCAGGAATGTGGGGCTTCCGAGGGCAGGCTCGGCATCCATTGGACCGTTCATTTCAGTTTGCTTCAGGTGAATAGGATTGGTCGTTGACTCCCCATAGTATGTTATACCGAGTGACCAACTGAAAGGGAACTTTAGTAACGCTCAGAGAACGCTCTAAGAATGTTATTTAAAAACATACACTGAACAAAAATATAAACGCAACATGCAACAATTTCAAAGATTTTACTGAGTTACAGTTCATATAAGGAAATCAGTAAATTGAAATAAATTAATTAGGCCCTATTCTATGGATTTCACATGACTGGGAATACAAATATGCATCTGTTGGTCACAGATACCTTTTATTAAAAGGTAGGGGCGTGGATCAGAAAACCAGTCAGTATCTGGTGTGACTACCATTTTCCTCGTGCAGCGCGACACATCTCCTTCGCATAGAGTTGATCAGGCTATTGATTGTGGCCTGTGGAATGTTTTCCCACTACTCTTCAATGGCTGTGTGAAGTTGCTGGATATTGGTGGGAACTGGAACACGCTGTCATACACGTCGATCCAGAGCATTCCAAACATGCTCAATGGGTGACGTCCGGTGAGTATGCAGGCCATGGAAGAACTGGGACATTTTCAGCTTCCAGGAATTGTGTACAGACCCTTGCGACATGGGGCTGTGCATTATCATGCTGAAACATGAGGTGATGGCTGCGGATGAATGTCACGACAATGGGCCTCAGGATCTCATCACGGTATCTCTGTGTATTCAAATTGCCATCGATAAAATGCAATTGTGTTCATTGTCCATAGCTTAGGCCTGCCCATACCATAACCCCACCGCTACCATGGAGCACTCTGTTCACAACGTTGACATCAGCAAACCGCTCGCCCACACGACGCCATACATGTGGTCTGCAGTTGTGAAGCCGGTTGGATGTACTGCCAAATTCTCTACACCGACGGCTTATGGTGTAGAAATTAACATTCAATTCTCTGGCAACAGCTCCAGTCAGCATGCCAATTGCGCGCTCCCTCAACTTGAGACGTGTGGCATTGTGTTGTGTGACAAAACTGCACATTATAGAGTGACCTTTTATTGTCCCCAGCACAAGGTGCACCTGTGTAATAATCATGCTGTGTAATCAGCTTCTTGATATGCCACACCTGTCAGGTGTATGGATTATCTTGGCAAAGGAGAAATGCTCACTAACAGGGATGTAAACAACATTTTAGAGAAATAAGCTTTTTTTGAGTATGGAACATTTCTGAGATCTTTTATTTCAGTTCATAAAACATGGAACCAACACTTTTATATTTTTGTTCAGTGTAGTGGGCAGGGGTCTTTACTTCAACATTATAATGTTTTGATGTATTTCTAATACCTTTTTAATACTTTTTCTGGTAGATATTTTCGAAAAAACCCTTTTCCATCTGTTTGACCAGAAATCAAAGCCTTTGCTTATTCCTATATATGCCTTTAATTTCGAACAAAGTATAGGATCTTAGCTTTCATTTGACATCCAATTTGACATGCTCCTATGAACTTCACATGTTCGTGCTCATGGGTCCTTTTACATGGAATTTGACCTGAGGTCATTTACAGACTACGATGGAAGAAAAATAACTTAAGGGAATTATTGGAATTTCACACAGTGTCAGCCTCGGGGCCCCAATAAAATTCAATTATCCAAAATTTCACTGTGGCAGTCACCGTCTAGACTGGGTTTAATGACAGCCACAGCTGCTCACAAGTCAACCCCATCCTCTGTACAAACCACTACTACAACCCCCCCCCCCTTCTTCCCAAAAACCCACCAAAGCCTACCCCCAAAAAACAGTCATTGCTGCTGGGGATTAACAAACCTTGAACGCTACTGTGCCACCCCTCACCCCCCCTTCTCTGCCCTTAATTCCACGTACCATCCCCTCTAGTTTTCAGGACTAGTTTGGGGCTAATCCCAAACCTCCAGCACTGACAACCGACAACAATCTCCCCAAAATAGTACCCACTTTAGTAACCCCCCCCCCCCTCCACCACTACACCCCCAATGATCTCAGCTCAGTCTGGGTTGGTCAAATTCCCTGTAATCGCCACACAAAGACCAGTGTGATGTCACAAGATGAAGGATTATGAAATTGTATGGGCAAAGTCCACTTTTGACTACGGTAACACTCAGTAGAGCACCACTATTTAAAAGCAAGCTGTCAGCACTAAACAGATAGACCTTTTGTCTTTGAACTTCACTTCCCCCATGGGTCTACCATTTATAGAGCCTGTAGGTTCAGAGTATCAAATGACCAAGGTGTCTTTGAGCTTTCTCTTGATGTCTGTATGTGCAAGAACTTGTAAAATTGCTTGTCATTCAAAATAGAGGCCGACCATAACTAACGAAATTACATTTAACGAAAATGTATGCTTAATCCAGTATAAACTAATGTGTGTATATAATTTATTACACGAGACTAATTCTACAGCACAACAGAGTCATGTCTTAAGTGTAAAAATAACAATGACTCAATAATCCATGCCTTCTGGGAATGCTATAAAGTCCAAAAGTCATGGGTGGCGTTAGAAAGTTGTCTGGTGCTTTATTATCAAAAAGTTTCTTTATTTAAATGTTGAACGTGCATGGGCAATGGAGAGAAACAAAATGGTGCAGTTTGAGGCCATGTGGCTGAGAGTGATGCGGGACTGGAGATGGGGGTGTGAGCAGGTGGGTCTGGGCACGGGTGATGTTGTGGATGTTTGTGTGCATCTGTCGTTTTTTTATGTGGATGTTTTGTATTGTTAATAAAGCCCGCCGATTTATAGGTTGACCGATTTATTATCCTTTTAGGATATATTTTTATCTGCGTTTTGGTTAATCCACCGAAAAGGACAGATATAAGATGCGGAGAAAACGCTAAGAAAAAAGTTGTCTTTATAGAACTTGACTTTTATTTTTGAATTTCATTATTATGTCTGGCTGGCATTCTTTACATGGCTATACGCCTATCTTGCCTTGGCGCGCTACAGCAAGACTGGACACTGTCACCCAATGTAACTACACCAGTCGGAGAGGAGAGTGAACTACTGCTTCTATGGTGAGTGCTAAGTAGATATAAGCTTGCCAGCTCAATAAAGTGCCAAAAATGCGCACTGGCCATATACTGTTACATGAAGTGTCATCGTAGGGTGTAAAGCAAGTGCCGTGCTAAGAAACCTCAACTCTGTGGTATCGTTACAGCCCTTTAGTGAAGCCCGCAAAATATGGTGTGTTATACAGTACCAGTCAAAAGTTTGGACACACCTACTCATTTAAGGGTTTTTCTTTATTTTAAAAATGTTTTACATTGTAGAGTAATAGTGAAGACATCAAAATTATGAAATAACACATGGAATCATGTAGTAAGCAAAAAAGTGTTAAACAAACCAAAATATTTTTTATTTGAGATTCTTCAAATAGGCACCCTTTGCCTTGATGACAGCTTTGCACACTCTTGGCATTCTCTTAACCAGCTTCACCTGGAATGCATTTCAATTAACAGATGTGCCTTCTAAAAAGTTAATTTGTGGAATTTCTTTCCTTCTTAATGCGTTTGAGCCAATCCGTTGTGTTGTGACAAGGTAGGGGGTATACAGAAGATAGCCCTACTTGGTAAAAGACCAAGTCCATATTTTGGCAAGAACAGCTCCAATAAGCAAAGAGAAACGACAGTCCATCATTACTTTAGGACATGAAGGTGAGTCAATATGGAACATTTCAAGAACTTTAAAAGTTTCTTCAAGTGCAGTTGCAAAAACCATCAAGGATATGATGAAACTGGCTCTCATGAGGACCACCACAGGAATGGAAGACCCAGAGTTACCTCTGCTGCAGAAGATAAGTTCATTAGAGTTACCAGCCTCAGAAATTGCAGCCCAATTTCTCAGAGTTCAAGTAACAGACACATCTCAACATCAACTGTTCAGAGGGGACTGTGTGAATCAGGCCTTCATGGTCGAATTGCTGCAAAGAAACCACTACTAAAGGACACCAATAAGAAGAAGAGACTTGCTTCGGCCAAGGAACACAAGCAATGGACATTAGACCGGTGGAAATTTGTCCTTTGGTCTGGAGTCCAAATTTGAGATTTTTGGTTCCAACCGCTGTGTCTTTGTGAGACGCGGTGTGGGTGAACGGATGATCTCCGCATGTGTATTTTCCACTGTAAAGAATGGAGGAGATGGTGTGGGGGTGCTTTTCTGGTGACACTGTCTGTGATTTATTTAGAATTCAAGGCACACTTAACCAGCATGGCTACCACAGCATTCTGCAGTGATATGCCATCCCATCTGGTTTGGGCTTAGTGGGACTATCATTTTGTTTTTCAACAGGACAATGACCCAACACACTTCCAGGCTGTATAATGGCTATTTTACCAAGAAGGAGAGTGATGGAGTGCTGCATCAGATGACCTGGCCTCCACAATCCCCAAACCTCCACTTGATTTGAGATGGTTTGGGATGAGTCGGACCACAGAGTGAAGGAAAAGCAGCCTACAAGTGTTCAGCATATGTGACAACTCCTTCAAGACTGTTGGAAAAGGGGGCAATGCAAATGGGCCGGGTAGCCATGATTAGCTGTTCAGAAGTCTTATGGCTTGGGGGTAGAAGCTGTTAAGAAGCCTTTTGGACCTAGACTTGGCGCTCCGGTACTGCTTGCCGTGCGATAGTAGAGAGAACAGTCTATGACTAGGGTGGCTGGAGTCTTTGACAATTTTTAGGGCCTTCCTCTGACACCGCCTGGTATAGAGGTCCTGGATGGCAGGAAGCTTGGCCCCAGTGATGTACTGGGCCGTACGCACTACCCTCTGTAGGGCCTTGCGGTTGGAGGCCGAGCAGTTGCCATACCAGGTGGTCATGCAACCTGTCAGGATGCTCTCGATGGTGCAGCTGTAAAACTTTTTGAGGATCTGAAGACCAATGCCAAATCTTTTTAGTCTCTTGAGGGGGAATAGGCTTTGTCATGGTGTGTTTGGACCATGATAGTTTGGCGATGTGGCCACCAAGGAACTTGAAGCTCTCAACCTGTTCCACTACAGCCTGTTCCACTACGGTGCTCAGTCCTCTTTTTTCCCCCTGTAGTCCACAATCATCTCCTTTGTCTTGATCACGTTGAGGGAGAGGTTGTTATCCTGGCACCACACAGCCAGGTCTCTGACCTCCTCCCTATAGGCTGTCTCATCGTCGTCGGTGATCAGGCCTACCACTGTTGTGTCGTCGGCAAACTTTATGATGGTATTGGAGTCGTGCCTGGCCATGCAGTCATGGGTGAACAGGGAGTACAGGAGGGGACTGAGCTCTACGGACAATTCCTTTTGACCTCATGGCTTGGTTTTTGCTCTGACATGCACTGTCAACTGTGGGACCTTTACATAGAGAGGTGCTTGCCTTTCCAAATCATGTCCAATCAATTGAATTTACCACAGGTGGACTCCAGTCAAGTTGTATAAACATCTCAAGGATAATCAATGGAAACAGGATGCACCTGAGCTCAATTTCGAATCTCATAGCAAAGGGTCTGAATACTTAGGTAAATAAGGTATTTCTGTTTTTTATTTTTAATAAATTAGCAACATTTTCTAAAACCCTGTTTTTCGCTTTGTCATTATAGGGTATTGTGTGTAGATTAATTGAGTATTTTTATTTATTTAATCCATTTTAGAATAAGGCTGTAACGTAACAATGTGGAAAAGGGGAAAGAGTCTGAATAATTTCAGAATGAATTGTATATACGCAACATACAACAATTTCAACGATTTTACAAAGTTACAGTTCATATAAGGAAATTAGTCAATTGAAATGAATGAATTAGTCCCTAATCTATGGATTTCACATGACTGGGCAGGGGCACAGCCATGGGTGGGCCTGGGAGGGCATAGGCCCACCCACTGGGGAGCCAGGCCCAGCCAATCAGAATTAGTTTTCCCCCACAAAAGGGCTTTATTACAGACAGAATTGCTCCTCAGTTTCATCAGCTGTCCGGGTGGCTGGTCTCAGACCATCCCGCAGGTGAAGAAGCCGGATGTTGAGGTCCTGGGCTGGCGTGGTTACACATAGTCTGCGGTTGTGAGGCCGGTTGTATGTACTGCCAAATTCTGGCAGTATGTACAACTGTTGGAGGCAGCTTATGGTAGAGAAATGAACATCCAATTCTCTGGCAACAGCTCTGGAGGACATTCCTGCAGTCAGCATGCCAATGGCACACACCCTCAAAACTTGAGACATCTGTGGCATTGTGGTGTGTGACAAAACTGCATGTTTTAGTTGCCTTTTATTGGCCCCAGTAGAAGGTGCGCCTGTATAATGATCATGCTGTTTAATCAGCTTCTTGATATGCCACATGTCAGATGGATGGATGATCTTGGCAAAAGAGAAATGCTCACTAACAGGGATGTAAACAAATGTGTGCACAACATTTTGGAGAAATAAGCTTCTTATGCATATGGAACATTTCTGGGATCTTTTATTTCCGTTCATGAAACATGGGACCAACACTTTACACGTTGCGTTTATATTTTTGTTCAGTATGTATGCATGCATGCATACACGCATACATACAGTGCCTTCAGAAAGTATTTACACCTCTTGACTTATTCCACATTTTGTTGTTACACCCTGAATTTAAAATGGATTGAGATTTTGTGACAGATCTACACACTATCCCAAAATGTCAAAGGGGAATTTTGTTTTTAGAATTTTTTACAAAGCTGAAACGTCTTGAATCAACAAGTATTTAACCCCTTTGTAATGGTAAGCCTAAATAAGTACAGGAGTAAAAATGTGCTTAACATGTCAAGTCTGTGGGCAATAATGGTGGTTCAACCACAAAGACCAGGGAGGTTTCCCAATGCTTCGCAAAGAAGGGCACCTATTCGTAGATGGGTGAAAATAAAAAAAGCAGACACTGAATATCCCTTTGAGCATGGTGAAATTATCAATTACGCTTTGGATTGTGTATCAATACACCCAATCAGCATGGCTACCACAGTATTCTGCAGCGATACGCCATCCCATCTGGTTTGGGATTAGTGGGACTATCATTCAAAAAAAAAATTTAAAACTCTTACGCGGCCTGCCCAAACGGGCTCGGGAGAGGCGAAGGTCGAGTCATGCGTCCTCTGAAACATGACCCGCTAAAACCGCGCTCCTTAACACCCGCCCACTTAACCCAGAAGCCAGCTGCACCAATGTGTCGGAGGAAACACCGTTCAACTGACGACTGAAGTCAGCCTGCAGGTGCCCGGCCCGCCACAAGGAGTTGCTAGAGCGCGATGAGCCAAGTAAAGCCCCCCCACCCGGCCAAACCCTCCCCTAACCAGGACGACGCTGGGCCAATTGTGCGCCACCCTATGGGACTCCCGGTCTCGGCCAGTTGTGACACAGCCTGGGATCGATCCCAGATCTGTAGTGACGCCTCAAGCCCTGTGATGCAGTGCCTTAGACCACTGCGCCACTCGGGAGGCCCCTCCGCCCAAGAATTTAAATGGCAGAAAAATCCCTGCTTAGAAGAGATTTAAAATGGCTACAATTGTTTCGTGGCCCGCCACCGAACATGTCCTTTGGATTTGGCATGCAGTTTGATTACAGTTGATACTGTTTCCAGGATGAACCACCTCTGTAGGGTAGGGTTGTTGTTGCGCTGTCTTGGTGTTTTTCATTTGGAGGAAAAATGTAATAAACACCGTAAATCTGTTTTTTCTATAGTCCTATGCTTTAGCTTACAGTGGTAAGATCATAGGGTATGTTGGTGCCAGTGAAATGTAATTGTCAAAGGGCCCCAGCAGCACTGCTGCTGTCTTTTAGAGCCCTCTGCTGGATATTAACTTGCATCTCTTACAGTGGAGGAGTGAAAAATGTCTTGAAAGGTTTTTTATATGTCAATGCCGGACACAACTTCTTAAGCAATTACAAAATATTGAAATCATCTGTCTCTCTCTGTCTGTCTGCAGCTTTGTGGTGTAACTGCACCACAGCCCAGTGTCAGAAGACTGGCTCCCAGTGTGAGACAGACGGGGCCTGCATGGCCTCCACATCCTTCATCGACGGCCAAGAGCAGCACATTCGTATCTGCATCACCCGGGACAAGCTGGTACCCCCGGGCCAACCCTTCTACTGCCTGAGCGCTGAGGGCCTCCTCAACACACACTGCTGCTACACTAACTACTGCAACAGCCTCAACCTCAAAGTGCCATCTGGTGAGCTCCACACACATTCAACAGGGATAGGCTATCTGCTGCCATAGAAGACATTGGTCTCAAACATAGTTCACAGTTGTGTGTGGGTTGTTATGTTTACTCATTAAATATATACTGAATTAAAATATAAATGCAACATGTAAAGTGTTTCATGAGCTGAAATAAAATATCCCAGAAATGTTCCATATGCACAAACAGCTTATTAATGTTGTGCACAAATGTGTTTACATTTTTACATCCCTGTTAGTGAGCATTTCTCCTTTGCCAATATAATCCATCCACCTGACAGGTGTGGCATATCAAGAAGCTGACTAAACAGCATGATCATTACATAGGTGCAACTTGTAATGGGGACAATAAAATGTCCCCAGCACAATGTGCAGTTTTGTCACACAACACAATGCCACAGATGTCTCAAGTTTTGAGGGAGCATGCAATTGGCATGCTGACTGCAGGAATATCCACCAGAGCTGTTGCCAGATAATTGAATGTTCATTTCTCTACCATAAGCCGCCTCCAACGTTGTTTTAGAGAATTTGGCAGTATGTCCAATCGGCTTCACAACCACAGACCACATGTAACCACGCCTGCCCAGGACCTCCACATTCGGCTTCTTCACCTGCGGGACGGTCTGAGACCAGCCACCCAGACAGCTGATGAAACTGTGAGTTTGAACAACAGAATAATTATCAGAAACCATCTCAGGGAAGCTCATCTGCGTGCTCGTCGTCCTCAACATGGTCTTGTATGGCATCATGTGGGCGAGCACTTTGCTGATGTCAACGTTGTGAAAAGAGTGCCCCATGGTGGCGGTGGGGTTATGGTATGGGCAGGCACAAGCTGTGAACAACTAACACAATTGCATTTTATCGATTGCAATTTGAATGCACAGAGATACCGTGACGAGATCCTGAGCCCCATTGTCCTGCCATTCATCCTCCACCATCACCTCATGTTTCAGCATGATAATGCACGGCCATCACCCATGTTGCAAGGATCTGTACACAATTCCTGGACGTTCCCGCCAATATCATGCAACTTCGCACTGCCATTGAAGAGGAGTGGGACAACATTCCACGGGCCACAATCAACAGCCTGATCAACTCTATGCAAAGGAGATGTGTCACGCTGCATGAGGCAAATGGTGGTCACACCAGATACTGGCTGGTTTTCTGATCTATACCCCTACCTTTTTTTTAAGTATCTGTGACCAACGGATGCATATCTGTGTCCCCAGTCATGTGAAATCCGTAGATTAGGGCCTAATTTATTTATTGAAATTGACCGATTTCCTTATGAACTGTAACTCAGTAAAATCTTTGAAATTGTAAAGTGTTGCGTTTTATATTTTTGTTCAGTGTAAATTAAATGTGAAATATGTATTTATTCTCATTGTCTCTCTTCACTCTTTCTCAGTGACGCTGCGGCCGGGCCTGGGGGGCGGCTTTGGCCCTGATGGTACATGGGGTCCGGTGGAGCTGGTGGCAGTGATCGCAGGGCCCGTCTGCCTGCTGTGTGTGCTGCTAATCATGGGTGTGTTCCTGTTCCAGTACCACCAGAGGGCCTACAGCCACAGGCAGAGGCTGGAGGTGGACCCCTCCTGTGACCACCTCTACATGGCCAAGGACAAGACCCTGCAGGACCTCATCTACGACATGTCCACCTCTGGATCAGGCTCTGGTCAGTACAGCATAGCTGGGGCTCTCTCTGGGTGTCTGATCTATTGAATCAGTCATAAAACAGGAACAAATAAATTAGTGACTGTGGCTTTAATGATGTCTTCCATAGAAAAATTAAATCCATAGGGGGAAATGTGGTTGATATTCTGTGGTTGATATTAGGCAATGTGATTCATTGTCTGACCGTATATTCCTCTCTCTTTTTGCCTTGTCTCTGTGTCCCGAATGTCTCGGTCCTCTCCCTCCTCTGTCTCTGTGCAGGCCTCCCTCTGTTTGTCCAGCGGACGGTGGCCAGGACCATTGTGCTGCAGGAGATCATAGGGAAGGGGCGTTTCGGAGAGGTATGGCGTGGCCGCTGGAGAGGAGGAGACGTGGCGGTGAAGATCTTCTCATCCAGAGAGGAGCGCTCCTGGTTCCGGGAGGCTGAGATCTACCAGACCGTCATGCTGCGCCACGAGAACATCCTGGGATTCATCGCCGCAGACAACAAAGGTAAACACTGGCCGTCGTCGTGTGACATCACAACAGATTTTCCCCTTCAAAGAGCACTGCTTGTAGCTTTCTGGTGTTTAGGTCAGTTTTCCGTATTAGGTGGTGTAGTGTCTAAAAATTGGTCTCTAAACTTAGTCTCTCTTTCTCTCATAGATAATGGCACATGGACCCAGCTGTGGCTGGTGTCAGACTACCACGAGTACGGCTCTCTGTTTGACTACCTGAACCGTTACTCCGTCACCATCGAGGACATGATCAAACTGGCACTGTCGGCTGCCAGCGGCCTGGCACACCTGCACATGGAGATCCTGGGAACACAGGGTGTGTGTGTGTGTGTGTGGTACTTGTGCCCATGTGCAAACTGGATTGCATGTTGCTGTATGTGTGTATTCTTCTGGACTCTTTGATTTGTTCCCTACTCCCCCTTTTCCTGGCCTCTAGCTCTGCAAACAGTGAATGTAGGCCATGCTTCTAGCTGGTAGGAAACTCCAGTTCGGGGTTATTGATCTGCCTAGTATGAGTTGCATAGCAGCCCCTCTAAACTAAAGCATCTCTTGATAGGTCAATTATTAACGTCATTCAACATTTGAAGTTTTGTTGACTGTCATTGGAAGCCAGTGGTATACTGCAGATAACCATGATTGTTTGATTTAAATGAATTGGACAACATAAAACACATTTCACACAAACATGTTAATGATCAGTTACATGAGTTCAATTGATTGCCAGGAATGCAGTAATTGTCAGGTAGGCTAACTCTCTCGGCCTTCGTCTAGGTAAGCCTGGTATTGCCCACCGGGACCTCAAGTCTAAGAACATCCTGGTGAAGAAGAACAGTACCTGTGCCATCGCTGACCTTGGGCTGGCAGTGCGCCACGAGTCTACCACTGACACCATAGACATCGCTCCCAACCAGAGAGTGGGCACCAAGAGGTACAAACACACACATACCCTCAACCTTAAGAAGTACTTGATTTCTCAACTTCACCCACTGACCCCCCCCAATACATCCCACCACCTATCAGGGATATAGACCAGCTTACAAACACATATTTGCTCTCTTTCAGGTACATGGCCCCTGAGGTCTTGGATGAGAGCATCAACATGAGGCACTTTGATTCGTTTAAGTGTGCAGACATCTACGCTCTGGGGCTGGTCTACTGGGAGATCGCACGCCGCTGCAACGCTGGAGGTCAGACAGGCTCCCCCCTCAGCACACTCTGGCTGAGTCCCAACTGGCACCCTATTCCCTATATCAGGGATCATCAACTAGATTCAGCCTCGGGACGATTGTTTCTTGAGCGGATGGTCAGAGGGCCGGAACATAATTACAAATAATTTGTAGGCTGCAAATTGACCCAAGAAGCCCAAAGAGATATAATATTTGACTAAAACTTAATCATTTCAAACCTTGCTTACATTTGTATTCGATCACATACACTGAATGTACAAAACATTTCATAGACTGACCAGGTGAAAGCTATGAACCCTTATTGATTTCACTTAAATCCACTTCAATCAGTGTAGATGAAGGGGAGGAGACAGGTTAAAGAAGGATTTTGTATGTGTGCCATTCAGAGGGTGAATGGGCAAGACAAAAGATTTAAGTGCCTTTGAACGGGATATGGTAGTAGGTGACAGGCGCACCGGTTTGTGTCAAGAACTGCAACGCTGCTGGGTTTTTCACGTTCAACAGTTTCCTGTGTGTATCAAGAATGGTCCACCACCCAAAGGACATCCAGTCAACTTGACACAACTGTGGGAAGCATTGGAGACAACATGGGGGGAAGGTGTTCTGTTTTGTTTTGTACACAGTGTATATCTCTCTATTATGCGTGGGAATACTTTGGAACAGATTTCCTAAATTAAAATCACTTGAAGCTGATTTGCTGGTGTTTTTACAGTCTTTTTTATGTCCAACAAAAAAAAATTAAAAAAATAACTTGGGTGCCAAATAAAATCTCCCGCACGCCGAATTCGGCACGCCAGTTGGGGAACCCTGCCCTATATAGTGCACTACTGTTGAACAGGGCCCATAGGGCTCCCTATAGTAGTGCACGATATAGGGAAAAGGGTGTCATTTGGGTTGCATACAGTATCTCTGTCACTGTAGTTAAAAGTTTAATTCACCATCAATTAGAAACTGGACCTTTCCTGACCTTTGACCTCTGCCCCTAGGTATCCATGAGGAGTACCAGCTTCCCTACTATGATCTGGTGCCCTCTGACCCCTCCATAGAGGAGATGAGGAAGGTGGTGTGTGACCAGAAACTACGGCCCAACGTGCCCAACTGGTGGCAGAGCTACGAGGTAGGGATGGACACATATAGCTATGCATGCTCTTTTAAGGTCAATCAAACGATCCTATTATGATAGCACAGCAGTCGCTCACTGATATGAAAGTGTCACTGGTTTCTTATAAGTATTACATTGTATGCTTGTGTATTTAAATGAAGTATGTTCATTTGCCGGGCTTGTTCTCTGTGGGTGCATTGGTGGTTTTGATAAGCTTGTTTAGCCCTGTGCATATCTGCACCATATTTGCATGTATGACTTTCTCTAATCTCACTTTCTTCATGTTCGCTCTACCCTTGGTCCAATTTTCCTGCCCAGAGCTTTAGATAACACTCTACTTTATCTCTCCTTATTTTTTCCCCTCCCCCCAGGCCCTGCGTGTAATGGGAAAGATCATGAGGGAGTGTTGGTATGCCAACGGAGCCGCCCGCCTCACCGCCCTGCGCATCAAGAAGACCCTGTCCCAGCTCAGTGTCCAGGAGGACATCAAAGTCTGAGAGGGTCCCGTCCCAAAGACCTGAGGAGAGCGCTTGGGACCCTGTCCCGCACTAAAGGATACGGAGAGCGAAAGAGAGGGGTCAGGGTCTTTTCAAAGAATGCAATGACAAAAGCAAAATGTAAAAGAATACTTCATAAAAACTCTCCTGCCAGTCTTTTTAAAGCCACCACTGTTTGAGTTGTGACAAGCCCTACCTCGCCTATTCAGCCAAAACTACTGACAAACCCTGTCCCCAACCTACCCCATCCTTCTGTCCCTGCAGCCCCCCTTCTCTGTTCTGTTCCTACTAAAATGTCTGCCAACGCAATTACTGCTACTACTAGTATTGCCCCTGACAATGCCCATGTTAATCTCAATGGCAGGATATATACTGTATACAACTGTGTATTTAGTAACAGAATGTGTAATTTAATTGTAAACTTTTTTTAAGTAACTTTCCCGAAAGACTTATCAAAGGACACTAATGGTTTTACCCTATAGATTAATTTATTTTTGTTCTGTTTGTCTTTATACTGTATTCATGCCATGTTGAATTGCTTTTGGGAGAGGTCTAACTGTTTTGAGTGTTTCTTTTGTCAGGGAGTATATAGGGGGAATTTCTATGAATGCTGTGTAGGGGTCATTCCACCAATTCGGTGCCTTTTGGGGAAAAAAACGTTCGATTTCACAAAATGTTTACATTCTGTCATAAAGAGCACATGTTCAACTTAATAAAAAACGTTTTCCCATCTCAAGAGGTAAAAAAAAAAAGACTATAGTACGTGCCTATCAAGTAAAGTAATAAATATATAGGTTGACCGTAACAGGGTTGACGATTTCCTCTTAAATCAGCAGCAGGGAGGGGCAATTGAATGCAAGCTTCACAAAAAAAACATCAAAAAACATTCTAGCCTGTCTAACTATGGGTAACATGGTTGATGTGTTATGCTCGACCCACTCAATTTTCCACCACAAAACACCAGAAAATTGCCAAAAAGAGTAGAATCAGCTCACCTGCTTTTACACTATGATTTCACTATTCGATGTTCAGAGTTTCACCATATTAAAACGAGAGTTCAGTTCACGTAACAGGGTTGACCTTTAAAATTAGGGACAGGTATTTTTTTCTCCTTAAAATGAATCACTAATCACATGAAATATATAATAATCTTCAGAAATGACTTTGTCAAAGCAACAAAATAAATAGTGCTTCACAATTATGGTGAAAACTTAGAGAAATGTTGAGGTTAAGTGGGTTAAAATCTTCCTGGAAGTCAGAGGGTGCATGGAGGGACATGTCAAAATGCTGAATTCTGGCACTTTAACAAGTCTTCATATAGAACATCTGATTTATTGAATTCTCCCTGTGGTCTATATTAAAGGGCACTTCATTGAATATAACAGGCTTTTAAAATTAAATATTGGTGCACAATTTCTACTTAAAATATCAAAGGGGAGCAAAAGGCACTAATTTGTGGAAACGATCCTGTTGTAGACGGATCTCTGTTGTACATACAAACTAAGAAATTGCTTTTAAAATCCATGAGGACCAAGTCTTCCTCATTTATCGGGTCATGTTATCTATCATTTATGGTAGCAGTGGTCTATGAGTCACTGAGATATCAGCTTACATAGATTTAAAGTAACTATGTTTCCCATTACTACATCCATTGTTGTGTTTTGTAACTCCTATTTCCCACTTAGAGGCAGGAATGGTCCATACAAACACCTGGCTTTATCGTATTTCATGGCGATGGACTGTATTGTAGCCATTTTGTAAACACACACATCAATTGTGGGTTGCTGTTTGTAATTATTTTTTTATTATTTTCTCACAATACCTCATGTATGTTTCCCCTCAGGTGATATTCTCCCTGACCAAGTATTATCACTGTACATACAATAACTTTTTAAGGTGTGACTATATATGACCCTTTTTGATTTGAGTTTCCATTGATATTTGAATAATGTTTTGGAACGTTTGCCAACAGTTGAACACTGGTTACTGGTCTTGGATGGGAGACAATTGGAGAGGCTTATATGTGCTGTCAATCATCCACTGATAAACCAATGGAATATATCCAAAGCAACACTACTGTACACTCTGAGTCATTGAAAGTGCATACTGAGTCCCTCCTATTTGATGTCTCCCATTACTATAGAACGGTATTTGATTTTGAGTCAATATTCCACTCCATATTCATAAATTCTACCCCACCTACATTACCTCTTTGATATGCAAATTGTAAATCGTTTGTATAATGGATGATGATTTATCTCTGATGTCAAAAATCTTATTTCCACCATGTATTTTGTTTTCAGGAAAATAATATGTACTGTTAAATTTGTCGCTTTATTTAATTTTTTTGTTGAGCACAAACTCCAAAGGTACGTGAAGCCTCCTTCCTTGTGTTCTTAATCCTGCCAGTTTACTGTGAGTTCCTATAAAAGGCTCTGCAGGGCCAATGTGTTCACTCCACAGCACCTCAGCCAAACCGTTCTCAACACCCCTCACTGTTTTACTGCAGATCACACCAGTGAAAGCAGAGGGTGTTTATAATATATTAATGAAGCATTTTAATCACAGTTCTTCAGATTTGGTGATTGGTAAATACCTCTCGCAGATTTCTTCACATTTTCAGAAAGCTAAGTAACAGTGAGGAGTCACCAGACCCTCTGTAAAGGGTGCTTATTCAGTGTGGCTGTAGCACAAAAAGATTGTCGTTTAACTTTTTTGTGAAAAAATTAATACTACTGATACTTATCAATGCTGTTCCACTGGAAATATGTATGGCCTGTATGTATTTATTTGATTTAATTTGTGACGATGTCATGCTCGCCTGTACTGTATAGTTTGTTTATAGTTCTTGGGAGATGTCCAAGAGGACATGGTGTGTGTACATGTGCATATTTTTCCTGAAAATGTGGTTACTTATGTTTTTGGCTGTGAGTGGGGTACAGAGCCTGGGTGTTTTCTGCGTACTGTTAGGAGGTGAGTCAAGATTTTCCGTCCTTGATCGGGGAGTGACCCTATGCAAACGTCATAGGCCATGGTTGGGATGTGTCTCTATGGCCTTGTTTTGAGCACATACTGTTATTAAGGGGAATTATGACAAGATGAAATGTTGTATGCTGTTGTATTGAACTATGGAGTGTTTAATGAAGCGATGAATCATGAGAACACCCAGGTCTCTGTCCAGACATCTGGACAAAGAAATCAAAATAAGCTTTTAAAACCGAGTGAAAACCTTTTCAGGACAAGTATCCAATCTTGTATATAGGTAATATTATATAGCCTATAGTAATAAATACAACTGTTTTACATTATTTTTGTCTGTTTATTTGCTCACACCAGTATGTACATCTAATGCAAAAACTGTTTCTAATCATTCATTTTGGTGTATGCATCTTTCAATATTTTTCGGATGCAACCTTAATTATGTCTTCCTACCCCTCATTCAAATCAAAAGGAAAGTTTAATGTCCCTCTCTATTCCCTGTAATAATGCTTCGTCCACAGTTGCTGATTCATGTTCACAAACGTGTGGTCAGCAGTCTCATTACCCTGACTTCAGGCTGTATTCTATCAGATCCGTGCTAGCCGACACCCGCATAGCAGTTGTTTTGGCGGTGGAAGATGCAACTGCGTTAGAGCTGTCAAATCCACAAGCGGCTCCCGGCATTATACCTAAAGCGGACATTGCCATTGGCTGCACAGTTTGTATTTGTATTTGAGGATCCCATTTAGCTGCTGCCAAGACCGCAGCTACTATTCCTGGGGTCCAGCAACATAAAGGCAGTTGCATTAAGATAAATCCCATGCAGCCGTTTTTACAAGTTCAGACACTGGAATATGTGATGTAATCTACATTGATTAGGTTGATAAAAATCATTTTGTTTAATGATTTTCAATTTGAGCGTCATTTCTATATAGCCTACACGTTCTCGTTCGGAAATTCTAATGCGAGTGAGACGGGTGTGGCTTCTTGACAATGATCACGATTTGAAAGCTCCAACGCAGTTACACCGCCGACACATCAGCTATGCGGGGTGTCGGCTATCGCCGGTTAATGCTTGATCTGATTAAATCTAGGCCATAGTGTTACATCACATCCTGCTCATCCCACAACCTCTCGCTGACCTACACCCACTCAGTTACACATCAACCCTACTGCTTCACCAAGACAAAACATTCAAAAGTGCATGTCAAAACGAATGGCAGAAAACTGCAGAAAAACACAACCCCATGTAAGATAAATAATATGTATTGCTCATGCATTAAATTAGAACTTCAATTCACATGAGTAGTAGAAAAAAATCGTATTCATACTAAAAGTCAATTTTGAAAAATAAAATTTTAAAATGTACTGAGTCAATGGCCCAAGGAAGTCCTTTTCATTCATCGAGATTGGTTTGCCCTCGGAATGTGAAAAAGGAAAGTGCTGGAAGTAATGAAAGGCTCAAACTGGATCCTATAACAAGGATGAAAGAAAATGGAATATAGCCAGGGCAATAAGGTCATGTCTAATGCTTCACTGATCTACCTCAGGAGCGCTTACAACAGCCAATCAGGAGACTAGAAAAGGTTCACAAGCAAAAGTGACCGACTCCATCATGATCAATCCACACACTCACGCTACATGTTGTTGAAAACTTTCTAAAATAAATCTTGTTGGGATTGGGAAATGAGTCAAACTTAAAAGGCAAAATAATTTATCACGTAGCTTTAGAAGGATTTTGAAGAACAAGGCTAAGCAAGCCCTAAAAACAACCCCATGTTACTGCCACACCATGAACCATTTCTCCAGTCTTCTGGGTCAAAATAAATGTGTGTCAAGACAAACAAGCACAAAATTTTTTTAAACATTTTGTTACATTTACATAAATATTCTACAGCAGTTCCATCTCCGACATTCCAGACTTCACATACTGTAACCAAGGCAGCAGAGTTTCCATTGTAGATTTTTATATCTTCAAGTTCCACTGTGACATTCATTAACCTGTGATCCATGATTGGCTGGCTAGTCGTGCTTTAGAGATTCCAGACCTATGGATGATGGGTAAAGGAATGCTGCTCAGTTTAGGGCCAGGGTGGGAAGTGACTGACTCCTCTCTCCAGTGTATCTTCAGACCAAATGGGAGAGAATAGGTGGGGAATGGATTTGTCTGAGAAGTGGCAAATTGATCCCCTTCATATAACTACACATCATTCCTGTACTGTATAGGTCCACCACCTGCACATACAGAGGTTGTGTTTGGCTTCCCAGAATGGACATACAGCGCCACTCCATTGGCCACTTCTGGACCTGTTTCTTGTTTGGGTCTTTTTGGTTGCTTGGGTTTTGGCTTGGTTTACAGTGTTCCTGTATGTCCCTTGTTACTGTATGTGTCTATATTGCTTGATTGAGAAAGTCAATGGGACTTCACATTTTTATGGAGAGAGAGAGATAGAAAGAGGTCCTCCTGTGTTCTAGACGTACATTTGTACATGACGGGATATGTTGAAGATTCTTATCTTTCCCCTCTCTCACGTCACTCCTCTTCCTCCCTCTCTTCCAGGATCCTCATCTTCTCTATCCTTCCTGATCTGTTTGGGGGAATCTTTCCTTTATCACTTCCTCAAGCAGTTCCTGAAATACAAAACACCAGATGATTCTCTTTAGTTCACCTTGACAATGATTTAAATCCTTTATAAATCACAAAACAATTAACAGGTGAGACGTCGCCTCTCAGGGACTGAGTTGAAGCTAAATTACATTGACATTGTTTTCATTTGATTTATCAAGGTCAGTGCATAGAGCAGGTTTGTGTTTACCTTAGTCTGCTTCTTCATTAGTGAGAACCAGTGCCTGGAGGATGTCTGAGAGAGAGACGATGCCCTTCACCACCTCCTGCTCATCAACCACCACCAGCCTGTGCACCTGAGAGAGAAGAGAGAAAAGAGATGGAGAGAGAGAGACAGAAAAACAAACCATATGTTACACAAACTAAAGGCCAAGGCTAGAGTTCAGCGCCTGTGTGTATTTTACATTATGGTTGTATGTACTACTTGTATTGACCTTGACAAACGCCCAGGAAACTGTTTAAATTGTCGACCCAAACAGTAATAGTGTATTCACAGGTGTGTCTCCATCTCTCTCACCTCTGCCTCCACCAGTCTGTTGATGATGGACTCCAGTGTGTCGTGTGTACTGCAGGTGAGCACTCCCTCAAAATTCTGAGAGCGGTGCTGCAGGGCTTTGGTCACAGTCACATCCAGGTTGTTGTACGTCTTCTCTGCTGCTAGGTTCTGTGTGGGGGACATTATTACTTCTCAATGCTGCTCGTGTTTGCTACTGTATTTGGATAGCAGAGATGAAAACACACAGACAAACACATACTTTCATCTAGGGGTTAATTGATTCCAGTGCAGAGTGAGCCCACCTGCTCCTGTTTCCCCAGGCTAAAGGCTAATAAACCTCAGCCAGTCCGCTGGTTGATAACAGCCAACAGGCTCTGTATACTGCCTGCCCACTGGGTAAGAGACCCATTGATCTAGAACAGGAGAGACTTACTTTGGTCTGCACTGAATTCTTTGCCTTTATAAAATACTCTTACAGCACAAGGATACAGACAATTCTGGTTACGGTCTTTCTGTTTCGTCTCTTTGTCGGTCTCTCACAAACACCCACAATGAGCTAAAATGACAATATTTTCTGCTGACCAGTGACTATTCTGTTTAAAATACGGCCCATTGGTAGCACAGCTGTCCAGTACTTACAATGACATCGAATTTTGAGTAAATGTCCACCACTCGTCCTGTGTGTAAGAGAGAAATAGACACATGGGTACATGAGTACTACCTACCATTTACAACAGGAGTGTCTGGGTCAGACATGTTTAACAAACTGTCCCCTCGTCTCCCTCACTAACCATTGTCATCGACGACAGGCAGGGCAGACACTCTCTGGTCCACAAAGATGCCCAGTGCTGTGTAGAGGGGTGTGTCAAAACGCACCACTGCAATCTTATGGAACGTTCCGATGCCCAGCTCCTCTAGAGTCTGGCCTAAGAAGGCAGGTTTTGCCATCTCCGATATCTGGGGAAAATAACACACAAGGTTCCACTAATGTAAGTGGCTTGAAAAACACATAGAAATGAAACACGGTATATTACCTCACAACAGAATCAATAAACACTGGGTGTGGACTTCATTAACAAGGCCTACAGTCATAGCACTGCTCTTGTCTTACCTTATCTACTGCTGAGAATGAGACATTGAGATAGCAGGTGATAAAATGTGGTAAAAGAGATGAACGGGGAGAGTGTAAGAAAGAGAGGATCACAAAAAAGACTCACAAAGAGCTTGAGGAATTTGAGGATCCTCTTGTGAGTGAGGATGTAGAGGGTGTTCCCTGTCAGAGGGTCGATCACAGGAAGTCTGTGGATCTTATTCTTCAGCAGAGAAGACACTGCATCATACAGACTGAAACGGGGAGGGAGAAAGCAGAAATTGAAACACATTTGTGTCAGTATCAAACATTAGTGCCAGTAAGCACCTGAATTGAGCTCAAGCTGCTTTGACCAACTGTGCAGTGACAACCCTCAACATTTCACCATGGCAGTAGACCTACCTTGCGTTAGGGGATATGCTGACGAGGGGCTTGAAGGAGTCTTGAAGGTAGACTTCTATGGTGAAGGAGAACAGAATAGGCAATAGTTAATCCACTGGCACTCCAGAAGGCTATCAGTCACTTATTGCTACACAGTTAATGAATGCCCTTACCTCTCCACGTCTCTATCTTGTGCTCCTCCAGCTCATATATCTGCACCTGAAACATTAGAACAGGAGAAAGTGCTGACTAACATAACAATGGGGGTGAGAGGCATGAAGGTCAACTGTTCATTAGACAGAAGGATGAGTGCTGCAAATCACGTGTCGCGCCTTTCCACGCTCCACCACCACTATGATTCAAAATGTGAAATTGAGATAGGGTATGCTGTAAACAAGCAAACTTAGAAACTGTGGAAGATAAGGACAGGCTGAAAGCTAGGACTTACCAAAGGCGACTTGTAGTAGCGATGGAGGATGATGATGAAGTCTGTGATTGTCAGCATACCTGCAGTGAGAGATCAGCAGGAGAACAGGGTCACCAGAGTCCAACAGAACTCTCCTCATTGTGCATTTCGAAATCTGCCAAAAGCCCAGCCAATAGAAGGTGATGGACTCTCTTCTTACCTACAAAACACTGCTTCTTACTGTCCCAGAGTGGCGCTGCTCTCACCCCATTGGACACCAGAGCGAAAAACGCCTTCTTTACCTATGGAGAGATTAACACAGTTATACACACAAACACAAAGCAGCATCTTTGGTCTAGATTTATTTGACAGGAAGAAGTTAAAAGCAGGACGTGGTCTTGCCTGCAGTGAAGTATCGAACACAACCAACTTGGAGCTGGTAGGGACCAAGTCATAGCACCGATGAGACTTCATAAACCGGGTGTAGACATTATACTCTGGGTCTGAGGAGAATGAGGAGAGGGAAAGGGTTCAACTTACTGTCCATTCCTTATATGCATTTACAATTGTAATATTTTTGTATTTAAAAGAGCTGCCTCAATAGATTCCAGAATGTATTACAATGTCACACTTTCAGGATTCCTTCCTACACATGCAACAGAATGCTTTTAAAACACTAAATGTAAAAAATTAAATAAAAAAGCACATGAACTATTTCTCATGATGCATAGGATTAAGATTGCCCCATCATGCTTTCATTGCTGTCTATTACACTATGCATTAACAGTAAAAGGTGGCTCTTTACCTTCTAGAAGTGGCTCCTTTTTACAATCCACATCAACAGCAAGTGGAATCTGAAAGAGAGTATAAATTCATTGACTCATTTCCCCTAGGTGAGGCAAAATTCCAAGGAAATTAAATCACTTATGTTCTCTACCAAGGCTTTTTATATTCATTACCACCAATGTGTTAGTCATGGCTAATCATCGCATAATTATATCAGGAATATAAAGTAGCCAACATACTGCTGTTTGAAAGCAGTTCAATAACGTTTGTTTGCTCCTCCTAAGCAGCAACAAACACTGCCGGGCACAGGTGCACTGCACCAACACAAATGGCATTATTTAGCCACTACTAAGGCATGGGAGTCATTGTCTGACGGTCCTTGTCGCATTTACATATAAGAACTTTTGGACAGAAAGGTAGACTACAAGCTTAGCTGGATCATAGCTAGGATACTAGACAGTTCCTGCTGTCAATGTAACGCTTTACATGACAGCAGTCAAGTTTTCCAGATTTTGGACATTTACGAAGCTATGTGTCACTTGCCACATCATCATATGATGCATTTTCGATCATCATGATGTGGCAAGTATCACCTAGTTCGCCATCTAGAAGACCTCTCTGAAATGATAACTAGGGCTTGACAATGTCAACAGCTAACCATGGCCTCCAATTTGGTTTTTTAAGAGGCCATGATGTAAACTAATACTGTAACAAGCTAACAGTAACGTTACTGGCTGGTATGTGAAAACAACAGATGCAACTAACGTTAGCTAGCTAGTACGCTGGCTAGTTACGACACACAACCAAGTTGATCTTGCAAGTTAGCTAGCTGGCTTAGCCTGGCTAGCTAATAATGTGTCAACTTGAATGTAGTTGTAGCTAGTTAAACATCGAGTACTTTGCTTGGCTAGATAGCTATATTAGACTAACGTTACTAGCTAGCTAGTTTAGCCTTGCTCGCGGTGTAGCTAAGCTACTTACACACTCCATATTCCATTCACTGTCTCGCCCTTGCTTGATCCTGTAAGGTAGCGACGTAACCACCAAACTGTTTCTCACGACGGACTTCTTTCCGAGATATCTGTTTGTTAAACTGGAGCTAGACGAGAGAGAAGCATTAACACTACCCGGAAGCGCGAGAGATTGCCCCTCTACTTGACTTCCGATTACGCATGACCACGAAGGAAGGGTGCGTTTCCACTATAGAGTTCACAGTCACAAAGTCAAAATGTGCTATTATCGTAAAAATTCATGAAAACTAAAATTAGCTTTTTGGTCTTAATTTAAGGTTAGAGGTAGGCATAAGGTTAGCAATGTGGTGATTGCTGTAGGTTAGGGTTTAAAATCAGATTTTAAGAATATCAATTGTGGGCGGGGTTTATGCATTTGTGGCTGTGATGGTAACTACTGACGACCAGGTGCCGTGGAAATCAAACCTCTGATCTGAAAACGTTGTAATATCTGAACCTATGGTCTAATTTAGGGATGAGCAATTTGCGGACCGCGGATCAATTTCCAAAAACGGTGCCCAGACCAAAAATAAATACATATTTAATTTGTACTTTTTTTAGGAACTCAGTCCAGGTCTCAACTTACTGTTGAGAGTTAGTAGAAATACACAACTGGTGAAATTTCGAAATTTGGTTGTGCATCAGCAGTTTCTCTTGTTATGTCAGTCACTGACAATAACCACATTTCCATCCAGTTTTTATGCTAGTAAAGTCATACATTATATATATATTTTTTAAATCACGACAGCTACGATGGAAACAGTACTTTCGGTACAATTTTATAAACGCCAACAGATAATTTGTTCGTTGGACATGGTGGGATCTTTTTGTGTTGGTAAAATTAATTATGCGAGAAATGGCGGTGGAAACGCCTTTATGCGCAAATATTGATATAACAACCATCATCGCAATGAAATGGTGTGTCGCATTGACGTCACCAGACCCGGGATTTCGGGGCTTTAGCCACGAATGATTTTGTCTCAGCCCCGAGTCTTTTACCCTGCCAGGATGGTGTAAAACTAGCTAGTTACCGGAGTGTAACTCCAGTTCTATGAGTGGAGCAGAGCCCCATAGGGGAGCTCTGCTCCTATTGGTTTACCCACTGCCCTAAGGCAGCACCAGCCTGAGACAAAATTATGCACACACCTGCAGCCAATAGGAGTACAGGTGTCCCTATAAGAGGGGATGCCTCCCGTCAATCAGCCTCCCGAGATATTTATCTTCAGCAAGACTAGAGAGGGTAAGTCCTATGGGGCTCCGCTCCACTCATAGAACTGGAGTTACACTCCGGTAACTAATCGTTCTATGTCGTGGAGCTCCGCCCCATAGGGGAGCTCTGCTCCTATTGGTTTAAGGCGGAGCGTAGCGCTCCAAAATGTACTCCCTGCCGAGCCCAACACTTCCCATCAAAATGAAAAGGTCAGGCCTAGCAATGGCTGCAACCAATTCCCGCAGTACTGTAACCACTGTCACCCTACAAGTGTCACAATATACTGCGTCATCGGTTAAAAACCCGCCCCACCTAGTCCAATGGCAACACCAATGACTAGTGGGCAGATCACCAGAATACAGGCCATACTAATCTGTACTAGCAGATAGATGGTACCTCAATATCCTGTTACAATACTACCGACCACTAATGGAATAACACAAAGTGTCGCTCTACATTGTGTACACGGTAGGCCGCCTCACTCAATCAATGGAACCCCATAGATTAGTGGGCAGATCCCAGAACATGATTCATACTAATCTGAACAAGCAGATAGATGACGTCACATTCCGTCAAATTGTCATGACCGGTCTAATAGTATCGTAACCAAGTTACTACTATTATCCCCCATCATTCCGCCTCACTCCAGTGAATCACTGGTGGGCAGATCAATACATGCCCTCTACTGTACTGAACCTGTCAGTCAGGAGTCATGCAAAAAATATGTCCTTCTATCAGAAGCGGACCTGATAGAGACCCTGTCTCCACAGTCCTGCATTCCTCTCCTCCTAGCTCAAAGTCTCCCTTCAGCCACGCTGAGTACAGACTGAGCCAAAGAGTTAGAAGACATATCCAAGAGATAGAAACGGATAAATGGAGACGGTGTTGACCATGACGCCGCTCTACATATATCCTCTACCCCTGTTCCTATGAAAAGGGCAGTAGAAGCTGCTACTCCACGAGTGGAGTGAGCTCTGATACCCTGAGGCAATTGTCGCCCCGCTGCCTCATAAGCTGTGTGTCTCAATGAGACAGACGCTGTTTCGAAAGTGGTCTACCTAGTGCAGCAGCACCATGACACACAAACAGCTGAGGCGATGACCTAATCGCTGCTGTGCGCTCGACGTAACACGCCAAGGCGCGTACTGGGCACAGGCGATGGAGCCTTTCCTCACTCCTCCCTCTATGAGGAGGAGGAGAAAAAGCCCACAGCTCCACGGCCTGTGATCTATATGAACTCCTAATAACCTTCAGCACAAATGCCGGGTTAGGACGTAACACCGCTCTGCTCAGATCGCCATTAATGGCCAGGCAGTCGGGTCTCGTCGAAAGAGCACACAATTCACTAACACGCTTAGCCGTAGTCAAAGCGAGCAACAGTGTTGTCTTCAAAGACAGCATCTTGAGGGGTATTTGATTCAATGGCTCAAACGGCGACTTACATAGCGCTTCGAGTACCAAAGCCAAATCCCACTGAGGAAGCGTGGCTCTAGGTGTTGGCCTAAGCCGCCGCGTTCCTAATAGGAAACGTTTCACTAGAGGGTGGCTAAAGACATTGTCTCTGCCAAACCCCTCGTGACAAGCTGAAATCGCCGCTGCAAACACCTTAATGGTGGCGGGCGATCTCTGCTTGTCAAACATAAGCTGTAGGAAAGAGAGAATACTCTCAACCTGACAGCTCATGGGGTCTACACCTTGTGTGACACACCATTGTGAAAACACGTTCCATCTACTGGCATACATCTTAGAAGTGGAACTGGCACGTGAACCCTGTATGGTCCTGATCAACGCATCAGATAACCCACGGCGCTCTAGCCTGTCCCTCTCAGCAGCCAGGCCTTCAGTGGTTGGCCGATTATTGGCAACTGCCCTATCGTGCCCCCCGCCTGAGACAATGCGTCCTGTCGATGTGGAATTGGCCAAGGTGGCGCAATCAACATCTGACTCATCTCCGCAAACCAAGGAGCCCCTGGGCGATCGGGGGCTACCAGTATCACTGTACAGCCCTCCTGACCTCACCCTGGCTAACAGTGGAAGAATGCAGGACAGCGGAGGGAATGCATACAGAAGAACTCTCGGCCACGGGTGGTGCGCAAAGGCGTCTCTTCCTAGTGGCGGTTCTTCCTGTTCCCTCAGAGAGAACCATAGGGGACATTGCGCGTTCACACGTGACGCGAATAGATCCACCTCGGCTCTCCCGAACTGTTCCCAAATTTGGAGAACAATGTCCGGATGCAGACATCACTCGTCGTCTCGAGGACCCCCTCTTGACATGAGGTCTGCTCCTACGTTCAAGTAGCCCGGAATATGTGCTGCTCTCAATGAGCGAAGGTGCTCGTGAGCCCACAGCCACAATTCCTCTGCCGCCCGATGGAGAGCAGGAGACCTGACTCCTCCCTGGCGATTTATGTGGGCCACTGTGGTCCGGTTGTCTGACCAGACCAGCACATCGCGACCCCGAAGGGTACACGCGAAGTGGGTCAAAACCAGTCTAAACGTTTCCAACTCCAAGAGGTTGATGTGGCGACTCAAAAGAGGCCACACACCTCCTATCGCTTGGGTCTGACATGTCCCTTCCCATCCCGTCAGAGACGCATCTGTGAACACTGGGATGTAAGAGGACACTTTGCCTATCGGGACTCCGAGCGGGTTTCTCCAATAGTTCAGATCTGCACTGAGCGAGAGGGGAACCACCACCAACCGATGACGTTGACGCAATGGGTCTAGTCTTAGTTGGGCGAACCATCGCTGCATCCTGCGCATGTGCAGGAGTCCCAGCGGAACCACAGAGTGGGCTGACGACATGAGACCCAAGAGTGACATGATCGACAGTGCCGTCACCATGTGATCCGGACGACACTTCCTCAGGGCTAGCAACAAGGCTACCCTTCGGGGGTCCGAAATTCGAGCCCTCATCATTACAGTGTCTAGCTGTATCCCCAGGTAGACAATCTGATGACTGGGCCAGGGCGCGCTCTTTTTCCAATTCACAGCGAACCCCAGACGTGTGAGATGAATCACTGTCTGTGTTGTGTGAGTGATCGCCAGCTCTGCTGATGGGGCGAGAACCAGTAGGTCGTCTAGGTAGGCTAGTAGCCGTATTCCCTGACGACGCAACGGTTCCAATGCCGCCTCCACACACTTGGAAAACGTGCGAGGTGCCAGGGCGTACCCAAATGGCATCCTCGTGTATTCGTACGCCACCCCTTGAAAGGCGAATCGCAGAAACTTCCTGTGACGCGGCTGTACCGGCACATGAAAGTACGCGTCCTTTAGGTCTATGCTCGTACAAAAGTCTCCTTTCTGGACACATTCCAGCAGACATTTTGTCGTTAGCATTCGAAAGGGCCGTTTGGTTACGCTCTCGTTGAGAATGCGTAAATCCAATATTGGCCTTTCTGGGCACCAGGAAGTAGGGCGAATATAGCCCCTTGTTCCTTTGCTCCTGGGGAACCACTGTGACCGCCTCCTTCGCCAAAAGTTCCGTAATCTCTGAAACCAGAGCGGCCACTTTTTTGGGCGTTTTCATCACCGTCTCCACCACTCCCCTGAATGGGGGTGGGGTCCGATGGAATTGGAGAGCATAACCCTTCTGCAACGTCTGTTCTAGCCAGCGTGAGAGGGTGCAGCTTCGCTGCCACTGCCAGCAATACAGAGAAAGCGGCCGAGCGCGAAGCTGTGGTACATTCAGTAGGAAGGACCGGTATTCCTCTATGGCCCTTGCCGCCGCTGTTCCTCGACACTGAGGTGGTGGAACAGCCCAAGGCGGGCCTCCCATGAAAGGGAGAGGAAACATTAGTGCGTTCTGAACCCGAAGGGGGGGCAGAGACGTCAGTTAATCTCGTAACCATCGTATTCCTGCCCTCCGTGAACGCAACGCGGGTCTGAATTGCACTGACCGAGGCCACAGCCTGCGACAGGGCACCATCCCCAGCAAGCGATTGCGTCATCGTAGATGACTGCAATTCGCTATTAGAGCCCCTCACTACAATACTCCTAGGAGTCTGTAATATGAGGTCTCTATGAGGTAACACAAGGCAGTGCCTTGATACCTTCTTAACCTTCACCTTCTGTGTGTGTTCAACTCTGCACCTCTGGTGGGTTGAGTCACGCTCAGTGTGGTGAGTATTAGCGCGTTCTGTGAGAAATGGGGGCACCGGTACGTTGGTTATTCCCGTAACCTTCGTAGTCCGGCCCTCCGTGAACGCAGCATGGGTCTGAATCGCACTAACCGAGACCTTAGTCTGGTGGGTTGAGTCACGCTCAGTGTGGTGAGTATTAATTAGCGCGTTCTGTGAGAAATGGGGGCGCCGATACGTTGGTTATTCCCGTAACCTTCGTAGTCCGGCCCTCCGTGAACGCAGCATGGGTCTGAATCGCACTAACCGATACCTTAGTCTGCGATAGTGCGCCATCCCCAACTAGCGGCTGTGTCATCATGTCATCTGACTGAGACTGTAGCCTGCTATGAGAGGCACTCACTATAGCACTCCTTGGAGTCTGTAATGTGAGGTCTCTTTGAGATAAACCAAGACAGCGTCTTGGTGTCTTTCCTCCTTTCACCTCCTGTGTGCGTTCAGCTCTGCATCTCTGGTGGGCTGAACTACACTCAGTGTGGTGAGCATTGGCGCGTTCAGAAAGAAGTGGGGGCGCCGATACACTGGGCACCTTCGTGACTTCGTGAACGCAGCATGGGTCTGAATCGCACTAACGGAGACCTTAGTCTGTGATAGTGCGCCATCCCCAAATAGCGACTGCGTCATCATGTCAGAGTTTGACAGAGACTGCTGTCTGCTATGTGAAGGACTTCTTATACTTGAAGTGTTATGTGTACCTACTCTGAATGCCTGTTCAGCAATGCACCCTTGGTAGGCTGAACGGCGCTTAGAGTGGTAGGGTAGAGAGGGTGAGATTTGAACGCTCTCGGACGTATTATGGAAAAGGGGCTCTTTTTTGACAGAGTCAGGTGGAGCCAACTCTTTATTCATCACATCAACAAAAGCAATAACATCATCACCCATCCCTTCAACCGAAGAGTGGGGGGGAACAGTGGTCACGTTCGAGGAAGACGTGTCCTCCATTCGCTCCCCCGCGTCCCGTCATGTGCGCCTCCTCTTGTGGCCTCCCTTAGGGGCCCAAGTCGGCGTCCTCACCACCTCCCTCGCCGGCTGCAACGGGGCCACCGTGGCTGCTGGAGGGGCTGGGCCCGCTCTCCTGACTCCTGCGGCCGCCGACTGGCGCCGGATACACCGCCTCGCCGTATATCCTTGTCTACTCTGGGGGGCGGAAGTGGATGGTGACGGTGCAGGGCCTAACCTCCTTGCCAGTGGCAGGTGTCTGGCCAACTGCTTATTTTCTTCGTCCAGCTTCGAAAACCTCTCAGTCGCCTCTTTGACGGCGACTCCAAAGAGCCCGTCGTCAGAGAGGGGGGCGTTCAAAAGGGACGTCCTGTCCGCTTCCTTCATGGTTGTCAGGAACAACCAGAGGTGTCGCTCTGCGACCACCGAGGTGGCCATGGACCGCCCCGAGCAGACGGCCGATGCCTGTGTTAGGTGTAGGATGGCGCCAGAAATCCTGGACGCCTCCTCCACCTCCTCTGGCTCCAACTCTGTCTTACCCGTGGTTAAACGGGACAGAGCGGCTGCCAAGAGGGCAATGTTGTTAGCTGCTGCTACAGCTTGGACTCCCAAATTGAAGGACTTCTCTAACAGCTGTGCTGTGAGACAGTCCTTCTGAGATGGCAACATGGCTTTTCTGGAAGAGGGCCAGGGACTCGAACCCGGTACGAGATACGCTGCCATGGCGCTCTCTAACCTGGGGATTCCCTTGGCTTGGCCCTGGAACCTTCCCTCCACTCTAGTGAATGGGAGGTACAATTTAGCCGCCGAACGCGCCGCTAAAGGTGCCTCCCATGAGCCCTCAACGTATTTTGCCAATGAAGGCATGGCAGGAGCCAGTGGCTCTGCCGCTCTTCTTGGCCTGGAATAAGGGCCGCCCTCCATTAAATCAACCTCCGGTGCGGAGGGAACAGGGGGCAGCGGTATCTCCAGCCGTCTGGCAGCTCTCTCAATGAGACCCGGAAAGTCCGTCCTCAGAGACGCTGCGGCGAAGGACAGGGCTTCTGATTTCTCAGAGCCCGTGTCGTCATCACCATAGGAACTACAAGCCCTCTCGCTAACCAAAGGAAAGGGGGGCTTGAATATATGAGGGACGGGGTCTGACTGTTCCATAGGAATGTCAGCCTCTTCCTCATAGTCCCTATCATCCCCTGGGTCTGCGCCGTCAGATGACGCCTCTGAAGCAGAGGCTAGTATTGACAACACGTTCTCTAGGGGGATATCCTCCCTAAAAAACGCCCAGCGCTGCTTCCTCTCCTTTGTAGAAAGGAGGGCGCAGGAGGCGCAGTTAGGGGGACTGCAGACGCCCTCTTTGGCATGCTGGGACCCTAAACACACGAAACATAAGTCGTGGGAGTCGCCGGCCGCCATGGAGGAGCATCTGCATTGAGCTCTGAAAATAGCTTTTGGGGGTGGAAAATCTCCTGGTGCGCTCATTTTAGGACGACGTCGATGAACTGGAAATCGACAGCGTTTCTTCGTCCTGAGTCTTCTCTTCGTCTCTTCTTGGCTTCTTCAGTCTAGTCCAGTCACTGAAGATAAAGGGAGGCTGATTGAGGGGAGGCATCCCCTCTTATAGGGACACCTGTACTCCTATTGGCTGCAGGTGTGTGCATAATTTTGTCTCAGGCTGATGCTGCCTTAGGGCAGTGGGTAAACCAATAGGAGCAGAGCTCCCCTATGGGGCGGAGCTCCACGATATAGAACCTGCATTTATGTGTACGGCGGAACTTTAGGAGGCGGAGTCAAAGTGGTTTTCCAAAGTCATTTTTGATTCGTCCAAATAAATTCTATTTCGGCGCGCGGGCAACTGTTAATTCTCTGAGGGAGAGAGCGCAAAGATGAGAAGGAGAACCGGAGGTAAACTTTGTTAGCCCATGATGATGTTATTGACCTCACAGTAATCCAGATTCGAGTAATTTACATTTCAACATGTTGACTCAAAAGCTGCACTGACAGATAACTTAAAGCTAACTAACTAACGTGAGGGACTACCCAGTCTAGCTAGCAGTGCTGCTTCATTAGCAACATTGCACATTTTATGAGCATGGTTTTGACAGTACTGTAAAAAAGGACGTCTTGCTCCTCTCCTCTCTACCTAACTTCCCCTCACAGTCAGTTCAGTTTCCCTTAAATCCCGTTAGTTTGGCTGCTCAGCCTATCTATGTATCCCTCACCCATCAAAGCCCTGCAATTCCCAACCAATCAGAGCGCTTGGAAATGCGCATCTGGACACTGCACCCGCCACTCAGGTCAGAGTGTTATTGTCGTCCGAAGGGGGAAGACGCATGTTTCTGATGACTTTTTATTGTCGACTGAAAGTTGTGCGTGCATCGAAATAACCACAACAATAAGATTCCAAGTCATTCAGATTACCAAAATCATATAAACATCTTCAAAGGAAGGAAACAGCTGTGTGTGTGTGTGTGTGTGTGTGTGTGTGTGTGTGTGTGTGTGTGTGTGTGTGGTGGTAACTATCAAGAGTACAGTGATGGCCTTCAACATCATGTTATAACCGGACAGCACTATAGAGGACAGAACCAAACCAATCAGTTAGAAGTATATAGCGGGTGAGGGCATTCACAGCCGACCGCTCAGACGGGTGAGGGCATACCAGCCAACCGTTTTTACCTGGTCCTTCCAGCCGGATTTAGTGACCAATAGTTTTTTTTTACATGGTCCGTCATTTCTCCGGATTTAGCGACCAATAGTTTTTACAAGTACAGTTATTGATTATCTATCTGGACACTGAATCCAACTGCTGGAGCTCTGTTCACCACCCGACAAAGTATCACTAACTAACCAATTACTTTTGTTGGTGAAACCATAAGGAGAGGAAGTACAAAACCAACGACGCTAGACAGAGAGGAATATGCTTAAGCAAAAGGCAGTTTATTAAACACAGAGATAGCTGGTACTGCTCAAGCTACATGCATGGGCCCAATGCATGGACCCAATCAATTGCCTCTTATGGAGACAGTTGAGAAGGATAAAAAACAGAGTTTACAGCATTACTTTATACAATGTAACACAAAGGAAGGGGTCCTTCTTCTAGTCCTTTGATTGGTTCCCGAGGCGTAGGAGGCGGGTCTGCTCTGTCCAGAGCAGAAGCCCCATTGGTGCACGGCAGAGTCCTCTGCCCTTGGCACCCGACCAGTAGAAAGAAGTGCAGTTTTGTGTGTGTGCGTGTGCAGTTTTGTGTGTGTGCGTCCTCAGAGCAAAGAACTCGTGAGGCATGAGAATGAGTGTGCGTATGCATGGAGATGTGTGTGTGAATGTGTATGTCTCAAGGGAAAAACTCGTGGGGAGCAACCAGATTGTGGCCTGTGGCGTGGGTGTTGTCCTTGAGAAGATATGGTCCTCTGTCCATTGTTCTTGCATAGGAACATCATTGATTGAAAACAAGCTCCTAACATTAAAATGGGTCATGCACAAGATTTTAGTCAGACCAAGCTATAACATTTTATATTTACTACGACACTTTCTAATCAAGTACTGTCCAAATATGCAAAAAAAATACAAATAAAGATAGCTAGCTAACTTAGGCTAAGATGACGTTAGCTACTTTTGGTAACGTCAGCTCAATTAGCTAGCTGTTGAAAAAACAGCTGGATAGCGGTTACAGTGGTGTAAAGTACTTAAGTAAAAATACTTTTAAGTACACAAAAAAATAAATAATGCATGCATGACTGTAAGTCGCTTTGGATAAAAGCGTCTGCTAAATGGCATATTATATTATATATTATATAAGTACTACTTAAGTCGGTTTTTTGGGGTATCTGTACTTTACTTTACTATTTATATTTTTGACAACTTTTACTTTTACTTCACTACATTCCTAAAGAAAATATTGTACTTTGTACTCTATACGTTTTCCCTGTCAACCAAAAGTACTCATTACAGTTTGAATGCAGGACAGGAAAATTGCCAAATACACACACTTATCTAGAGAACACGTGGTCATCCCTACTGCCTCTGGTCTGCCAGACTCACTAAACACAAATGCATCTTTTGTAAATAATGTCTGAGTGTTGGAGTGTGCCACTGGCTTAGGATCCCAATGACCCAAGACAGAATGCATCATGACAATTGACAAAGATATACATAATAACACGCTTGGGAAAGAGTGAAGTCATAGACAGGTTTGCACCTACAGTTTAATTTGATTTAATTTCTAATCTTTATGGATGGACTAACATCCTAGTACTGTGTAATATAACTCGCAAACATTGTGAATATTTAGTTGGAGAAAGGATTGTATGCTGGTATGTATATGTGTGTGAAATTATGAAGTGTTGTTACTACAGGGGTGTAGGCGGGGGTGTATTTGTTTTTGTGTAATTGTCTAGGTAGAAATATTGCCCTGTAGCTAATTGACCTTAGAATCTGTGATTTATTACCACACATATTATAAAATCATGATTTTCAAGCGTGTTTGGTGCCTGCGTTTGTACATATTATCTGTAAAAGTTCTGCGCACAGCGCATGGAATAAAGCAGTGAGATAAGCAACATAGCGTTTTGTTTCTGTAAAATGTTCACTGCTAGTGTGCGAGGCCAAGATTGTAGGGTGCTTGTCTTCAGGGCTGAGCCCCGGATGTTCTGAATGTCTAGTGACCTCCCTCCCTGGTGTGTAGTCCTCCCACTACAACTAGTGAAACCATGCAGTTAATAGAGCCCCACTGTGGAGTTGTCATAATACCCATAAAAACTAGCAGTCAAACAGGGAAAGGGATCCAATCGTTTTTCCACCATTCATTTTTCCCATAGGGAATTTTAGAAACACTTAAAATAAGGGCAGTGTTTCGTGTAGGATTACATTGGCGTGACGTTTTGATAACCATGTAAATGTCCCTTAGACAAGGTCACTTTTAGCAATATATTCAGCTCTATTTACTCTCAGATTTGAAAATACTAATTAGTATAAAAGTAGACATCTTGCAAGACTACTAATCCCTGCAAGCTCCTGCACGTCATGTCTAGCAGACAGCTTTGCTAACAGGTATTGTGTCAATTTAAAACTTGCACAACACAGTTCACAGAATTGTCCATTTAAAGAAATGTAGCCATTTTATTCATTACTACATTTAGCTAACATTAGATAGTTAATCCAGAGATTCTTACCTTTGCCTCGATTCGGCAGTCTCGTCCAGATCATCATGTCGTTTGTAGTTCTTTATGATAGCCACATTAGCAGCCAATTAGCATTTCATTTTTGGGAAATATATTGATAGAAATCACATTCTAGAGATATTTACACAGTTATCAAAACAACAGGCCAGGGTAAGCCTACACGAAAACATAGCCTTTATTTTAAGTGTTTCTAAAATCCCCTTTGGGAAAAATGAATGGTGGGAAAACGATTGGAACCATTTCCTTGTTTGACCGCTAGGTTTTATGGGTATTATGACTCATACTGTTGTACACTATTAGACTACAGATTAAATAAGCAATGATGAACTTCACAGGGTTGGTGAAAGTGCACGGTGATCTTGATGCTCCTTTCCAATAAATATCGAGGGTCTTATTCTGGTGACATGATGATCGATGCTTGACTGCCGTTTGACAAATAAAAATATTCTCCATTATCCATAATAATCTCATCATGTAGACTAGCCTACCCACACAGCCTACCCCGCACTGTATCAGCGAGCTGTTGGCTAGAGCTCACGTGCCAAGACCAGTGTAGGCACATTTGCTATTTAACGCAACAGTTTTTGTGACAAAACTATCAGTAGAGTTGAAAATGCGATGGAAACACATTGAACTTGAAACATTGAAAGTTCAGCGAAAAAGTACATTTTGTGTGCACTACATCACGCACTGATTTATATCTTCAACAAGTCGTTTGGAGGAAACACCACTGGTGGGGAAATATGCATATTTTCTTAATGCATATTTTAGAATATTCGCATGAAAATCTGTCGCCAATTGGATGGAAAACTAACTACTCACTCGATTAGCCATGTCAACTAATCATTTTTAGATTGATAAATTAGTCTATTGCCGAATACTGACCAGGCACGCAGGGCACGTACCCAGGGGCTCTGACCTCCAGGGGGCCCCATTGAGTTTGTTAGTTACTCTCACTCAGATACCATATTAACATGGTTTAAGTCATGGCAAAATGTGTAGAATTGCTGGAAATTCATTTACAAATTCAGTAGCATGTATTCATGGATGCCAAGGGAAGCCAGGCATCCCCAAAAAAGACAAAAAAAGACAAAGAAAAAAAACATAAAATACTTTATCTTTCGGCTCTGTGTTTCATAATTTACTTTAATTTCTTCAATTTGCAAGAGACTGAATGTATCTCACCGGAGAAAGCATCCAAGCGAGTGAAACAGTGCCCCTCTGTATGTGTAGCCCATCTATCTGATGCTGTCTGGTCAAAAAAAGCATTACATTGTTGCCGCCCGTAGCATTGAATGCAAGGGAAGCCATCGAGCATTTGGCCTCCCTTGATAAAAAAAAGTATAAAATAATAGCCAATCAGCATTGAGCTAAACATAAACTGAGTGACCTCAACTGTGAATGGTCCTGGCGCACCCAAAAAAAAGTTAAGGAACCCAGTTGGGATTTGGCTTCACACCAATCACATCAAAAGCCAAATGTCATTTACAGAAAAAACTTGAATTGTTGCATCTCGCTGTGTTGTTGTCCTCCGGTGGCTAGCTAGCTAGCTAAAATTGGCCTTTTCCTAAATTAGCCATGGATGGAGATAGGGATTTGGACTTGTGGTTTTACTTAATTCTCCGTACTGGCCAATGATTATAACGGCGATTCTGGTCAAACCATAAATTCATACATTGCCTGAGAGGATGGATGTTCAATATGTAGAGCTAGATGTACAGTTGAAATCGGAAGTTTACATACACCTTAGCCAAATACATTTCAACTCAGTTTTTCACAATTCCTGACATTTAATCCTAGTAAACATTCCCTGTCTTAGGTCAGTTAGGTTCACCACTTTGTTTTAAGAATGTGAAATCTCAGAATAATAGTAGAGAGAATGATTTATTTCAGCTTTTATTTATTTAATCACATTCCCAGTGGGTCAGAAGTTTACATACACTCAATTAGTATTTGGTAGCATTGCCTTTAAATTGTTTAACTTGGGTCAAACGTTTCGGGTAGCCTTCCACAAGCTTCCCACAATAAGTTGGGTGAATTGAAGGTCCTCAAGAACACAGTGGCCTCCATCATTCTTAAATGGAAGAAGTTTGTAACCACCAAGACTCTTCATAGAGCTGGCCGCCCGGCCAAACTGAGCAATCGGGAAAGAAGGGCCTTGGTCAGAGAGGTGACCAAGAACCCAATGTTCACTCTGACAGAGCTCTAGAGTTCCTCTGTGGAGATGGGAGAACCTTCCAGAAGGACAACCATCTCTGCAGCACTCCACCAATCAGGCCTTTATGGTAGAGTGGCCAGACGGAAGCCACTCCTCAGTAAAAGGCACATGACAGCCCGCTTGGAGTTTGCCAAAAGGCACCTAAAGACTCTCAGACCTTGAGAAACAAGATTCTCTGGTCTGCTGAAACCAAGATTGAACTCTTTGGCCTGAATGCCAAGCGTCACGTCTGGAGGAAACCTGGCACCATCCCTACGGTGAAGCATGGTGGTGGCAGCATCATGCTGTGGGGATGTTTTTCAGCGGCAGGGACTGGGAGACTAGTCAGCATCGAGGCAAAGATGAACGGAGCAACATACAGAGAGATCCTTAATGAAAACCTGCTCCAGAGCGCTCGGGACCTCAGACTGGGGCGAAGGTTCACCTTCCAACAAGACAATGACCCTAAGCACACAGCCAAGAAAACGCAGGAGTGACTTCGGGACAAGTCTCTGAATGTCCTTGAGTGGCCAAGCCAGAGCCCAGGCTTGAACCCGATCAAACATCTCTGGAGAGACCTGAAAATAGCTGTGCAGCGAAGCTCCCCATCCAACCTGATCTGCAGAGAATAATGGGAGTAACTCCCCAAATACAGGTGTGCCAAGCTTGTAGCGTCATACCCAAGAAGACTCAAGGCTGTAATCGCTGCCAAAGGTGCTTCAACAAAGTAC
The DNA here is from genome assembly GCF_020615455.1 of Coregonus clupeaformis. NCBI lineage: Eukaryota > Metazoa > Chordata > Actinopteri > Salmoniformes > Salmonidae > Coregonus > Coregonus clupeaformis. The sequence goes on along the minus strand of NC_059203.1, from coordinate 38,770,063 downwards.
TGAGTAAAGGGTCTGAATACTTATGTAAATGTGATATTTCAGTTTTTTTAATTTATTAAATTGGCAAATATTTCTAAAAACCTGTTTTTTCTTTGTCATTATGGTAATGTCTGTAGATTGATGAGAAAAAAATTAATAATTTTAGAATAAGGCTGTAACAAAATGTGGAAACAGTCAAGGGGTCTGAATACTTTCCAAAGGCACTTGTTACGAACCCCGTGGCTTTTAAACGTCTAGGGTGACGGACATGAGACCCGTAACATAAATTCATGCAAATTATAAGTGTAGTATGGAACAGTGAGAACAAATAGGACACAACTACCATGAACTACCGTCAAACACACATGGTTTATTTCAGAACACACGGTAAGGGTTTGGGAAAAAGGGCTGAGCAGGACCCAAGAAATGAAACAATAGTGTAAAACCCCCTAAACTGATCTTGCCTGCCTCAAGAACCGCTAGGCTACTGCTACCATACAAAAATACAGTGGGTGGTCCGCTCAGGTCTAACTGGTGTTTATAGACAGATTTCTTCCTACGGGTAATGTACGCCCAAGGGCATCTAGCTTAAACTCCCCTTTTCCCAGAAACACACAAAGCTACTAAACAGGGTAATCAGCAATTAAATAAGTACACAGGATACAACAGTATCCACACTCAGGTAAAGAAATATATTCTAATAAAGTTACCTATAGGGTAACCAACAACTTAGTGAGTACACACTACACAGGACACCACCGTGTCCACACTCACATAAAGAAATAGCTTCTAACAAAGTTACCAATAGGGTAACCAACAACTTAGTGAGTACACAACACACAGGACACCACCGTGTCCATACTCACATATGGAAAAAGTCTCTCTCTTGCAACAAACACAAGTCTGGTTTTTATAAAATGGGATGTGTGATTGAACAAACAAGTAACAGGTGGTGCAATTCACAGGAATGTTCACTGATTGGTCCAATCAGCAGACACCTCAACGACCACCAATCAGGAACATACAGGACACCTGTGATTAGGGCAGAAAGAGTAGAAACACACAAAAACACAGGATACCTGTATCCGTAACACTCCCACCCTTAAAAGAGCAAACCACAATGGTTTGCGACACACGTACTATCACAACACCCAAATTTCTATAATCATCCTGCCGGGATAACAAAAAAAACCTAGATCATCAAACACGAGACAAAGCATCTGCCATCACATTATCTAACCCCCTTTTTGTGGCGGATCTCCAAATTATAATTTTGCACGACAAGTGCCCAACGCATAAGGCGTTGGTTCTGGTTGTACATCCGGTGGAGAAAAACTAAGGGGTTATGGTCAGTATACACTACCACTGGTAATGCACTGGAACCAACATAAACTTCAAAGTACTGCAGAGCTAACAACAAAGCTAGAGCTTCTTGTTCAATGGTGGAATAGTTTGTCTGACATTTGCTAAATTTCCGTGAAAAATAACAGACAGGATGGTCCACTCCACTCTGGTCTTGCTGCAGTAGAACAGCACCAGCACCTCTGGCACTTGCATCTACCTCCAGTTTAAACGGCCGCTCAAAATCTGGCGCAGCAAGAACAGGAGTACTACACAAGAGTGCTTTAGCAGTGTTGAAAGCAGTACAACAATCTTCAGACCATACAAATTTTCTCGCCGGACTGAGCAAATCCGTTAATGGAGCAACTACCGCAGAGAAATTTTTACAGAAACTACGGTAGTAGCCAACCATCCCTAAAAAACGGCGTAGCTCTCTTCTGGTGGTAGGTGCGGGAAATGCGTTTATAGCGGAGACCTTGGCACCTACAGGGCGCACCTGACCATGGCCGACCTGTTTACCAAGATACGTAACAGTGGCCTTCCCAAACTCGCACTTTGCTAAGTTCAGGGTTAGAGAAGCGGTTGCTAGACGTTCACACACTACCCTTAGAGCGTTAACATGATCAGACCACTCAGTTGAATAAATTACCAGATCATCAAGGTAAGCACTACAATTAGGAACTCCAGCCAATACTGTGTTAACCAGGCGTTGGAAAGTGGCTGGTGCGTTCCGCATCCCAAATGCCATGACAGCATATTGTAGGAAGTGATCTGGGGTCACAAAGGCAGAGATGTCTGAGGCACGTGGGGTTAACGGCACCTGCCAGTAACCTTTTAGAAGATCTAGTTTGGTTACATAAGTAGCAGCACCAACAGTATCAATACAGTCATCCAGTCTGGGTAACGGGAACGAGTCGGGCACTGTGACAGCATTGACTTTCCGATAGTCCGTACATAATCTGGATGTCCCATCAGGTTTAGGAACCAGAATGCACGGAGAACTCCAAGGACTTGAACTTGGCATAGCCAGGTTATTCTCCAGCAAATAACCGACCTCACCCCTCATTATCTTTCTCTTAGCGACGTTGACACGATAAGGATGTTGCTTGATAGGTGCAGCGTTTCCAACATTAATGTCATGTTCTAACACATTAGTACATGTAGGAACATCATTAAAAAGACATGGAAAGCTGTGTAATAGTCTCACAATATCATTTGACTGTCTGTCCGCTAAATGAATTAGGCTAGACGGGAGAGACAGCAGCATCTCCGAATTGGGCAATCTACCACACTGCTGCTGAGTATTGCGCAACTCCAAACCATCTCCGTCCACATCATTAACATGACCTCCCACTACAGCCGTAGCAGCAATAGAGACAGCCGACTCGGCCAGTTTCTCTGGACTGTCTACCTGAGTGACGGGTCTGGTGTGGTATGTCTTCAACATGTTAACGTGGCACACACGAGATTGGCGTTTTCTATCAGGAGTCTGTATCACATAGTCAGTTTCAGTTAGTTTCTTTTCAATGACATAAGGACCAGAGAAACGTGCTGACAATGACGCTCCTGGCACAGGCAACAACACAAGAACTCGGTCACCTGGCTGCAGTGAACGAGAAACAGCCTGTGTGTCATAGTGTCGTTTCATCCGTTTCTGTGAGGAAGACAGCGCTTCCTTTGCTAGAGCACAGGCCGCATGTAGGCGCTCACGAAAGCGACTAACGTAGTCCAACACATTTTCTTTCACACACAACTCTTGTGACAAAAACTGATCCTTAAGGACTTTCATAGGTCCTCTCATGGTGTGTCCAAACACCAGTTCAGCTGGGCTGAACCCTAGGGATTCCTGTACTGTCTCACGGACAGCAAACAACACTAGAGGAACTCCCTCATCCCAATCTTTCTCAGATTCCAAGCAATATTTACGGAGCATAGACTTCAGGGTCTGATGCCAACGTTCAAGCGCACCCTGAGACTCTGGGTGATATGCGCTTGACACACGGTGTGTAACTGACAAGGATTTTAACACTTGTTTGAAAAGTTTAGAAAGGAAATTCGTACTCTGATCAGTTTGTATCACCTTAGGTAATCCAAAAGTTGAGAAGAATTTGATCAACGCTTTACTCACCACCGGAGCAGTAATCCTTCGCAGAGGAATGGCCTCTGGGTACCTGGTGGCCACACACATAATTGTCAACATAAACTGGTTACCAGATTTTGTTTTTGGTAATGGTCCAACACAATCAACCATCACATGCTCGAATGGTTCACCTATGGCCGGTATGGGACAAAGAGGCGCGGGGAAAATAACCTGGTTCGGTTTCCCAACTACTTGACAGGTGTGGCAAGTCCGACAGAACTGAGCCACATCTTGTTTTAAGCCAGGCCAAAAGAAATGTCGCAAAACTCGATCATAAGTCTTGGTGACTCCCAGATGTCCGGACCACTGGTGATCATGAGCGAGGGATAAAACATTTTGTCGAAAGGCTGTAGGAATCACTATTTGGTAAACAGCATTCCAATCTCCGCCAGCGTCAACATGGGATGTCCATTTACGCATGAGGAGATTACCATCAATGAAGTATGCCATGTTTTTCTTCTTTAGCTCCTCCTCTGAGACAACACCAGAAAAACATTTAGCCAGGCTAATGTCAACCTGTTGGTTAGCGATCAGCTGCTCACGAGTAACTGGTAACTGGTAACTGTATTGCCTCCGCAACAAGTTCCACATCCTTCTTCCTTTCTCTGGGCTGTTGGTCAGACTGCATCAGCTTACCAGAGGTAGCACCCGAACTATCCTCTGGGTCACACTCTCTGAATAGAATCGTGTCTGACAAATCTATCACTTCACCCACTTGTCGTGCTTGAGCACGTGTGACAGCACAAGCGGGGAACACATCTGGATAACCCTGTGCCAGCTCCTCAGAGAGAGACTGGTCACTTTTATCCAATACCTCCAATATGGGGATTACCTTTCCTCCGGCAATATCGTTGCCCATTATAAATGTCACCCCTTTTACTGGCAACATAGGACGTACGCCAACTCTGAACAATCCACTGACTAACTCAGAGTGTACGTTCACAAAGTGCAATGGTACTGGGACGAAACCCATTTCAATTCCTTGTACTAACACACTGGAACCACAATATGTATTATTAGACAAGGGCAACACATCAGCTAGTATGAACGACTGCGCCGCACCAGTATCTCTGAGGATTCTAACTGGACGCTGAGACGCTTCGTCATCCGATATAGAAACAAACCCCTCAAAAATAAACGGTTCATAACTGTGATCTAGGACAGGGACTTTCAAACCACATTCACTATGAGGCTTCTGTCTTGATTCCGGCCTTACAACCATACGAATCAGCCCAACACCCGTTGGCGGCCTGGCGTGCTGAGGCATCCCCGGCTTGCGTTTAAGCAAAAAGCAATCACTAACCAAATGTCCCACCTTATGACAATAGAAACAGTGACGCACATCTTTTGGGCGTGCTGGATGTACTGCTGGTCGACTAGGACTAGAAGTTAGCAACTCCGCAGCCCTGCTCTCCGTACGAGCCGAAAACACGCTCTTATGCGTCAACACAAACTCGTCTGCCAATACAGACGCTTCCGACAGTGAGGATACTTTCTGTTCGTTCAGATAAACTACAATGCGTTCGGTAAACAATTTTTAAACTCTTCTAACAAGATTAACTCCCGTAGAGAGTTAAAATCAGTTACCTTACTAGCACTGTGCCATTTGTCAAACAGATTTCCTTTGTCTCTAGCAAACTCCACATACGTCTGAGTAGGAGACTTTTTATGAGACCTAAATCTCTGTCGATATGCCTCAGGAACAAGCTCATAGGCCCGAAGAACAGTAGCTTTGACCACTTCATAATTCAAACTGTCTTCAAGAGGTAGCGCTGCCAGAACCTCTTGGGCTTTACCTGTTAGCTTACACTGAAGTAATAGGCACCATACCTCGTCGGGCCATTTCAATGCTACCGCTATACGTTCAAAAACACTGAAATAGGAATCAACCTCTGACTCCCTGAACACAGGTACCAAGGTGATCTGCCTACTAATATCAAACGTAGCAGATGACACAGCTGGTGAGGATGGCTCACTAGCAGGCATAGTATTAGCAGAGACTAACCTCGCTGTTTCTGCCTCTAGTTCCATTCTACGCATCTCCAGTTCTTGATCAAGCCTACGCATCTCCAGTTCCATCTTACGCGTCTCCTGTTCTGCCTCTAGCTTACGCGTCTCCTGTTCTGCCTCTAGCTTACGCATCTCCTGTTCTGCCTCTAGCTTACGCGTCTCCTGTTCTGCCTCTAGTTTACGCATCTCCAGCTTGTCTTGCCTGATTTGTGCCCGCTCTTCCGCCTCCATTTGGAGCCGTGTCGAGCGGACATCGATCCTGGCATCACTGTCAGTCAGTGGGGAGAGTGGGTCATAACGGGGCAATGTGGCTGGAGCCTTAGCCTCGTCCTCAGACACTGATGGGCTTACAGGAACAGCAACCACATCCCCTACAGGAGCAGCAGACTCAGGCGGCGGTAACTCAAGCACTCGCTCGTTTAACAATATCGCTAACACTACTTCCCTAACTTCTGCTTTCACTAAACCCCTCGGTATGGGTACAGAAAAGTGGTCAGCCAAAGCCTGTAGATCCACTCTACGACAATTCTCAAAAATCTCCCACGTAGGGTTTTCCAAAAATGCTTCCAAATCAAAAGTAGCCATCCTACTAGCAACACGAGCCGTCGACTACTGAACATACAAAAAAAACAGGTAGTTACAGCTGCCAAGCTCAACACTGAACCAGACACTTACTAATTTGCACGAGTAGCATGGGATAGATAGGATCCCGGACGAGCCCCCACTTTATGTTACGAACCCCGTGGCTTTTAAACGTCTAGGGTGACGGACATGAGACCCGTAACATAAATTCATGCAAATTATAAGTGTAGTATGGAACAGTGAGAACAAATAGGACACAACTACCATGAACTACCGTCAAACACACATGGTTTATTTCAGAACACACGGTAAGGGTTTGGGAAAAAGGGCTGAGCAGGACCCAAGAAATGAAACAATAGTGTAAAACCCCCTAAACTGATCTTGCCTGCCTCAAGAACCGCTAGGCTACTGCTACCATACAAAAATACAGTGGGTGGTCCGCTCAGGTCTAACTGGTGTTTATAGACAGATTTCTTCCTACGGGTAATGTACGCCCAAGGGCATCTAGCTTAAACTCCCCTTTTCCCAGAAACACACAAAGCTACTAAACAGGGTAATCAGCAATTAAATAAGTACACAGGATACAACAGTATCCACACTCAGGTAAAGAAATATATTCTAATAAAGTTACCTATAGGGTAACCAACAACTTAGTGAGTACACACTACACAGGACACCACCGTGTCCACACTCACATAAAGAAATAGCTTCTAACAAAGTTACCAATAGGGTAACCAACAACTTAGTGAGTACACAACACACAGGACACCACCGTGTCCATACTCACATATGGAAAAAGTCTCTCTCTTGCAACAAACACAAGTCTGGTTTTTATAAAATGGGATGTGTGATTGAACAAACAAGTAACAGGTGGTGCAATTCACAGGAATGTTCACTGATTGGTCCAATCAGCAGACACCTCAACGACCACCAATCAGGAACATACAGGACACCTGTGATTAGGGCAGAAAGAGTAGAAACACACAAAAACACAGGATACCTGTATCCGTAACAGCACTGTATATGCAAAAGTATGTGGACCCTTCAAATTAGTGGATTTGGCTATTTCAGCCACACCCGTTGCTGACAGGTGTATAAAATTGAGCACACAGCCATGCAAACTCCATAGACAAACATTGTCAGTAGAATGGCCTTACTGGCCTCCTGAGTGGCGCAGCTGTCTAAGGCACTGCATCGCAGTGCTTGAGGCGTCACTACAGACCCGGGTTCGATCCCAGGCTGTGTCACAGCCGGCCGTGACCGGGAGACCCATGAGGCGGCGCACAATTGGTCCAACTTCGTCCGGGTTAGGGGAGGGTTTGGCCGGCCGGGATTTCCTTGTCCCATCGCGCGCTAGCGACTCTTTGTGGTGGGCCGAGCACCTGCAAGCTGACTACGGTCTCCAGCTGGACGGTGTTTCCTCCGACACATTGGTGTGGCTGGCTTCCGGGCTAAGCGAGCAGTGTGTCAAGAAGCAGTGCGGCTTGGCAGGGTCGTGTTTCGGAGGACGCATGGCTCTCGACCTTCGCCTCTCCCGAGTCCGTAGGGGAGATGCAGCGATGGGACAAGACTGTAACTACCAATTGGATATCACGAAATTGGGGAGAAAAAGGGGTAAAAAAAAATTAAAAGAATAAAAAGAATAGCCTTACTGAAGAGCTCAGTGACTTTCAACGTGGCTCCGTCATAGGATGCCACCTTTCCAATAAGTCAGTTTGTAACATTTCTGCCCTGCTAGAGCTGCCCCGGTCAACTGTAAGTGCTGTTATTGTGAAGTGGAAATGGCTAGGAGCAACAACGGCTCAGCTGTGAAGTGGTAGAACGACACCGCCGAGTGCTGAAGCGCGTAGCGCGTAAGAATCGTCTGTCCTCGGTTGCAACACTCCCTATTGAGTTCACAAGCCTAAGATCACCATGCGCAATGCCAAGTGTCGGCTAGAGTGGTGTAAAGCTCGCCACTATTGGACTCTGGAGCAGTGGAAATGCGTTCTCTGGAGTGATGAATCACACTTTATCGTCTGGCAGTCCGACGGACGAATCTGGGTTTGGCGGATGCCAGGAGAATGCTACCTGCCCGAATGCATAGTGCCAACTGTAAAGATTGGTGGAGGAGGAATAATGTTCTGGGGCTGTTTTTCATGGTTTGGGCTAGACCCCTTAGTTCCAGTGAAGGGAAATCTTAACGCTACCGCATACAATGATATTCTAGACGATTCTGTGCTTCCAACTTTCCTGTTTCAGCATGACAATGCCTCCGTGCACAAAGCGAGGTCCATACAGAAATAGTTTGTCGAGATCGGTGTGGAAGGCCTGCACAGAGCCCTGACCTCAACCCCATCGAACACCTTTGGGATGAATTGGAAGGCCGACTGCGAGCCAGGTCTAAACGCCCAACATCAGTGCCCGACTTCACTAATGCTCTTGTGGCTGAATGGAAGCAAGCCCCCGCAGCAATGTTCCAACATCTAGTGGAAAGCCTTCCCAGAAGAGTGGAGGCTATTATAGCAGCAAAGGGGGGACCAACTCCATATTAATGCCCATGATTTTGGAATGAGATGTTTGACGAGCAGGAGTCCACATACTTTTGGTAATGTAGTGTATTTCACGGTGGCAAGGTATATGAACTAACAGGTTATAGAGCAAAAAACACTATTATCACAACACATACAGTGGGGGAAAAAAGTATTTAGTCAGCCACCAATTGTGCAAGTTCTCCCACTTAAAAAGATGAGAGAGGCCTGTAATTTGACAGACAAAATGAGAAAAAAAATTCCAGAAAATCACATTGTAGGATTTTTAATGAATTTATTTGCAAATTATGGTGGAAAATAAGTATTTGGTCAATAACAAAAGTTTCTCAATACTTTGTTATATACCCTTTGTTGGCAATGACACAGGTCAAACGTTTTCTGTAAGTCTTCACAAGGTTTTCACACACTGTTGCTGGTATTTTGGCCCATTCCTCCATGCAGATCTCCTCTAGAGCAGTGATGTTTTGGGGCTGTCGCTGGGCAACACAGACTTTCAACTCCCCTCCAAAGATTTTCTATGGGGTTGAGATCTGGAGACTGGCTAGGCCACTCCAGGACCTTGAAATGCTTCTTATGAAGCCACTCCTTCGTTGCCCGGGCGGTGTGTTTGGGATCATTGTCATGCTGAAAGACCCAGCCACGTTTCATCTTCAATGCCCTTGCTGATGGAAGGAGGTTTTCACTCAAAATCTCACAATACATGGCCCCATTCATTCTTTCCTTTACACGGATCAGTCGTCCTGGTCCCTTTGCAGAAAAACAGCCCCAAAGCATGATGTTTCCACCCCCATGCTTCACAGTAGGTATGGTGTTCTTTGGATGCAACTCAGCATTCTTTGTCCTCCAAACACGACGAGTTGAGTTTTTACCAAAAAGTTCTATTTTGGTTTCATCTGACCATATGACATTCTCCCAATCCTCTTCTGGATCATCCAAATGCACTCTAGCAAACTTCAGACGGGCGTGGACATGTACTGGCTTAAGCAGGGGGACACGTCTGGCACTGCAGGATTTGAGTCCCTGGCGGCGTAGTGTGTTACTGATGGTAGGCTTTGTTACTTTGGTCCCAGCTCTCTGCAGGTCATTCACTAGGTCCCCCCGTGTGGTTCTGGGATTTTTGCTCACCGTTCTTGTGATCATTTTGACCCCACGGGGTGAGATCTTGCGTGGAGCCCCAGATCAAATCAAATCAAATCAAATGTTATTGGTCACATGCGCCGAATACAACAGGTGCAGACATTACAGTGAAATGCTTACTTACAGCCCTTAACCAACAGTGCATTTATTTTAAACAAAAAAAAAGTGTTGAGAAAAAAAAGAGCAGAAGTAAAATAAAGTGACAGTAGGGAGGCTATATATACAGGGGGGTACCGTTGCAGAGTCAATGTGCGGGGGCACCGGCTAGTTGAGGTAGTTGAGGTAATATGTACATGTGGGTAGAGTTAAAGTGACTATGCATAAATACTTAACAGAGTAGCAGCAGCGTAAAAAGGATGGGGTGGGGGGGCAGTGCAAATAGTCCGGGTAGCCATGATTAGCTGTTCAGGAGTCTTATGGCTTGGGGGTAGAAGCTGTTGAGAAGTCTTTTGGACCTAGACTTGGCACTCCGGTACCGCTTGCCGTGCGGTAGCAGAGAGAACAGTCTATGACTAGGGTGGCTGGAGTCTTTGACAATTTTGAGGGCCTTCCTCTGACACCGCCTGGTATAGAGGTCCTGGATGGCAGGAAGCTTTGCCCCAGTGATGTACTGGGCCGTACGCACTACCCTCTGTAGTGCCTTGCGGTCGGAGGCCAAGCAGTTGCCATACCAGGCGGTGATGCAACCAGTCAGGATGCTCTCGATGGTGCAGCTGTATAATTTTTTGGGGATCTGAGGACCCATGCCAAATCTTTTTAGTCTCCTGAGGGGGAGTAGGCTTTGTCGTGCCCTCTTCACGACTGTCTTGGTGTATTTGGACCATGATAGTTCGTTGGTGATGTGGACACCAAGGAACTTGAAGCTCTCAACCTGTTCCACTACAGCCCCGTCGATGAGAATGGGGGCGTGCTCAGTCCTCTTTTTTTTCCTGTAGTCCACAATCATCTCCTTTGTCTTGGTCACGTTGAGGGAGAGGTTGTTGTCCTGGCACCACACGGCCAGATCTCTGACCTCCTCCCTATAGGCTGTCTCATCGTTGTCGGTGATCAGGCCTACCACTGTTGTGTCGTCGGCAAACTTAATGATGGTGTTGGAGTCGTGCCTGGCCATGCAGTCATGGGTGAACAGAGAGTACAGGAGGGGACTGAGCACGCACCCCTGAGGGGCCCCCGTGTTGAGGATCAGTGTGGCAGATGTGTTGTTACCTACCCGGGGAGATTATCAGTGGTCTTGTATGTCTTCCATTTCCTAATAATTGCTCCCACAGTTGATTTCTTCAAACCAAGCTGCTTACCTATTGCAGATTCAGTCTTCCCAGCCTGGTGCAGGTCTACAATTTTGTTTCTGGTGTCCTTTGACAGCTCTTTGGTCTTGGCCATAGTGGAGTTTGGAGTGTGACTGTTTGAGGTTGTGGAGAGGTGTCTTTTATACTGATAACAAGTTCAAACAGGTGCCATTAATACAGGTAACGAGTGGAGGACAGAGGAGCCTCTTAAAGAAGAAGTTACAGGTCTGTGAGAGCCAGAAATCTTGCTTGTTTGTAGGTGACCAAATAATTATTTTCCACCATAATCTGCAAATAAATTCATAAAAAATCCTACAATGTGATTTTCTGGAATTTTTTTCCTCAATTTGTCTGTCATAGTTGACGTGTACCTATGATGAAAATTACAGGCCTCTCTCATCTTTCTAAGTGGGAGAACTTGCACAATTGGTGGCTGACTAAATACTTGTTTTCCCCACTGTAGGTTCTAATATGGCAATTTCTTCCTGGCTTGGCTTCTCCAGTGTTTTTACCCACACACTGCTAGTGTTAAAACTGCAAAAGTGTCTCTCCACCCAATGGCAAAATGGATAGAATTGCAGGAAATTTGCTTTTAGGGTAACTGCAAAAAAAAAAATCTGCCCCATGGCAAAATGAGTAGAACTGCATGAAATGTGTTAGAAAATGTCAATATTTTCTCTAGGCCCCATGGCAAAAATGTGTAGAATTGCAGGAAATGTACTTTAAAATGTACATTGTTTCTCTCCGCTGTCAAGACAGGGGCCAGCAAAATGCTTTGCCCGCAAGGTGGGGGGAACCCCAACCAAATCTCACTAAGGGCCCCCAAAAGGCTAGGCCAGGGCCAGCCCTGGCTACAGTTAGCTTAACTGCACAAATGGATTGATTCCATAAATCAGTTGACTGCAGGTGTGGGTATGGATGTGGGTACACAGACCCGCAAGCCACTGCGGCCCCTCATGATGAGTTCAGATTTTTTGTGGCCCCCACCCCAATCAAAGTTGCCCATCACTGGTCTAATTGTATCCCCCATAGATAGTATTTTATAAAAATTATCACCTCATAATTGTGCTGTCTTTTTTAGTGATTGTTTGGTAGGATGAAAGGTAGACTGATGATCCTGGACTGGTAGACTCATAAGATGTTATTTGGTCACATAGTTTGTGTTCTACTCTGCTTCTCCGACGTCTTCAGTCAGGGACCTTGGCAATTCTAACTTGGTCAGAGAATTTCAGCCTTGTTTCAGCATTCATAGCACAAGTAATCAATAAAAAATACAGACTTTTAAAGGAGTAAAGGATTTATTTATATATACAAAACTGTTTACAGCTAGATTTCTGAGTTAACACTAACCAATGTGGGGGTATTGGTGTTCAGGTGTGTGTTGTGCACCTTGTTTTCTCCATTGGGTCAAGTCAACAGAGAAGGGGGAAAAACCTAGAGGACCTTGAGTCAGGTAGGGAAACAGGTGGGGGGAATAAAGCGGGGGATTGAAGGGTAAGGCACAAGACACAGCATCACCAGCTTCTCTTAGGCTGAGTTTACACAGGCAGCCCAATTCTGATCTTTTGACCAATCACATCAGATATTTTTCAGCACAGATCTTGATTGGTCAGAGGACCAAGTAGTGGAAAAAAAAGTTTATAATTGGGCTGCCTGTGTAAACGCAGCCTTAGACTGCATCATCAATCACCTATCAATCAATCAATCTACTACTTACTCAAAGAGAAGCACTATAAAAAAAAAAAAATCTAAACAATAATAGATACTAGGGGGTGGACTGTCTGGATAAATGGAAGTAATGTGAGTAAAAACCATTGGACTTCAAATTGATCTTTTGTTTGTAAGGCTAAAGTGGACATGCAAATCAGGTTATGTTGAGCACTGTGTCCGATGGGAGTCCCTGACTCAAAACTAAATTCATAAGTCATGTGTCATAAGGCATCCTTGCTTGGCTTGACCAAGCCCTACATCACTTCTGGAATCAAAACCCCAAAACTCAAACTAAACCAGCAGATCCTGTGGTCCCCATGAAAAGGTTAACAGTCCACAGTGGTAAGAAATTATCAGTGAATGCAAAAACAGCAACTCCATAATATTCTTCATTATAGTATAATTGTATGCTGACATTTTGTTCAATATGCTGCTAAATGAACACACTTGTATTATCTCAGGATATAACTAACAACACTATCAAACCTGTGTCTAGGATCCTAGTGCTATGGGATCAAAAGGCCACAACTTTTTTAATATAACAGATCCATTCCACTCTCTTCTAAACATCATTCAAGGGGGCCTCGTCCACTGGATAATTACAGCTTCATTATTAATGTCAGATGGTAAATCATAGAGGAAGGGAGCGAGGACCAATCTGCCAACCAGAAGTGAAGAACAAAAATGTATTCTAAAATACATTATTTACAGTTCAAGGGTGAAGTGTAACCTGAAGTTGACTTGCTGAAAGTTTTACAGTGAAAAAATGTTAGCCAAGACCAATACTATAGGAAATGTACTTCTGCAACACACATATTGTGTGAAAGAGAACTAATTCCAAGATACTGTAACCAAGACATTAATCAGTTGTGAATTATAGTAACTTTCCAACGCTGCTACAACAGCAATGTGAACAGTGGCTCTCTGCCATGGCCGGTGTATTCATTGAAGTATACAGATGACCTGAGAAAAGAAGTCAGGCATGTTTTTTAGGCATCAAGGTCAGCCCTTATTATGTACAAGGTGAAGCTAGCCAGTGAGAGTTGGGGACACTAGCCAGTCACCGCTGCATCTGTTGATGCACGGCTAACTATTTGATTGTAATTATCAGGGAGCTGTTTTTTGTTGTGAAGTTTGGGCTTGTGGCTCTTACATTTGGTATTTCCATGTTTTGTTTTTCATGAGGTTTGGTTTATGCCAACCAAACTTAATAGACTTCAGTAAAACTGACAGTGAAACTCGTGTGACACGTCAGAGTTCTCCTTAGTCAGCCTTGAGTGTGATTGGCTGCCTTTGTGTAAAACACATGAATTATAAGTGGCCACATTGCGACTGCGGCTCCTTGGTGCTAGGGAGGTCATGATTGGCAGGCTGGTGATGTTGTGTCTCCTGGCTTCGGCCAATGAGCTTACTGCTGTCCCTCTTACATCACGGCACACTTTTTCTCCTCTGAGGGAACGTTCCCATCCGCCCTTTCCATCTCCAGAATGATCCGCTTGAATACCTCTACAGCGGTCTGCAATGCATAGAGTTGAACGTAGAAAAACAATCAATAAATAATCTCATGCTTTTGAATAGACAAATATGTGGATGAGTAGCTCTGTCTGCAGAGAAGATATCGTTGTGTACCTCGTTTTCCTTGGCAGAAGATTCCATGAATGCTGCTCCCCATGAGTGGGCCAGCTTCTTCCCTTCCTCTGGCTTGATCACCCTGAGGGGAGGAGGGACACACTGAGCATGATGTAATGAAATCACACCTTTTTATAGGCATGAATGTACCTCTATGGTCACAAGGTCCAAAACCTTGGCTGGGTAACCAAGGTGAAACCATATACCAGTTTTTGAAATCAGATGGTAGTGGCATGGTTCTATACATAATGTACCAGCCATGCATGTGAGTGGGAGCACCATTACTCTCCTCCTTCATTCAGCTCAAGTAGGTTTACCTTTCCATGTGGAGATCTTTTTTATTTCCAACAAGAACAGTTGGCACCCTAAAAGAAAACACATCAATTTATATTTTTTTACTTGGAAAACCAATTTTTTAAGACACAAACAGATCAAAAGTAGCATCACCAACCTTTTATAACTTAGGTTAACTTACTGTATTTTCCCAACCATATCTAGTAGCTTGTCATGAAGAACCTGAACAACTTCAAAACTGCAAAAAGTAAAAGACAAAAAGAGACAGGTTACCAGTGTGCATTGATGGATATACAACTATCTATACACACAGTAGAGTCGCAAGGTCAACAGAGAGCCAGAACAAAGGATGAACCGCGAATGAAATGTACCCATGACTACTCACCTTTTCATGGATGTTACTGCATAGACCAAGACATAACCGTGGATGTCCATTGAATGAGACTGAGGGAAAATAGAGTACTCGTCCTGTAGAGATAAGGGGAGAAATCGGTTAAAGAGGAAACACACAAGAAATACAGACAGACAAGTGCTTCTGAAAATAATATCGGCTGTTGTTTTTCGTTCATATCCCAACAATTGTACATGTTGCATCAGCACAAACGGTCACTGATCACCAGACCCCAACAGGTGGTATAAAAATGTATTTTGTGTTATTTCAGAGAGCTGAGAAACAGAGGTAAAGAAAGAAGATGAGTAATGTAAAGCATACATACCTGACCAGCAGTATCGACCAACTGAAGATTGAAGTCTTGACCGTTGACAGACACCGTTTTGTTGAAGGCTGGAAATATGTGAAGAGGCAGTGGTCAAGCCCAAGCCAGGCCACATAAGGGGGACACGTGGTAATTGCTGGATATAGCATGATCATAAATGGAGCATATGTTTTGCTTTTCACCCATGCATATTATTTGATCCTCAATGACACCTTATAATGGGTGCAATAACATAGAATAACAAAACTGATCCAACGAGAAACGAAAAAAATATACTTACTGTTTTCAATGGTAGGGTCATATGAATCTACGAACTGTCCTTCCACGAACTGTATTGTGAGAGATGACTTTCCTGTAGAGGAAAATTGAATTGTTGTGGCCGATGAGCAGCAATTTCCAAAATCATAGGAAAACGAAAATACCATTTGCTAAGTAAAACACTCAATGTTACCTGACTCCGAACAACATTTCTACACTGTGATTGGCTATGTTAGTTATGACTGCAGATATTTCATATTGCAAATATCTAGATAGCTAGGTCTATGAGCTAACGTTAGCAACGTTAGTTGGCCGCGTTAACACATCGTGGAACTTAGCTTAAGTTGTTGTGGCAAAGTTAGCACACAACTTTGGCATGGTGAGTGAGTAGAAGGCTATCAACTACAACGTTTATACATGAACAACGTCTATACATCAAAACACTACCCAATTCACAATTACATAGCTATGGCATTCTCTTCTGTGCTTGATTCTGTTTTGGTACTAGAAGCTAGCTAGCCTTTTTTTGCATAGCTAGTACGCTATTGCTAGCTAGCAATACCGTACAGTAGCTATGCAAACAAAAACAAAGGCTAGCTAAGTAGCTTCTTATTTCACTCACCGACAGATCTGTACCCAATCACAGCTATCTTCCTGTATTTTGGTTGAGGCATTGTTTTAAAATAGTAACTTCAATAGATAATGTTAAAATGTTGTAGCTATGGTCGTTTTAATAAAGAAACAAAAACTTTATCGCCACATTCGTTTCACGTCACGTGACAACAACAAACTTTTCAGAGCCGTTCGAGCTAACACTTCGCTGGCGTCGAGTTGCAACTTCAGAACTGAACTGAAGCTGGTAGAACACGTATTTCGACTGATATTTGCAATATATCGGTTATCGATACAGTTATGTATGGCGATAATTGGTTTGAATGATCTAAATATTAGTTTTTAGAACTTAAAACAGGAAACCAAAACGGCTTATTCACAGCAGTTAGGCTTCGCGAGTCACACTGTCGGAAACTGGACAAGCACACCGTCGTAAAACTACGTACGTCAGCGCTTGACATGAGGTTGCCCTATTTTGTACAGCAGAGGTCACTCTCACCCTGATTTACTTATATACAAACGTTTGTGAGAGAAACACAAATTAGGCATTTTTAACACATTCATATAGCAAAACCCATTCAGCTGTTTTTATTATTTAATGCTCAATGACCGTACAAGATTAGCATACTTTTACAGAAACAGGCTTTAAAAAAAATAATAATAATAATATATGCCATTTAGCAGACACTTTTACCCAAAGCCACTTACAGTCATGCGTGCATACATTTTAAGAATGGGTGGTCCCCAATGCTTGACTTGGACTGAAATATGTGCTGGTACTCATTTTGGGTGCTGGTACTGTTTATATTTAGGTGCAGGAGCTCCACAATACTTTTGAGTTAACATTCTATAACAGGAACAGGAGCTCAAGCAGTAGAACATTTGAGGTGCTGGTACTCAGCTCCGGTGAGCTCCTGCTTGACGCTGGAATCCAACCCACTATCCTGGCGTTGCAAGCGCCATGCTGTACCAATTGAGCTACAGAGGACCACACAGAGAACCTTTTATCAGTTTTAAATAGACCTATGCTTATTTTAAGGCTCAGACCCTATCAATCATGAATGTGTACGGTGGTCCTTGTTAAGATGGCATAAGTGTACAACAAAATCTGTTAAATAGCTGCTTTAAAAGTTATGTATGTTAGGTTGAGTACACTTATGCCATCTTTGTGTAGCTCCAGCAGCGCCTCAACGACAAAATTGAAGAAGATAGAAACTATCTAAAATGATGACATAAGACTTATCTTTACCATCTTTACCATACCATTTGGTACTTAGACGCATAACAGATGGTGTGGGACATGGATTTGTCTAAAGACTACCCTACTTTTGAGGCTCTAAAAACCTACTTACTTACAGATTGGAGTGAAACAGGGTTGCCAAATCAGTACATTTTCTTAGTGGGTATGCTATGCTCAAACCAAAACAAGCAGCAATGATGTAAGAAACAGACAGAAAAAAATATTTATTGTTCCATTAGAAGAGTCCTTACAAAAACTCTCTTCAGTTTAGATATTCACAGTTTTAAACAATTTTCATATACTTTTAACCAGAGTTCACAGTTATAGATAGCTAACAATCATACATCATAGTAAAGCATACAGTTTTACAAGACATACAGACAATTGAACATGTAGTAGCCTACTGTTCTGGCATTGAAATGACAACACATTTTGACATTTGTATGATTTAATTTTAATTTTATTTATTTCACCTTTATTTAACCAGGTAAGCCAGTTGAGAACAAGTTCTCATTTACAACTGCAACCTCAGGAGAGGTTGAGGAGTGTTTTACCCGTGAGACAATAACAAATGAACATTCACTTGAGGTCAACATAAATCTATGGCCACAAACTCATCATTAAAAAACAAAAAACTTAATTTACAAAATGAAATGAACTTGGTACAATATTGGAGAAAAATGTCCATGCATGTACACAACGTTGCGCAAAAAATGAATGTACACTGACGGACACATGGACACACGCACACACTCAAACACACACACAGATAGCCTTTCTCAAACACACACATCACAGTTTAACTTGGTCTTAAGTTCCAGGCCATTGTTTCCGGTCTGTACTTTAAATTTCCTTTAGCACCGTGGTGCTAAGCATTGTATGTTTCTGTTCTCTTCATAAAAGACTGTTGTCCAACTTTTCAATCCAACAATAAAATGTCCTTATCACATAAGGTTGTGATACAAATATGTAAATGAGAATGATATACTAAAAATAGTAATATAGTAGAATTGGCCATATGCACTGAAGTAGAGTTACTGTACACATCCCTTACTTTAATTAATGTTAACTGATTTACTCTTATTCTTTGACACCATACATCAGCTTCTTTCCTAAACATTCCATTAGAGGACAACAGAAAGAAGGGAAATTATGTTCACAAGATGACACAGCAGAATAAATAATTTGAATAATACACAAGGTAATAAGTGCAAGAGCGCAATAGGCAAAAAGGGAGAGAGAGAGGAGAGGAAAAGACAGTGATATCAAGGGAAGTATACAGAGCTGAAGTTCTTGTGGAGTTCCTTCCAGTCAAGGATCAAGATGTTTTGAGAATGGCAGACAGTTTAGCAAAAGTCATCGTGGATGTCTATGAAGGGTTCATGTATTGGGAAAGACCTTGAGACTAGAAGACGACCATCTCTATACACTATACATGTCAATTCTTGCTCCCTTTCTGTTCATTTTGCTTCCTTCACCATTGTCTTCCTCTTCTTTTTTTGCAAAAAATGTATTTTATTTCTCACATACTCCATTATAAACCTGACAGACGAGGAGACAAATTGCATTGGTCCCCTTGGTGCAGTACCTGTCCTGTACCTATTCTCTGAAGTATAATCATGTCTGAGGTCCAAGTCCAGAGTTTCATCCTCTTCTCAGTGGTGACAGGATCACCAGTCGTCCATCAGCAAACAGGTCAATCCCCTTCTCTCTTTCAAAGAGAGTTTACTACAGCTAAATATTTGGGGACACTGCTCTTTGGCAAGCTCACTTTGGTAAGCCCAGGTCATTGGCTTGTTGAAGTTCACTGAATCTTTGAGAGTCCATTAGCCAATAGGAGCCTGAGTGGGATGGTGGAGCGGGACACGGTCAATGGCAGTATATTCAGCCCTGGGAAGAGAGAGAGGACCATATTAGTGAATTAACCGATCACAACGTGTGTAAGTGTGCGTGTGTGTGTGTGTGTGCATGAGCAAGCATACATACAGTATCTCACAAAAGTGAGTACACCCCTCACATTTTTGTAAATATTTGAGTATATCTTTTCATGTGACAACACTGAAGAAATGACACTTTGCTACAATGTAAAGTAGTGAGTGTACAGCTTGTATAACAGTGTACATTTGCTGTCCCCTCAAAATAACACAACACACAGCCATTAATGTCTAAACCGCTGGCAACGAAAGTGAGTACACCCCTAAGTGAAAATGTCAAAATTGGGCCCAAAGTGTCAATATTTTGTCAACATTTTCCAGCACTCCCTTAACCATCTTGGGCATGGAGTTCACCAGAGCTTCACAGGTTGCCACTGGAGTCCTCTTCCACTCCTCCATGACGACATCACAGAGCTGGTGGATGTTAGAGACCTTGCACTCCTCCACCTTCCATTTGAGGATGTCCCACAGATGCTCAATAGGGTTTAGGTCTGGAGACATGCTTGGCCAGTCCATCACCTTTACCCTCAGCTTCTTTAGCAAGGCAGTGGTCGTCTTGGAGGTGTGTTTGGGGTCGTTATCATGTTGGAATACTGCCCTGCGGCCCAGTCTCCGAAGGGAGGGGATCATGCTCTGCTTCAGTATGTCACAGTACGTTGGCATTCATGGTTCCCTCAATGAACTGTAGCTCCCCAGCGCCGACAGCACTCATGCAGCCCCAGACCATGACACTCCCACCACCATGCTTGACTGTAGGCAAGAGACACTTGTCTTTGTACTCCTCACCTGGTTGCTGCCACACACGCTTGACACCATCTGAACCAAATAAGTTTATCTTGGTCTCATCAGACCACAGGACATGGTTCCAGTAATCCATGTCCTTAGTCTGCTTGTCTTCAGCAAACTGTTTGCGGGTTTTCTTGTGCATTATCTTTAAAGAGGCTTCCTTCTGGGACGACAGCCATGTAAACCAATTTGTTACAGTGTGCGGCGTATGGTCTGAGCACTGACAGGCTGACCCCCCACCCCTTCAACCTCTGCAGCAATGCTGGCAGCACTCATACGTCTATTTCCCAAAGACAACCTCTGGATATGACGCTGAGCACGTGCACTCAACTTCTTTGGTCGACCATGGCGAGGCCTGTTCTGAGTGGAACCTGTCCTGTTAAACCGCTGTATGGTCTTGGCCACCGTGCTGCAGCTCAGTTTCAGGGTCTTGGCAATCTTCTTATAGCCCAGGCCATCTTTATGTAGAGCAACAATTCTTTTTTTCAGATCCTCAGAGAGTTCTTTGCCATGTTGAACTTCCAGTGACCAGTATGAGGGAGTGTGAGAGCGATGACACCAAATTTAACACACCTGCTCCCCATTCACACCTGAGACCTTGTAACACTAACGAGTCACATGACACCGGGGAGGGAAAATGGCTAATTGGGCCCAATTTGGACATTTTCACTTAGGGGTGTACTCACTTTTGTTGCCAGCGGTTTAGACATTAATGGCTGTGTGTTGAGTTATTTTGAGGGGACAGCAAATTTACACTGTAATACAAGCTGTACACTCACTACTTTACATTGTAGCAAAGTGTCATTTCTTCAGTGTTGTTACGTGAAAATATATACTCAAATATTAACAAAAATGTGAGGGGTGTATTCACTTTTGTGAGATATTGTATATGTATGCGTAACTGTCTATGTTTTTGTTATTTTGTTATTTTATTTTTTCTCCCTTTTTCTCCCCAATTTCGTGATATCCAATTGCGATCCAATTACGATCTTGTCTCATCGCTGCAACTCCCCAAGGGGCTTTGGAGAGGTGAAAGTCGAGTCATGCGTTCTCCGAAACATGACCCGCCAAACCGCGCTTCTTAACACCCGCCCGCTTAACCTGGAAGCCAGCCGCACCAATGTGTCGGAGGAAACACCGTCCAACTGACGACCGAAGTCAGCCTGCAAGCGCCCAGCCCACCACAAGGAGCTGCTAGAGCGCGATGAGCCAAGTAAAGCCCCCCCGGCCAAACCCTCCCCTAATCCGGACGACACTGGGCCAATTGTGCGCCGCACTATGGGACTCCCGGTCATGGCCGGTGGTGTGATGGGTGATTTTAAGGAGTCAGGCGCAGGAGGGTAAATCACAGAATAACATGATTTATTCCGGAATACAGAGTTACGCAGTAAAGCGTCAAAACAGTCCAGTGCGCAAAACAGGCGCACTGGAACCAACAAGGCACACGGGGAAAAATAACCCAGCGATACAAAATACAAGGAGCTCCACTATCCTCACAATAAACAATCACACACAAAGACAAGGGGGCAGAGGGAACACTTATACAGGTACTGATTAATATGAATTAATATGCCATTTAGCAGACGCTTTTATCCAAAGTGACTTACAGTCATGTGCGCATACATTTTTACGTATGGGTGGTCCCGGGGAACGATCCCACTACCCTGGCGTTACAAGCGCCATGCTCTACCAATTGAGCTACAGAGGACCACACGAGGGGATATGAACCAGGTGTGTGTAATAAACAAGACAAAACAAATGGAATGATAAGATGAGGAGCGGCAGTGGCTAGAAGGCCGGTGACGACGAACGCCGAAGCCTGCCCGAACAAGGAGAGGAGGCAGCCTTGGAGGAAGTCGTGACAGGTAGTGACACACAGTGGCGGCTCCTGAAAAAATTCTCAGGGGGGGCAATTTTTCTGATGATTTAGGTGACCTACACACATTTTAAAAAATATATGTCCAGCAACAACATGAAGACAGGGGCAGCATATAAGTCAATACCAGAAGCATTTATTGACTGATCTCAAAAGTGTTGGCTTACCAGGGTTGGTGGAGCCCTCAGTTTCATCTTTGCCTCGCAAAGCTAACTCAAACACTCCGCAAAACTTCACACACTGGATTAGCCGGCTGAGGATGTGGCGGTTCTTGCTAATGTCGTAGTAAATATATTTGTTATAGTGAATATGGAATATGATATGTTGAGTAAAATGTTGTGCTAAGATCTATTTAGGTCAGGAGCTGGTTATAAGTTCTGTTCCTATCCAATAACAATGGACAAAAGGGTCCTATCTTGTCAGCCTTGTCAGCAGGTGGCCAAGGACAACACCCACGCCATAGGCCTCTCAGTTCTTCCAACTCACGAGTTCTTGCTCTGAGGACACACACACACACACACACAAACACACACACACACACATCATCACTGTTAAACACACACACACACACACACATCATCACTGTTAAACACACACACACACACACACACACAAAAATCCCCTCTCTTAGGCTGAACATTTGAAGACAGAGAACCCGACTCAGAGCCAATGCAACAGTGACAGTAGCCTGGAGGGGACCTCGCCCAACTCATCAGGACCAATCAGAAGATCAGAACTACTAGATTCAACCTACTTCATTTATTGCATAAAATGTCTGCACACAATGTTTCGGGGCTCTCTTCAGATAATAATAATAATAATAATATGCCATTTAGCAGACGCTTTTATCCAAAGCGACTTACAGTCATGCGTGCATACATTTTTGTGTATGGGTGGTCCCGGGGATCGAACCCACTACCTTGGCGTTACAAGCGCCGTGCTCTACCAGCTGAGGTACAGAAAGTGGATACTCATGGATGCGCATCGCAATTGTAAAATGTCAACACAATTGGAGACACCACGTCATTTTTGGAGACATGTTATTGACAGTAAACTATTGTAGATGCGACTGCTAACTAAATAAAACATTTTAGCTGGCTAGCTAATCATCTTAGCTAAATGTGGGGCAAACAATTCAGTTATTTACCGTTAATTTGAGGGATTGGGGTGAAAGAAATCGAGTTACATAGTGATACTTTACGATATACTGTATTGACAATATCGCAATATTTTAGCGCTAGTTGGCTGTACCTGCACCAAAACACCATTATTGTTCCTTCATAGCTTGTTCTCAATCTTTTCACATTGGGAGCCAATTTGTTTTCAGGACTTTTATTTCCATGACTGATCAAAACTCGTTCTCATGGCTTTCTGATCCCTCTGCAACAGACATATGGTGCGCAATAAAATCACAGTATCGAATCGCAATACGTATAGAATCATGAGACTCGCAATGCATATATCTTATCGTGAGGTTCCTGGCAATTCCCAGCCCAAGTTCATTTGCCACAACAAATCTCTTCGCTAGCAAACGCGATGTCTTCTCCAAAACGGCAATGTGTCTCCAGCAATGTTTACTTTTTTGACGTTCTATGGCATCTCCACTTTCCAAGCATATATGACCACATGTAATATTTTGGTAAGTGATGCAAATAGTGAACTATGTAGGGCCAGGATGTAAAATATATGTAGCTGCAGCAATTTCTCTTATCTGATATGGTAAGTAATGGGGCTTAATGTATAGCTCCCTAAGAGTTTGACGAACGGGTCCGTGCACGCGATTCCAGATATCTTTACCTCTGAATAAACTGCCTTTATTATACCATATCCACCCTGTCCAAAGTCTCTACTTGGTCTCAGTTCTCCAGTAAACTTGTGATTATCAACACTAACCTCATCGTTGTGGCGGCGGACAGCTAGCCTGTATCCCTCATCCAGTTGAGTGGCAATGTTATTTTTTCGTTCGTACCAATTTTTGGAAAATCCTCGGGTGTAGGACTTTCCGCCTTTAGTAGAAACCTGTTGAATTATTAAATTTGGTCTGGGAGGTCCTAATTGTTTCGTTGCCAATTTATCTTCATTTGTTCGCCGACAAAAAGGAACTTCTTTCAAAGACACAATCCGCTCTTTTCTTAGTTACGTTCATGGTTACGTTACGTATGACGAAAGCGCGTAAGTGCAAGCCCTCAGACACCCATAGAGATTGTATTGAAAGCTCTGAAATTTGAAAAAAATAGATTTTACATGGGAGTCTATGACAGACTTCTGGGAGATTTTCAACCTGACTGAAATCGCCCCAAAAGGGGGGGGAGCTATTTGAAGCACGACTTTAGCCTGATTGGACATTACAACACTGATAACTACTGTTGCCGTGATATAATTGATTAGAAAAAAAATCCCTTCCTTTTCCTGTTTGGCAGTGCGTCGCCCATATCGCCCTATTGAACACACCGCCCCTGGTGACACAGCCTGGGATCGAACCCGGGTCTGTAGTGACACCTCAAGCACTGCGATGCAGTGACTTAGACCGCTGCGCCAATCGTGAGGTCCCGTAAGGCACTACAGAGGGTAGTGCGTACAGCCCAGTACATCACTGGGGCCAAGCTTCCTGCCATCCAGGACCTATATACTAGGCGGTGTCAGAGGAAGGCCCAAAAAATTGTCAAAGACTCCTGTCACCCAAGTCATAGACTGTTCTCTCTGCTACCACACAGCAAGCGGTACTGGAGCGCCAAGTCTAGGTCCAAAAGGCTCCTTAACAGCTTCTACCCCCAAGCCATAAGACTGCTGAACAATTAATCAAATGGCAACCTGGACTATTTTCATTGACTGTACACCCGCACATTGACTTGGTACCGATACCCCCTGTATATAGCCTCATTATTGTTATTTTATGTGTTACTTTTTGTATTTTTATATTTTTATTTTATTTTATTTAGTAAATATTTTTCTTAACTCTATTTTCTTAAAACTGCATTGTTGGTTAAGGGCTTGTAAGTAAGCATTTCACGGTAAGGTCTACACCTTTTGTATTTGGCGCATGTGACAAATGATTTGATTTGATTTGTGTGACCCCCACATACCGAATGCTCTGATGAGTTCCCTCTGTACGGTCCATGTGAGAGTGTTGATCAGACAGGCAGAGGTCAGCCCAGCAAACAGTACGTTATACAGGAAGACGATGTGGAAGTTTCCCAGCCAGTTATACTGACCAAAGTCTCCCAGCAGATCAAACCGGGTGATCCCTGAATCATCAAGATCAAAGGAGAAATATTAAATGATTGTTTAGAAAAAGTATCTATTTGTTTTTATTTTATATATATGTCAGTCCATCATACAACAGCACCTGACACTGATACTCCACTGAAGACTTACCCAGAGTCCTAGAGAATACGGGCAGAGCTGAGCTGAGCACCAATAGAGACACACAGTTCCCAATAATCTGTGAAAAGAGAGAGAGATAGATGGGTTATTAGAGTGCCCAATGGAAGAGAGAGCGAACCGTGTGTATGTGCATGCCAGTGTGTGTGTGTGTGTGTGTGTACCTGTGTCAGTGTGGTGTCCTGCGCACGGGGTCGTAGTCCAGTGAACAGTGGTGAGCTGTAGAAACCCACTACTGAGGAGATCATGAGATACAAGATGAGGACCGCCTGTACTGTAGCCCCTAACGAACCAAACATGGAGAACGAGGCAGCGCCCAGGAGAGGGTCCTTTAAGAAAAGAGAGAGATCCTCTGTTATCCTGTGTTAATACAATTGAATGTCAGTAGTACACACGAGATATAAACTCTGTTTCATAGTGTATATAGGTCTACTACAGAGTACAATTTTATGCTGTACAGTGTTCATAGGCAAGAACTACAGGTATACAAGTAGTGGCTACATATCTTTGTTTGAATTAAATTAGATATTTGCTGAATTATTATTATTATTATTATTATTATTATTATTGTATTTTTTGGGGGGTAGATCAGCTTTAATATTGCAGACAGATTGTAACTTCCATCAATGTAATTGTCTGCATCACCTCCAATCCCCCATATGTTTTTTTTCTCACAAATATATATTTCCCTTTATTACTTTCCAACCCCACCACCCCTTCCCTAATTGGAGTAAACTAGTGAACAACATCGCTCAGGCCTCTACTTCCAGCTTGTACATACTACAGTGAGGGAAAAAAGTATTTTCTCCCCTGCTGATTTTGTACGTTTTCCCACTGACAAAGACATGATCAGTCTATAATTTTAATGGTAGGTTTATTTGAACAGTGAGAGACAGAATAACAACAACAAAATCCAGAAAAACGCATGTCAAAAATGTTATAAATTGATTTGCATTTTAATGAGGTAAATAAGTATTTGACCCCTCTGCAAAACATGACTTAGTACTTGGTGGCAAAACCCTTGTTGGCAATCACAGAGGTCAGACATTTCTTGTAGTTGGCCACCAGGTTTGCACACATCTCAGGAGAGATTTTGTTCCACTCCTCTTTGCAGATCTTCTCCAAGTCATTAAGGTTTCGAGGCTGACGTTTGGCAACTCGAACCTTCAGCTCCCTCCAAAGATTTTCTATGGGATTAAGGTCTGGAGACTGCCTAGGCCACTCCAGGACCTTAATGTGCTTCTTCTTGAGCCACTCCTTTGTTGCCTTGGCCGTGTGTTTTGGGTCATTGTCATGCTGGAATACACATCCACAACCCATTTTCAATGCCCTGGCTGAGGGAAGGAGGTTCTCACCCAAGATTTGACGGTACATGGCCCCGTCCATCGTCCCTTTGATGCGGTGAAGTTGTCCTGTCCCCTTAGCAGAAAAACACCCCCAAAGCATAATGTTTCCACCTCCATGTTTGACGGTGGGGATGGTGTTCTTGGGGTCAAAGGCAGCATTCCTCCTCCTCCAAACACGGCGAGTTGAGTTGATGCCAAAGAGCTCGATTTTTGTCTCATCTGACCAGTTCTCCTCTGAATCATTCAGATGTTCATTGGCAAACTTCAGACGGCCCTGTATATGTGCTTTCTTGAGCAGGGGGACCTTGCGGGCGCTGCAGGATTTCAGTCCTTCACGGCGTAGTATGTTACCAATTGTTTTCTTGGTGACTATGGTCCCAGCTGCCTTGAGATCATTGACAAGATCCTCCCGTGTAGTTCTGGGCTGATTCCTCACCGTTCTCATGATCATTGCAACTCCACGAGGTGAGATCTTGCATGGAGCCCCAGGCCGAGGGAGATAGACAGTTATTTTGTGTTTCTTCCATTTGCGAAGAATCGCACCAACTGTTGTCACCTTCTCACCAAGCTGCTTGGCGATGGTCTTGTAGCCTATTCCAGCCTTGTGTAGGTCTACAATCTTGTCCCTGACATCCTTGGAGAGCTCTTTGGTCTTGGCCATGGTGGAGAGTTTGGAATCTGATTGATTGCTTCTGTGGACAGGTGTCTTTTATACAGGTAACAAACTGAGATTAGGAGCACTCCCTTTAAGAGTGTGCTCCTAATCTCAGCTCGTTACCTGTATAAAAGACACCTGGGAGCCAGAAATCTTTCTGATTGAGAGGGGGTCAAATAATTATTTCCCTCATTAAAATGCAAATAAATTTATAACATTTTTGACATGGATTTTTCTCCCACTGTTCAAATAAACCTACCATTAAAATTATAGACTGATCATTTCTTTGTCAGTGGGCAAACGTACAAAATCAGCAGGGGATCAAATACTTTTTCCCCCTCACTGTATATACATTTTATGGACATATTTTTTGTTTTTACTCCTGAACTTCTTCTACCCTCAACCTCTCCGATCATTTTCATGATGTCCATCCGGTTAGCTTCTATATGCCATATCTTTCTAACTGTGCTCTTTCACAAAAGTTCTCAACCTATAACCTATATACAGTGGGGAGAACAAGTATTTGATACACTGCCGATTTTGCAAAGCATGTAGAGGTCTGTAATTTTTATCATAGGTACACTTCAACTGTGAGAGATGGAATCTAAAAAAAAAATCCAGAAAATCACATTGTATGATTTTTAAGTAATTCATTTGCATTTTATTGCATGACATAAGAATTTGATACATCAGAAAAGCAGAACTTAATATTTGGTACAGAAACCTTTGTTTGCAATTACAGAGATCATACGTTTCCTGTAGGTCTTGACCAGGTTTGCACACACTGCAGCAGGGATTTTGGCCCACTCCTCCATACAGACCTTCTCCAGATCCTTCAGGTTTCGGGGCTGTCGCTGGGCAATACGGACTTTCATCTCCCTCCAAAGATTTTCTATTGGGTTCAGGTCTGGAGACTGGCTAGGCCACTCCAGGACCTTGAGATGCTTCTTACGGAGCCACTCCTTAGTTGCCCTGGCTGTGTGTTTCGGTCGTTGTCATGCTGGAAGACCCAGCCACGACCCATCTTCAATGCTCTTACTGAGGGAAGGAGGTTGTTGGCCAAGATCTCGCGATACATGGCCCCATCCATCCTCCCCTCATTACGGTGCAGTCGTCCTGTCCCCTTTGCAGAAAAGCATCCCCAAAGAATGATGTTTCCACCTCCATGCTTCACGGTTGGGATGGTGTTCTTGGGGTTGTACTCATCCTTCTTCTTCCTCCAAACACGGCGAGTGGAGTTTAGACCAAAAAGCTCTATTTTTGTCTCATCAGACCACATGACCTTCTCCCATTCCTCCTCTGGATCATCCAGATGGTCATTGGCAAACTTCAGATGGGC
The DNA here is from genome assembly GCF_020615455.1 of Coregonus clupeaformis. Classification (NCBI taxonomy): domain Eukaryota; kingdom Metazoa; phylum Chordata; class Actinopteri; order Salmoniformes; family Salmonidae; genus Coregonus; species Coregonus clupeaformis. The sequence goes on along the minus strand of NC_059203.1, from coordinate 38,741,281 downwards.
TGGACATGCGCTGGCTTGAGCAGGGAGACCTTGCGTGTGCTGCAGGATTTTAATCCATGACGGCGTAGTGTGTTACTAATGGTTTTCTTTGAGACTGTGGTCCCAGCTCTCTTCAGGTCATTGACCAGGTCCTGCCGTGTAGTTCTGGGCTGATCCCTCACCTTCCTCATGATCATTGATGCCCCACGAGGTGAGATCTTGCATGGAGCCCTAGACCGATGGTGATTGACCGTCATCTTGAACTTCTTCCATTTTCTAATAATTGCGCCAACAGTTGTTGCCTTCTCACCAAGCTGCTTGCCTATTGTCCTGTAGCCCATCCCAGCCTTGTGCAGGTCTACAATTTTATCCCTGATGTCCTTACACAGCTCTCTGGTCTTGGCCATTGTGGAGAGGTTGGAGTCTGTTTGATTGAGTGTGTGGACAGGTGTCTTTTATACAGGTAACGAGTTCAAACAGGTGCAGTTAATACAGGTAATGAGTGGAGAACAGAAGGGCTTCTTAAAGAAAAACGAACAGGTCTGTGAGAGCCGGAATTCTTACTGGTTGGTAGGTGATCAAATACTTATGTCATGCAACAAAATGCAAATTAATTACTTAAAAATCATACAATGTGATTTTCTGGATTTTTGTTTTAGATTCCGTCTCTCACAGTTGAAGTGTACCTATGATAAAAATTACAGACCTCTACATGCTTTGTAAGTAGGAAAACCTGCAAAATCGGCAGTTTATCAAATACTTGTTCTCCCCACTGTACTTATTATGGACACAGTATGCTTTACATTAGTTATCTTGTTGTTATTAGTTATTGTTAGTTGTTATTAGTCCCATCCTTCAGCTCCATTCAACACCTCCCATCTATCTCTTAACACCATCCATATTGGATTTCTATTTGCCATATATTTTTCAACTGTACTGTGATGTTTCACAAAAGTTCTGAACCCTTCTATTCTCATTGTTTCTACAGATTGTAAATTGAAAATACATTTTTTTGCTAAAAGTATTATTATATAATTGATCGATTGACTATGACTTTTCAGATCACTGTCACGATCGTTGAGAGACGGGTCAGACCAAGGTGCAGCGTGGTATGCGTACATGTTTATTAATAAGAATAAACACTTGACAAAATAACAGAAACAACGAAAACGTGAAGTCCTATGGGCTATACACAAACAAGCCAAACAGGAACACAAACAAGATCCCACAACTAAGGTAGGCAACCAGGCTACTTAAGTATGATCCCCAATCAGAGACAACGAGCGACAGCTGCCTCTGATTGGGAATCACACCCGGCCAAACATAGAAATACTAGAATACAATATAGAAATACAATAACATAGATCTCAAACTGAACTCACACCCTGACCCAACCAACAAGAGTTCTCTAGGTCAGGGCGTGACAGTACCCCCCCCCAACAGTGCGTACTCCGGCCGACCAAACCTGATTCATTAGGGGAGGGTCCGGGTGGGCATTCAGCCTCGGAGGCGGCTCCGGCTCCGGGCATGACGACCTCTCCCTCTCTGCCTCCCGTTGCGCCCCTGGTCTGGTCCTCGGCGCGATGCTTCCCCTCTCCTTCCTCCCACGATGCACCAAGCCCTGTCTGGACCCTGGTGTGGGAGACCCCGAACCTGGAGAGGGGCTGACTTCTGGGTCTGGAGTGGAGCCACTGACCGGAGCTGAACTGGACCCCGGTGGAGCGGACTGCTCTGGCTCCAGTGTGGAACCGCTGACCGGAGCTGGACTGGGCACCGGTAGAGCGGACTGCTCTGTCTCCGGAGTGGAGCCGCTGACCGGGGCTGAACTGGACCCCGGTGGAGCGGACTGCCCTGGCTCCGGAGTAGAACCACTGACCGGAGCTGGACTAGGCACCGGTGGAGCGGACTACTCTGGCTCCGGAGTGGAACCGCTGACCGGAGCTGGACTAGGCACCGGTGGAGCGGACTGCTCTGGCTCCGGAGTGGAGCCGCTGACCGGAGCTGGACTCGGCACCGGTGGAGCGGACTGCTCTGGCTCCGGAGTGGAACCGCTGACCGGAGCGGGACTGGGAACACGCACCACTGGTCTGGTGCGAGGAGCAGGCACGGGCCGTGCCGGACTAGATACACGCACCACTGGTTTGGTGCGGGGAGCAGGCACGGGTCATGCCGGACTGGAGACACGCACCACTGGTTTGGTGTGAGGAGCAGGCACGGGCCGTGCCGGACTGGATACACGCACCACTGGTTTGGTGCGGGGAGCAGGTACGGGGCGTACTGGGCTAGCGACACGCACCACTGGTTTGGTGCGGGGAGCAGGTACGGGCCGTACCGGACTGGATACGCGCACCACTGGTTTGGTGCGGGGAGCAGGCACGGGTCATGCCGGACTGGAGACACGCACCACTGGTTTGGTGTGAGGAGCAGGCACGGGCCGTGCCGGACTGGATACACGCACCACTGGTTTGGTGCGGGGAGCAGGTACGGGGCGTACTGGGCTAGCGACACGCACCACTGGTTTGGTGCGGGGAGCAGGTACGGGCCGTACCGGACTGGATACGCGCACCACTGGTTTGGTGCGGGGAGCAGGTACGGGGCGTACCGGGCTGGCGACACGCACCACAGGTTTGGTGCAGGGAGCAGGTACGGGCCGTACTGGACTGGATACACGCACCGCTGGTTTGGTGCGGGGAGCAGGAACGGGGCGTACCGGGCTGGCGACACGCACCACTGGTTTGGTGCGGGGAGAAGGTACGGGCCGTACTGGACTGGATACACGCACCGCTGGTTTGGTGCGGGGAGCAGGTACGGGGCGTACCGGGCTGGCGACAGGCACCACTGGTTTGGTGCGAGGAGCTGGCACATGCCGTACCGGGCTGTGGAGGCGCACTGGAGGTCTGGAGCGTAGAGCTGACACAACCCGTCCTGGCTGGATGCCCACTTCCGCACGGTACGTGCGTGGCGTTAGCACAGGACGCACTGGGCTGTGAACGCGCACTGGAGACACAGTACGTAGAACCACCGCAGGATATGCTGGACCGAGGAGGCGTACTGGAGACCAGGAGCGTTGAGCCGGCACAACCCGTCCTGGCTGGATGCCCATTTTCGCACGGCACGTGCATGGCGCTAGCACAGGACGCACTGGACTGTGCAGGCGCACTGGCGACACAGTGCGTATCTCCACATAACACAGAGCCTGCACGGTCACACGCTTCTTAGCGTGAATACAGGGAGTTGGCTCTGCTCTGAACCCTGGCTCCGCCAACCACCCTGTGTGCCCCCCAATTTTTTTTTATTGGGGCTGCTTCTCTGGCTTTCTTCGTGACCGAGTCCTTTTGAGTCGCCGTTTCTCCTCTCCTGCCTGGGCTTCCTCCTTCGCCCAGGGTCCTCTACCAGCCAATATCTCCTCCCAAGTCCAAAATGTCTTTCCCACCTGTGTCCAGGGTGTCTGCTGCTCCTGGGCACGCTACTTGGTTCGTTGGTGGTGGGATCTTCTGTCACGATCGTTGAGAGACGGGTCAGACCAAGGTGCAGCGTGGTATGCGTACATGTTTATTAATAAGAATAAACACTTGACAAAATAACGAAAACGTGAAGTCCTATGGGCTATACACACAACAAGCCAAACAGGAACACAAACAAGATCCCACAACTAAGGTAGGCAACCAGGCTACTTAAGTATGATCCCCAATCAGAGACAATGAGCGACAGCTGCCTCTGATTGGGAATCACACCCGGCCAAACATAGAAATACAAATACTAGAATACAACATAGAAATACAATAACATACAGTGGGGGAAAAAAGTATTTAGTCAGCCACCAATTGTTCAAGTTCTCCCACTTAAAAAGATGAAAGAGGCCTGTAATTTTCATCATAGGTACACGTCAACTATGACAGACAAAATGAGGAAATTTTTTTCAGAAAATCACATTGTAGGATTTTAATGAATTTATTTGCAAATTATGGTGGAAAATAAGTATTTGGTCAATAACAAAAGTTTCTCAATACTTTGTTATATACCCTTTGTTGGCAATGACACAGGTCAAACGTTTTCTGTAAGTCTTCACAAGGTTTTCACACACTGTTGCTGGTATTTTGGCCCATTCCTCAGATCTCCTCTAGAGCAGTGATGTTTTGGGGCTGTCGCTGGGCAACACGGACTTTCAACTCCCTCCAAAGATTTTCTATGGGGTTGAGATCTGGAGACTGGCTAGGCCACTCCAGGACCTTGAAATGCTTCTTACGAAGCCACTCCTTCGTTGCCCGGGCAGTGTGTTTGGGATCATTGTCATGCTGAAAGACCCAGCCACGTTTCATCTTCAATGCCCTTGCTGATGGAAGGAGGTTTTCACTCAAAATCTCACGATACATGGCCCCATTCATTCTTTCCTTTACATGGATCAGTCGTCCTGGTCCCTTTGCAGAAAAACAGCCCCAAAGCATGATGTTTCCACCCCCATGCTTCACAGTAGGTATGGTGTTCTTTGGATGCAACTCAGCATTCTTTGTCCCCCAAACACGACGAGTTGAGTTTTTACCAAAAAGTTATATTTTGGTTTCATCTGACCATATGACATTCTCCCAATCCTCTTCTGGATCATCCAAATGCACTCTAGCAAACTTCAGACGGGCCTGGACATGTACTGGCTTAAGCAGGGGGACACGTCTGGCACTGCAGGATTTGAGTCCCTGGCGGCGTAGTGTGTTACTGATGGTAGGCTTTGTTACTTTGGTCCCAGCTCTCTGCAGGTCATTCACTAGGTCCCCCCGTGTGGTTCTGGGATTTTTGCTCACCGTTCTTGTGATCATTTTGACCCCACGGGGTGAGATCTTGCGTGGAGCCCCCAGATCGAGGGAGATTATCAGTGGTCTTGTATGTCTTCCATTTCCTAATAATTGCTCCCACAGTTGATTTCTTCAAACCAAGCTGCTTACCTATTGCAGATTCAGTCTTCCCAGCCTGGTGCAGGTCTACAATTTTGTTTCTGGTGTCCTTTGACAGCTCTTTGGTCTTGGCCATAGTGGAGTTTGGAGTGTGACTGTTTGAGGTTGTGGACAGGTGTCTTTTATACTGATAACAAGTTCAAACAGGTGCCATTAATACAGGTAACGAGTGGAGGACAGAGGAGCCTCTTAAAGAAGAAGTTACAGGTCTGTGAGAGCCAGAAATCTTGCTTGTTTGTAGGTGACCAAATACTTATTTTCCACCATAATTTTCAAATAAATTCATTAAAAATCCTACAGTGATTTTCTTGGATTTTTTTTCTCAATTTGTCTGTCATAGTTGACGTGTACCTATGATGAAAATTACAGGCCTCTCTCATCTTTTTAAGTGGGAGAACTTGCACAATTGGTGGCTGACTAAATACTTTTTTTCCCCAATGTAGATCTCAAACTGAACTCACACCCTGACCCAACCAACAAGAGTTCTCTAGGTCAGGGCGTGACAATCACCCAGTAGTGCTATGTGCAGGGTTAGCTCCAGGTAAATATTGCAATCCTTCAGCCATTCCTGGACCTGTGACCAAAAACAACCTACAAATGGACAGTACCAAAACAAATGATCTAATGATTCTGTCTCTTCACAGCAAAATCTGCAGAGCTGGGAAGATTGTATCCCCCATATAAATAACATTATAATGGTAGCAAGAATTTTGTATAATAATTTAAATTAAAAAATTCTAAGTTTTGAATCCGGCGTCGTTTTGCGTATCAGTTTATAAACACATAATTATTAGTAATTGCTTGTAAAGGAAAGCATCCCCTCACCTCCATCCCGCGAGGCATAGCTGTCTCATCAAACAGCAACTCCACCACATGGTAACACACAATGAGCACACACACCACCTGGGAAAGAGAATAACACACACACAGCCAATCAGAACACACTCATTTTGTATGAGGAAGTGGTGTCAGGTGTATGCCCGCAGGTGATGTCAGTGGTGAGTCTGACTCTCCTCACCGTTAGAGCCAACAGCAACAGCATGGCCAATGGGTATCCTAGGTTACGCTGCCATGGTGACACTCTCTTCCATATGTCTGAAGGCAAAAAACAGAAATCCAGAATTAGTGTCTTTCTATCTGTTGGAGATTTTTCTGACCATGTGACCCGACCAGGACAAACTCCAGGCCCTAATTATAGCCAAACGTTTTCCTGGCCATGCCTCGTGGCATAGGACATGTTGTGCGTCTTTATGAAAGTCAGTAGTTCCTACCCAGAGCAATCCACCTGGCCTGAATGTTGAAGAACCGGTTCCTCAGAACCTCTGCATTCACATTAATCCAACACGAGGTCCCACCTGCAGAGAGAGAGAGGTGTAATTTTGTGATCAGCTTTTATTCAATATTCCCTTTAAAGAGACATCGCATCACTTGAATTCTGCATGGAATGGACAAATTATGGCATAAAATGGACATACGTTATATCATATATATGTGTTATGTAATGGAACTAACTAGTGAGTTTCCTGGATAAAGAGGCCTCTTCAAACTCAGCGCAACTCATTGTCTCGTCAAGGTCCTCCAGCAGCTGAGGATGGAAGACGTTCAGGGAGTCAGACCAGCACACACATACTGTACATACCAACACCATACACTGACATGAGTCTCACACAGACACACTCACCTTTGGTTTGACCAGTAGGCTTCCTGTGATGCTGAACATGCGCGATAATCCCAGAGGAGTGCATACTGTGGGAGACAGGGGATACATTTATATATTATATAATACACAGGCATCACAGAGAGAAATCTCACATATACACAATGCCAATTGGCTGGGATACTCATGGGTAAACATGTACTGTACTTACACAACAGCAGCAGGACTCCGAACAAGGAAATGCAGCAGTACAGATAAGGCAGGTAATACTCCCACAGATCTGACAGACAGAACACAGAACACATTTTAGAGTAATTTAGGAATTAAACTTACATTGCACATTTTCAGTTAACAACGCCAACAGACAAAATATGTAAAGAGGTGGAAGTTAAAAGACAAAAATCACATAAAACAGGTTATGAAAGTCACATAACAGGGGGAGAGAACAAGAGAGAGAGAGAGGGGAGAAGGAGTAGAGGGGTTGTTTTACCGTAAAGACTGGCCATATTATCATCAAGTATGGCTGATGCCACCCACACCATCCCCAGTACCAGCAGGGTCAGGAGGAAGAGGACTACTGCTGTCTCATACAGACGGGCCATCACACCCTGTGTACAGAGAGTATAGAAACATTATACCACATGTTATATATATACTGTACATGATGCTTTATCACTAACCTCTTCCCAGATATGTATGTGCTTTAGCCAACTCATCCCAATCATCATGTCATGACAACAATACTCAGGGGATTTGGCTCAAGCACATCTTCTAACCAGTCTGCTCTGTCACTGAAGCAGGTACCTTTTTGGATCCAGCGAAGCCCTCAGACTCAGTGAAGAAGTAGGCAAAGGGCAGGAGGAAGACCAGGGAGAGGTTGGAGAAGAGGAAGACTAGATTCCACAGTCCTGCATTGAGAGATGGGGACAGACAGTGTTTTAGACAGTGAGAGGCTCTCTCTCTCCCACAGGCGGCCGGTGGCACCTTAATTGGGGAGGACGGGCTCGAAGGGAAAGGGGATACCTAGTCAGTTGCACAACTGAATGCATTCAAGGGAAATCTGTCTTCCACTTTTAACCAGGTGGGTGGCTGCCTTGATCAATGTCCACATCATCGGTGCCCAGGGAGCAGTTGTTGTTGGGGGTTAACTGCCTTGCTCAAGTGCAGAACGGCAGATGTTTTCCACCTAGCCGGCTCTGGGATTCGAACCAGTAACTATTTGATTACTGGCCCAACGCTCTTAAACGCCAGGCTACCTTCCGCCCGCCATAGTAATGGCTGGAATGGAATAAATTGAATGGTATCGAGCACATCAAACACATGGTTTCCATGTATTAGTTATCATTCCATTCACGCCATTATTATGAGCTGTCCTCCCCTCTACATGCTATAGTCTTCTGATTACATTTCACTAACAGTCAGTTTTAAAAGTTGAAAGTTCTGAGGAGCTCATATCGGCAGTCTTTTTTATCATCATCACTGAGTAAATGTCATATTTGCTCCCTTGTAACCTGGGGTGGACTGTAATTTTTCTCTGAACAAATTAAATAGGAATAAAAAGCAAATATGTGAAGCATGTGCACTGAGAAGATCTTTCATCAGCACAGGACCTCAAACCACGTACAAATGTCTGCATGCATTAGGTGTGTCTGGCAACGTGTGTGTTAGCGTAACTGTGTGTGTGAGTATGTTCATTTAGGGGCTTGTGTGTGTTTACCGTGTATAAGAGATCCGTTAAGCCACTGCATGTAGTAGCTCTGTGGGAAGGAGAGCAGGACCTCATTGGACAAGATGGAGAGAGGTAGGAGTAGGACAGTGCCCATAGAGACAGAGAGAGTGAACGTACAGAGACACAGCCTATAGAAAGGCAGAGAGAAAGAGGGGGAGAGAGAAAAATAGATTTTACAAAAAGAAGCCGCATTCCCATATGACACATATAAATATAAAATATTTAGGTACAGTATATTGGTTTTCTGACATTCTGTGGCAGATATAGATATGATCGGTGGTAATAAAGCCTCTATTGTTCAAAGTTACTTACGCAATTTTGTTGACTGTTGCATCTTCGCTGTCATCTATAATTTAAAGCACACAACACAATTATTAGTATGGCTTTCAGAAAGAGGAATACGTGTGTGGGGGGGAGGGGGCAGACCGGCTGGGCAAGAAGCTGGGAACCTGATAAAAGACAAGACCTCCTTCCCCAAAATGTCCTAAAGGGCGACAAGCACATGTTGCTCAACTGTCACAAACACCTGCAGGCTAAAACTGTTCTTGGAGTAACAACTATAATCAACAAACATGTTTGCACATGTGTGGAAAAGTGTTTTTGTGTGTGATCAAGCAAAGCAAATTATTGTGTACATACAGTGTGTGTGTGTTTATGCTGCAGGCTACAAACCAGGAACTGGCAATACTAGGTTCTTTACAAAAGCAGGAAATGTAATTGCCCAAAAGTAAAACGCCAACCCTTATCACAGTACAGTAATACATTGTTCGAAGATCTCTGTACCCCATGTGTGTATATGTGTGTGGCCCTGATTTGTGACTGATCATGATATTGATCAGAAATGTCAGCTGTTTCCAACAACTGAACAAATCAGTGCACAATTTAGTATGCATGTGCAAGTGTTGGGAAAAGGGTTGAGGGTGGTATTGAACAATTTGCTAACCCCACTCATTACGATGAAGAATGTAGTCCTAAAAACTGAAGGATGATCATATTTAACACAGGCTTTGAAGTTCAGGCTTATTTTGTATCCCATTGTTTTGTACCAGCAAAAGAAGACAGGCTATCAAAAGTGCAGAGTCCTTTGTTGGTTAAAGTAAAAACCCATGGATCGCTCTGTTTCCCCCTCACTTCTTTCTCTCTCTCTCTGGTTTCGTACATGGTTTGAAATCACACTACACAAGAGAGATTACTAGAATGAAACTATAGCCAGAAACATCTGGTTTGTGAAAACCCCTATTCCCAACACCCATATTCATTACTGGCTCCCCACTGGTTGTCCACGGGGTGCTGCGGACCCTACATTCCTGACTGGGTGGGAGCTGGTTGTGTGTATGTGTGTGAGTTTGTGCGTGCCTGTCCAAGTGTGTGTGTGGGGTTGTTGTGCACTTTGTCTGCCCTACGGACAGTATTATAATCCCAGGGGAACATTCCTTGCAGATTAGAAATGATGCAAACAATTAATTTGCTACAACCCAACATCTATCTACAATATTAAAGCTACCGTCCCCCAATTTTTTAAAATTATAATAATAATAAAAATAACATTCCTTGCGCCTCTTACCCTGTCTAACAGGACAGAGAATCCGGGTGGCCGAGGGAGGGGGGCAACAGGGGGAGGTTGCATAACAGGCTCTGGCTGTAATTTGTACCAGAGTGTATTTTGGAAAGCGTCCCGTCCGCCATACCAATGCTTGCTGTCAATTCCTGACGCAAACATACACTCACAAGTGAGGTGATGGGGTTGCTGCAGTTAAAAACACCCTAGCTCGTGCACATGCACACACACATAAATTAACAAGTTATTATGGCCCCTTCATGGTAAACAGCAACTTGTTTATGTTGATATGCAAAACCTATACGCAGAAGTGTGAAGTAATGGCAAACATATGCTGAGATATGCATTTATATACTGTATATGTCCATCCTGGCTGTAGTACAACACCCACATGTACAGGACCAAAGGAGGATATTGGCAGACATACAGAAATACCAACAGTCTAATCATTGACTTTTACAGTTAATCAGTAGAGTGCTGAGCTGCAGAAACCCAGCAGACCTTGCAGTCTGTGACCTGACCTCCACTCCCCTGACATTTGACCTCACAGACTCACACGTACCTATGGTGAACTCAGTGTTCCTCTTGTAGTGGGTGATGACCAGATAGGAGACGATGTAGAGACCGATGAAAAGCAGGACACGGATCTGTGGAGAAAATAACACTGAGATCAATGATCAGGATCAAGCTTCCTATGATTAATTTTTTGGAATAAGTCAGCCATCCTTTATTATTCAATTATTTGTTTTATCATCTCTATTTTCATGTATAAAGACAAGAATTCACTCTACAGAGAAAATCCATACAATGCTGCTGTAGACCCTGAGTGGGTTCACGCAGGGCAAACAAACACCAGAGAAAGTCTTCAAGTTGTCAGGTCCTCTCTGTCACACTAACACAGATGGTTTACAGGCAGGCTTTTCACCCTCCAGCTGGTTCATCAAGATGTGACCCCAATGATCTCAGAGATGACTGAGTTGATAATCTCCCTCTCTGTTACCTTCACTGTGTTTATCTTTTCTATGGTTGCAGAGGGACATCATGCACGCCCTAATTAATGGAACATTATCAAAGCTGGATGTCTTCATACTCTCAAAGAGAATACAGTGAGGGAAAAAAGTATTTGATCCCCTGCTGATTTTGTACGTTTGCCCACTGACAAAGAAATTATCAGTCTATAATTTTAATGGTAGGTTTATTTGAACAGTGAGAGACAGAATAACAACAAACACGCATGTCAAAAATGTTATAAATTGATTTGCATTTTAATGAGGGAAATAAGTATTTGACCCCCTCTCAATCAGAAAGATTTCTGGCTCCCAGGTGTCTTTTATACAGGTAACGAGCTGAGATTAGGAGCACACTCTTAAAGGGAGTGCTCCTAATCTCAGTTTGTTACCTGTATAAAAGACACCTGTCCACAGAAGCAATCAATCAATCAGATTCCAAACTCTCCACCATGGCCAAGACCAAAGAGCTCTCCAAGGATGTCAGGGACAAGATTGTAGACCTACACAAGGCCGGAATGGGCTACAAGACCATCGCCAAGCAGCTTGGTGAGAAGGTGACAACAGTTGGTGCGATTATTCACAAATGGAAGAAACACAAAAGAACTGTCAATCTCCCTCGGCCTGGGGCTCCATGCAAGATCTCACCTCGTGGATTTGCAATGATCATGAGAACGGTGAGGAATCAGCCCAGAACTACACGGGAGGATCTTGTCAATGATCTCAAGGCAGCTGGGACCATAGTCACCAAGAAAACAATTGGTAACACACTACGCCGTGAAGGACTGAAATTCTGCAGCGCCCGCAAGGTCCCCCTGCTCAAGAAAGCACATATACAGGCCCGTCTGAAGTTTGCCAATGAACATCTGAATGATTCAGAGGAGAACTGGGTGAAAGTGTTGTGGTCAGATGAGACCAAAATGGAGCTCTTTGGCATCAACTCAACTCGCCGTGTTTGGAGGAGGAATGCTGCCTACGACCCCAAGAACACCATCTCCACTGTCAAACATGGAGGTGGAAACATTATGCTTTGGGGGTGTTTTTCTGCTAAGGGGACAGGACAACTTCACCGCATCAAAGGGCCGATGGACGGGGCCATGTACCGTCAAATCTTGGGTGAGAACCTCCTTCCCTCAGCCAGGGCATTGAAAATGGGCCGTGGATGGGTATTCCAGCATGACAATGACCCAAAACACACGGCCAAGGCAACAAAGGAGTGGCTCAAGAAGAAGCACATTAAGGTCATGGAGTGGCCTAGCCAGTCTCCAGACCTTAATCCCATAGAAAATCTGTGGAGGGTGCTGAAGGTTCGAGTTGCCAAACGTCAGCCTCGAAACCTTAATGACTCGGAGATGATCTGCAAAAAGGAGTGGGACAAAATCCCTCCTGAGATGTGTGCAAACCTGGTGGCCAACTACAAGAAACGTCTGACCTCTGTGATTGCCAACAAGGGTTTTGCCACCAATTACTAAGTCATGTTTTGCAGAGGGGTCAAATACTTATTTCCCTCATTAAAATGCAAATCAATTTATAACATTTTTGACATAGGTTTTTCTGGATTTTTTTGTTGTTATTCTGTCTCTCAATGTTCAAATAAACCTACCTTTAAAATTATAGACTGATCATTTCTTTGTCAGTGGGCAAACGTACAAAATCAGCAGGGGATCATATACTTTTTTCCCTCACTGTACAACATGGATAAGACTGGACATGCACATAGCCTCAAACCTGCCTTCAGGAGGCACTGCCTAATTCATGTGAACTAATCACTGATCTGTAGCATCAAGTTGAACTCTGCCTTCTCTCCCTTTACAACAAAATGAAGTTTGCCTTTATTTTCTGAAAACTGAATTTCCCTGTTAAAATGCATTACAGATGTTGAATTACAACATTGAAGTGGATATCTAGTTAGGAAATGAAGGTTTTGGCAATCTGTGGTTTTATAACAGGGTCATCAGGGGTTGTTCTATAGTAGACAGATGATAGGGGGTCAGATGAGAGGGGGTCAGATGAGAGGGGGTCAGATGAGAGGGGGTCAGATGAGAGGGGGTCAAAATGAGAGGGAGTCAGATGATCAGGATTACCATATTAAGCAACGAGAGATGATTAAGCAACGTCAGATGATCAGGATTACCATATTAAGCAACGAGAGAGTGGAGACCGGTTGGGATTACAAATGAAACCACCAACATAACAAACAAAATCCTCACCCCCTATAAAACATTTGACATTTTAGTCATTTAGCAGACAATCTTATCCAGAGCAATTAGGGTTAAGTGCCTTGCTCAAGGGTACATCAACAGATTTCTCAGGGGATTCAACCAGCAACCTTTCGGTTCCTGGCCCAATGCTCTTAAAGGAAAATTACACCCCAAAACTATATGTTGGTATTTGTTTCATTAGTCCATTGTTGACATGGCCCCAAAATGTTTTGCTTGTCAGCAATCAAGTTTTCAAGATATGTAACTTTCAAAATACAGAAATCATCCCCATATGATGCATTTTGCTAGGCTACCTGATATTTTATTGAATGGGAGACAATATTCTTACAATTTGGAAACTAGGAATGGTAGCAGTTCTGTGCCAGTTTCAAAGCAACATATCCCCACCCTGGTCTGTATAATGCAATCAGGTTACGGATAACAGAGAGAGAAAAATATAACTATATCATAAATATTACATAAGGAGATAGCTACCTCTGATCTCAGAGATAAGCACATTTTAATGTTCTGTTCGAGAATCTTCTGGTCTAATTAAACACTCCAATATAACATGTTAATACTTTAATAAGCAGTGATTATATTAATCACTAACTATGTTTAGCTGTTTTTATAGCCCTCTCAAATAGTAGGCTACAGCATACAGCCATTTACAGAGGACATCAAGGACAGCACAAATACAGGGAGAGAATATGACACAACATAAAGGGGATTTAATTGAGGGGATGAGAAGAACTGTGCACAGACTTCAATTGTTTTTCATCTTATAGAGAGTAACATAGAAACAGGGCTACATCCTATAACTGTAAATGTTAGAAATGTGGGAAATCCTATCTGAATTTGATAATTGCTATAGGGAGATAATCTATGTCTGTGATGATAATTACGGAACACAATTACAAATAATTTGTAGACTGCAAATTGACCGCAAGAAGCTCAAACAGATGTAATGTTTGACTACGATCACGTGTCTCTCTATAATGCGTGGGAATACTTGGGAACAGATTTCTTAAATTAAAATCACTTGGAACTGATTTCCTGGTGTTTTGACAGTATTTTATGCCCAGAAATAAAAATATATATAAATAAACTTGAGGGGGCAAAATAAAACCACCCGCATACCAAATTCGTATTAAGTGTGAATTGACATCCTTCCCTTTCCAGCTTGCCAGTCTTTTTTGGAGTCTAATAAATCTACTGGCAGAAACAATGTGTTAATGTCACTGCAATTGTACCAGAGTTGAGTTGCAGGCTTAGTTGTATACAAGTAAGAGCTTTGTTAGAGCAATGGACCACAATATAGTATGTAACTGCAGCAAGTGCCTAATAACAACTTAATTTCCCAACCTGAACGACAATGCCACAGTAACACAGTGCTCCCAAATAGCCAACTGAGACATTCAGAAGCTTTAATACATAACGTGTGACTTAAAATTCCAGTCCTTGGCCAGTACTCAGATACAGGCTGAAGAATAGTGTACTATAGCTGGACTGAAACAGGCCTAGGCTTTCAGGCAGTTCAAAGAGAATGGAGTGCATGCTGGGCAGTGTGAGGATTCGTGGAGTTAGGGGTTTTAAATCCACTGACTATAAAGCTGTAAGGTCTATGAGAACTTTGATGGAGAGATGTGGGAGTGTGGGGGAGAGGACAAAGCCCATTTCACAATGCCTAACCAGCTAATGCCCAACACGCTCACAGCCCAAACAGCTCATGCACAGCACACTAATAACCCAAACAAAAGCTCTACTCTGTATGAGAGCAAACTGCCAACAAATGGTAGTCAGAGAAAATTGAGAACCATGGAGGGTTCACAGCATATACAAGCAGCATATACGGAAAAATAAATGGCCTAGTTTCAGTTTTAAATTGAGCCTCCCATCCCAACAAACAGAGTCATCATGTTTAGTCACAACAAGACAGTCCTTTGTGAAGGACAAAACACCACAGGCCTTTATAGTTATTCTCCCCCTGTCCTGATTATCCTCATCTTTCACTTTCCTATCTGCTCCAGTCCGTGATAGACAGACTGACAGACAGAGCCCCACTGAGGGCACCTTCACCTGCTCTAGTCCAGTGGACTACAGTGTTCCCTGTCTCAGCTCTGACACACATTCCCTTCCCTATCCGTCTGTCTGTCCCCACCTACACTATATATACAAAAGTATGTGGACACCCCTTCAAATTAGTGGATTCTGCTATTTCAGCCACACCCGTTGCTGACAGGTGTATAAAATCTAGCACACAGCCATGCAATCTCCATAGACAAACATTGGCAGTAGAATGACTTTCAATGTGGCACTGTCATAGGATTCCACCTTTCCAACAAGTCAGTTCATCAAATTTCTGTCCAGCTAGAGCTGCCCCGGTCAACTGTAAGTGCTGATATTTGAAGTAGAAATGTCTAGGAGCAACAACGGCTCAGCCGCGAAGTGGTAGGCCACACAAGCTCACAGAACGGGGCCGCTGAGTGCTGAAGCACGTAGCGTGTAAAAATCATCTGTCCTTGGTTACAACACTCACTACCGAGTTCCAAACAATCTCTGGAAGCAACGTCAGCACAATAACTGTTTGTTGGCAGCTTCATGAAATGGGTTTACATGGCCGAGCAGCCGCACACAAGCCTAAGATCACCATGCGCAATGCCAAGTGTCGGCTGGAGTGGTGTAAAGCTTGCCGCCATTGAATCACGCTTCACCATCTGGCAGTCCGACGGATGAATCTGGGTTTGGCGGATGCCAGGAAAATGCTACCTGCCCGTATGCATATTGCCAACTGTAAAGTTTGGTGGAGGTGGAATAATGGTCTGGGGCTGTTTTCCATGGTTTGGGCTAGGCCCGTTAGTTCCAGTGAAGGGAAATCTTAACTCTACAGCATACAATGCCATTCTAGACGATTCTGTGCTTCCAACTTTGTGGAAACAGTTTGGGGAAGGCACTTCTCAGTTTCAGCATGACAATGCCCCCGTGCACAAAGCGAGGTCCATACAGAAATGGTTTGTCGAGATCGGTGTGGAAGAACTTGACTAACCTGCACAGAGCCCTGACCTCAATCCCATCAAACACCTTTGGGATGAATTGGAACGCCGACTGTGAGACAGGCATAATCGCCCAACTTCAGTGCCCGACCTCACTAATGCTCTTGTGGCTGAATGGAAGCAAGTCCCCACAGCAATGTTCCAACATCTAGTGGAAAGCCTTCCCAGAAGAGTGGAGGCTGTTATAGCAGCAAAGTGGGGACCAACTCCATATTAATGCCCATGATTTTGGAATGAGATGTTCAACGAGCAGGTGTCCACATACTTTTGGTCATGTAGTGTATATGTCTGTCCCCACCTGTATATCTATCTGTCCACCTGTCATTCTGCCTTTATTTCTCTGTATGTTTTTCTTTGTCTTTCTGCCCTTTACATCAGAAATGTTTTCTCACTCTCTCAGTCTGGCGCTCTCCTCCTCTCTGCAATTGGGTTAACACTCAGGTTAGGGTACGCTGCCCGCCCACTAGACAAACCCAAGTCATATGTGCTGAAGGATTTATCCAGTATTTCCTTCCATCAGTGGGATGGGCACTGACGTCATAAAGACAGAACAAAAGATGTAGGACAAGCACAAAATAAGTGGTTACTTTATATGCCCATCATATAAAATATAAGTGGAAGAATGGGATTACTAGTAACTATGGACGGTACTTGTTAAGACTAAACAGCCTTTAAAATGGCAGATGTAGGCCATGAAAACAGAACAGCACCACCACTACCAATACTTAATTAAAAGTCTGCACACTCTGTCCAGCCTAATGCAGTAAGGACACACGTGCATGTGAATAGAAACACAATTGCCCACATAGATCTGCATACACTGAACTGCATAAAAAGAAGAAGAAACTACACTTTGAAACAAAGATAAATGACATAAAGAATGATAGTAAAAAGCTTTGGAGCACCTTAAATGAAATGTTGGTTCATTGAATCCGATGGCTCATTCATCACAAAACCAACTGATATTGCCAACTACTTTAATGATTTTTTCGTTGGCAAGATTAGCAAACTTAGGCATGACATGCCAGCAACAATCCAAGTATATCTGACCAAATTATGAAACACAAGCATTGTAATTTTGAATTCCGTAAAGTGAGTGTGGAAGAGGTGAAAAAAAGTATTGTTGTCTATCAACAATGACAAGCCACCGGGGTCTGACAACTTGGATGGAAAATTACTGAGGATAATAGCAGACGATATTGCCACTCCTATTTGCCATATTTTCAATTTAAGCCTACTAGAATGTGTGTGCCCCCAGGGTTGGAAGGAAGCAAAAGTAATTCCGCTACCTAAAAATAGTAAAGCCCCCTTTCCTGGCTCAAATAGCCGACCAATTAGCCTGTTACCAACCCTTAGTAAACTATTGGAAAAAATTGTGACCAGATACAATGCTATTTTACAGTAAACAAATTGACAACAAACTTTCATCATGCTTATAGAGAAGGACATTCAACAAGCACAGCACTTACACAAATGACTGATGATTGGCTGAGAGAAATTGATGATAAAAAGATTGTGGGGGCTGTTTTGTTAGACTTCTGTGCGGCTTTTGACATTATCGATCATAGTCTGCTGCTGGAAAAACGTATGTGTTATGGCTTTACTCCACCTGCTATATTGTGGATACAGGGTTACCTGTCTAACAGAACACAGGGTGTTCTATAATGGAAGCCTCTCCAACATAATCCAGGTAGAATCAGGAATTCCCCAGGGCAGCTGTCTAGGACCATTACTTTATTCAATCTTTACTAATGACATGCCACTGGCTTTGAGAAAAGCCAGAGTGTCTATGTATGCGGATGACTCAACACTATACATGTCAGCTACTACAGCGACTGAAACGACTGCAACACTTAATAAAGAGTTGCAGTTAGTTTCAGAGTGGGTGGTAAGGAATAAGTTAGTCCTAATTACTTCTAAACCTAAAAGCATTGTATTTGGGACAAATCAATCACTAAACCCTAAACCTCAACTAAATCTTGTAATAAATAATGTGGAAATTGAGCAAGTTGAGGTGACTAAACTGCTTGGAGTAACCCTGGATTGTAAACTGTCATGGTCAAAACATATTGATACAACAGTAGCTAAGATGGGGAGAAGTATGTCCATAATAAAGCGCTGCTCTACCTTACATTTTACATTTACATTTTAGTCATTTAGCAGACGCTCTTATCCAGAGCGACTTACAGTTAGTGCATACATAATTTTTTTTCATACCCCCTGTGGGAATCGAACCCACAACTCTATCAACTGAGCTACATCCCTGCCGGCCATTCCCTCCCCTACCCTGGACGACGCTGGGCCAATTGCACGCCGCCCCATGGGTCTCCCGGTCGCGGCCGGTTACGACAGAGCCTGGATTCGAACCAGGATCTCTAGTGGCACAGCTAGCACTGCGATGCAGTGCCTTAGACCACTGCGCCACTCGGGAGACCTTCTTAACAGACTATCAACAAGGCAGGTCCTACAGGCCCTAGTTTTGTCACACCTGGACTACTGTTCAGTCGTGTGGTCACGTGCCACAAAAAAAGGAAAATTGCAATGGCTCAGAACAGGGCAGCACGGCTGGCCCTTGGATGTACACAGAGAGCTAATATTAATAATATGCATGTCGATCTCTCCTGGCTCAAAGTTGAGGAGAGATTGACTTCATCACTACTTGCGTTTATGAGAGGTGTTGACATGTTGGGTGCACCGAGCTGTCTGTTTGAGCTACTGGCGCACAGCTCGGTCACCCATGCATACCCCACAAGACATAATACCAGAGGTCTCTTCACAGTCCCCAAGTCCAGAACAGACTATGGGAGGTGCACAGTACTACATAGAGCCATGACTACATGGAACCCTATTCCACATCAAGTAACTGATGCAAGTAGTAAAATTTGATTTAAAAAAACAGATAAAAAAACACCTTATGGAAGAGCGGGGACTGTGAAGCAACACAAACATAGGTGCAGACACATGCATACACACGATAACATACGCACTATACACACACGTACACATGGATTTTTGTACTGTAGATATGTGGTAGTGGTGTAGTAGGGGCCTGAGGGCACACAGTGTGTTGTGAAATCTGTGAATGTATTGTAATGTTTTTAAAATTGTATGAACTGCCTTAATTTTGCTGGACCCCAGGAAGTGTAGCTGCTGCCCATAATAAATACAAATACAAAATAGAAATACACACACAAACACACACAAACAAGAAACACTAATTCACAGGAATGGGAGTTAGAGAGGTAGAGAAAGAGGAAGGGAGTCTGGAATGACTCAACGTCGCCTGTATCAGTGAGTCAGACAGGCAGAAGAGAGATGGAGATCTACTGTGCTAAGTAGGGTCATAGGTCACTTCCCTGTGATGCTGTAGTGATAGAGCCATCATGCCAAGATCACAGGTTGATGACTACATACAGTGAGGGAAAAAAGTATTTCATCCCCTGCTGATTTTGTACGTTTTCCCACTGACAAAGAAATGATCAGTCTATAATTTTAATGGTAGGTTTATTTGAAAAGTGAGAGACAGAATAACAACAAAAAAATCCAGAAAAACACATGTCAAAAATGTTATAAATTGATTTGCATTTTAATGAGGGAAATAAGTATTTGACCCCCTCTCAATCAGAAAGATTTCTGGCTCCCAGGTGTATTTTATACAGGTAACAAGCTGAGATTAGGAGCACACTCTTAAAGGGAGTGCTCCTAATCTCAGCTTGTTACCTGTATAAAAGACATCTGTCCACAGAAGCAATCAATCAATCAGATTCCAAACTCTCCACCATGGCCAAGACCAAAGACCTCTCCAAGGATGTCAGGGACAAGATTGTAGACCTACACAAGGCCGGAATGGGCTACAAGACCATCGCCAAGCAGCTTGGTGAGAAGGTGACAACAGTTGGTGCGATTATTCGCAAATGGAAGAAACACAAAATAACTGTCATTCTCCCTCGGCCTGGGGCTCCATGCAAGATCTCACCTCGTGGAGTTGCAATGATCATGAGAACGTTGAGGAATCAGCCCAGAATTACACGGGAGGATCTTGTCAATGATCTCAAGGCAGCTGGGACCATAGTCACCAAGAAAACAATTGGTAACACACTACGCCGTGAAGGACTGAAATCCTGCAGCGCCCGCAAGGTCCCCCTGCTCAAGAAAGCACATATACAGGCCCGTCTGAAGTTTGCCAATGAACATCTGAATGATTCAGAGGAGAACTGGGTGAAAGTGTTGTGGTCAGATGAGACCAAAATGGAGCTATTTGGCATCAACTCAACTCGCCGTGTTTGGAGGAGGAGGAATGTTGCCTATGACCCCAAGAACACCATCCCCACCGTCAAACATGGAGGTGGAAACATTATGCTTTGGGGGTGTTTTTCTGCTAAGGGGACAGGACAACTTCACTGCATCAAAGGGACGATGGACGGGGCCATGTACCGTCAAATCTTGGGTGAGAACCTCCTTCCCTCAGCCAGGGCATTGAAAATGGGTATTCCAGCATGACAATGACCCAAAACACACGGTCAAGGCAACAAAGGAGTGGCTCAAGAAGAAGCACATTAAGGTCATGGAGTGGCCTAGCCAGTCTCCAGACCTTAATCCCATAGAAAATCTTTGGAGGGAGCTGAAGGTTTGAGTTGCCAAACGTCAGCCTCGAAACCTTAATGACTTGGAGAAGATCTGCAAAGAGGAGTGGGACAAAATCCCTCCTGAGATGTGTGCAAACCTGGTGGCCAACTACAAGAAACGTCTGACCTCTGTGATTGCCAACAAGGGTTTTGCCACCAAGTACTAAGTAATGTTTTGCAGAGGGGTCAAATACTTACTTCCCTTATTAAAATGCAAATCAATTTATACAATTTTTGACATGCTTCTTTCTGGATTGTTTTGTTGTTATTCTGTCTCTCACTGTTCAAATAAACCTACCATTAAAATTATAGACTGATCATGTCTTTGTCAGTGGGCAAACGTACAAAATCAGCAGGGGATCATATACTTTTTTCCCTCACTGTATAACATTGAATGCGGTTCATATACCAAACACTGGCATTCACACTACAGTTCATGCTACACCAAAACACTAGAAAAATTGCAACAGGTGTGACATCCCATAACTGTGTGTTGTACACACATACCAGCAGTGGCGACCTGTCATTCAGGGCAGGTGACCTGTTTTGAGCCCCACATTTTTAGCTAAAAATAAATAAATAAATACAATGGTTTGCATGTTATTTGGGCATTAATACGTGTCACATATCAGTTTGCAAACAATGTAAAAAATAAAAAAATAATCATGGAGTTAATAAAGCCGCATACGGTCTCTTTTTTGCTTTCTTGAGTAAGGCAGCTCCAAAATACAGGTGTTTCAGCCTAGCTCAGTGCTTTCTGTGATGGTGGGGCAGCCAGCGGAAAATACGGAGCATAGGGGTTGGTAATGTTCTCTAGTTGGCCCGTGATTGGCTCAGCGTTCTGTCACTCATGTGGACACTACGTCACTGCCAAATCTAAGGGTAGAGCTCGAAAATTCAAACCCCTTGGGTGCTGCCATAGAGTTACATTAGAAGTGCCCATCCAAGAAGGCTCAAGGTCATTGGCCACAGATACAATGACGCCAAATCACGTTATATCTACAGTAACTTTGATTGGACTGATCATGTCAACATCATACTTTCAAAATCTTAGCAAGCGGTCATCATCATGAATCAAGTCGACAATCTACTGGCAAATCCTTTTTAATCCTTGTCATATGAAGAGAAATAATGAAGAGAAATTATAGATAAAACGTATCGGCTCATCGGCCATTGGACATAAACATTAAACAAGTTGGAAATCGCAAATTCAAAAATGAGTGGTTTGGAAGGAATCAGTGGCTAACTGCAAGCATTGCAAAGCAATCACTAGCCTGCTATTCAGTGGAGTGGCTGTGTGGTCCCAAGTCTGGGTTTAAGGGTCTCTTTCCCAAGTTTAAAATGATAAACATTCAACATTTTTCAGAGTTCCCAGTTGTCTTGAAAGCACCATAAATCCAGAGAATGCCAGACTTTGATGACACATTTTTATGACAAATTTTTGATGACAAAATTTGCCCACAAGAAGGATCGCCGCGCCACCTTCCTGTTCAAGTGAGCACAGCACAACAAGGTGAGTTCAAAAATGTATTGCATGTTGCTGCATAAATGATTTAATATGCCAGGGAAATATGTATACTGTAGCTAAGAAAGTAATACTACGTGTATGTTGTGTAGTAAGCTGTTAGTATCCCATGTGCCTCACACTAATAATTTGATCTATTTTCCCCTCTTAATTTCGCCTACTGTTCTGACTTGGTGGTGCACATGTAGCCAATAACCTGTTTTAGAGAAATGTAATCATCGAATATTGTCAGAGCTTTCATTTTCTGCTTATATGCCCCCTTTATTTATCCTACGGTTCTGAATTCCCATGTTCTGAATTCTGTCACTGTACATTTCAAAAGTGCTGAACAAATAGTTATATTGACTACGTCCGTCCTAGCTCGCTCATTAATGTCTTAATCGAAATTACGGATTGCCTCTCATTCGCTTGTCGTCCCCTTATGCCATAGTTTGTACATCTCAATTGTCAGTAGAAACCACATTTGTTTAAGCAAGTCAGCCATATCAGCTATGTTTTTTTTAAAGGCAGTAAATGAGTCTAAATGAACTGTTTCGCTTAGACAAGGCTCCGCTGATAGCCAGGTGTAACAGTGGTAAGGTGTTGGGACTCGTCATTCATAGAGGAGGACCAAGGCGCAGCGTTGAATGCGAACATTTTATTTATTAGAATGATCACACGATCAAAACAACAAAACGAAACGTGACGTCCCTGGTTACATAAACAAACCAACACGGAACAAGAAACCACAAATAATGAATGCCTAACGGCTACCTAAGTATGACTCCCAATCAGAGACAACGAGCTACAGCCGTCTCTGATTGGGAGCCACCCTGGCCAACATAGATATACAACAACTAGAACATAAACAAATGAAAACTCACACCCTGGCTCAACATACTAGAGTCCCCGGAGCCAGGGCGTGACAGTACCCCCTAAAGGCGCGGACTCCGACCGCGCCAACCAATACAACAGGGGAGGGACCGGGTGGGCACTCCGCCTCGGCGGCGGATCCGGCTCGGACATGACCCCACTCCTTCTCTAACCCCCAAAGTACCCCTGGTCCGGTCTGGCCCTGCTGACCAGAGCTGAACTGAACACTGGTGGAGCGGATTGCTCTAGCTCCGGCGTGACGCAGCACCTGACCGGTGCCGGACCCGCCACCGGTGGAACAGGCACGGGCCGTGCCGGACTGACGACGCACACCACTGGCTTGGTGTGGGGAGCAGGAGCGGGCCGAGCCGGGCTGACGCAAACGCACCACTGACTTGGTGCGGGGAGCAGGAGCGGTCCGACCGGGCTGACGAGCGCACCACTGACTTGGTGCGGGGAGCAGGAACGGGCGTGCCGGGCTGACGACGCGCACCACTGACTTGGTGCGGGGAGCAGGAACGGGCCGGACAGGGCTGACGAAACGCACCACTGACTTGGTGCAGGGAGCAGGAATGGGCCGGACTGGGCTGGCGACGCGCACCACAGACTTGGTGCGGAGAGCAGGAACGGGCCGGACAGGGCTGACGCAAACGCACCACAGACTTGGTGCGGGAGCAGGAATGGGCCGGACTGGGCTGGCGACGCGCACCACAGACTTGGTGCGGAGAGCAGGAACGGGCCGGACAGGGCTGACGAAACGCACCACAGACTTGGTGCGGGGAGCAGGAATGGGCAGGACTGGGCTGGCGACGCGCACCACAGACTTGGTGCGGAGAGCAGGAACGGGCCGGACAGGGCTGACGAAACGCACCACTGACTTGGTGCGGGGAGCAGGAATGGGCCGGGCCGAGCTGGCGATGCGCACCGTAGACTTGGTGCGAGTGGCAGGAACAGGCCGGACCGTACTGGGAACACACACCACTGGCCCTACGTGGGGATCAGGAACAGGCCGGACCGGACTGGCAACACACGCCAGTACCTCTCGCCGTGCCTCTACATCTTCCACCCCCTCTTCGACCAGTGGCCCCCGTAACCTGGCGGCCTCCTCTGCCAATCCGCTGGGCCGCTCTGCTGCGGTCTCCTGCTGGCCCGTCGTCCACGGCGTTAGCCCCCCCCTAAAAAATTTCTGGCCGTCTCCCCTACCCGTGGACCAGGTCTCCATGTCCCTCGCCAGCCTTTCGCCCTTCTGCCACAATGTCAAGCCCTTCTCTTCCTCACTCGGCTTGACCCAGTCGAGGAGGCGAAGGAGATCTGTTAGGGATCTCCCTGGCGATGGCTCCTGGACACGCTGCTTGGTCACATCTTGGTGGTTTCTTCTGTCACGATCGTCATTCATAGAGGAGGACCAAGGCGCAGCGTTGAATGCGAACATTTTATTTATTAGAATGATCACACGATCAAAACGAAACGTGACGTCCCTGGTTACATAAACAAACCAACACGGAACAAGAAACCACAAATAATGAATGCCTAACGGCTACCTAAGTATGACTCCCAATCAGAGACAACGAGCTACAGCCGTCTCTGATTGGGAGCCACCCTGGCCAACATAGATATACAACAACTAGAACATAAACAAATGAAAACTCACACCCTGGCTCAACATACTAGAGTCCCCGGAGCCAGGGCGTGACAGGACTGTTGTTGGCAGTGGTGTAAAGTACTTAAGTAAAAATACTTTAAAGTACTACTTAAGTAGTTTTTTGGGGTCTCTGTACTTTACTTTACTATTTATATTTTTGACAACTTTTACTTTTACTTCACTACATTCCTAAAGAAAATAATGTACTTTTTACTCCATACATTTTCCCTGACAACCAAAAGTACTCATTACATTTTGAATGATTAGCAGGACAGTAAAATGGTCAAATTCACACACTTATCAAGAGAACACGAGGTCATCCCTACCACCTCTGGCCTGGCGGACTCACTAAACACAAATGCATCTCTTGTAAATAATGTGTTGGAGTGTGTCCCTGGCTATCCGTAAATTTTTAAAACAAGAAAATGGTGCAGTCTGCTTTACTTAATATACTTAATTTACTTGTACTTTTGATACTTAAGTATATTTAAAACCAAATACTTTTAGACTTTTACTCAAGCAGTATTTTACTGACTGACTTTCACTTTTACTTGAGTAACTTTCTTTTCTACCCTTCCTATTAAGGTATCTATACTTTTACTAAAGTATGACAATTGGGTACATTTTCCACCACTGGCTGTTGGGACTATATAGGCCCTAACAGTTTGTGGGCACCGTTTGTCACCGTTATAGTGCAATTAATGTATTGTTTAGTGTTGTGTTGTGTTGTGTTGTGTAGTGGCTTTGCAGGCATGTATCCCCCAAAAAAGTATTTTGTTTGCCCCACCAAGATTTACATGCTAAAATCGCCGCTGTATACCAGTGCAACAATATGCATTGTGACTCCGTTTTTAGAGCTGGAAGTTAGGCTCAATTGAAGTAAGGCTACATTGTACATTTCCATGATGCTGAGATGTTGATGAATGTTTCAACACCTGGATAGACTAGTCCACAGAGAATGGGGTTATAAATGACATATAATATGATTATTACTATTAAGAATTTAGCACACGAATGCAATATCTATCCTGAATTACTTGGTGAACTAATTGTCTCATGTTTTTTATTACATTGTAGACACTTGTATGATAAAACTGCATGCTGCTACAAAATCCACAGTAGAGGTCTATTAGAATAGCAGCAACATGACCTCACGTTTTCCCACAAATAGGATTAGGCATTTTTCTTTACCAACAAACACACAAGGGATTAATGAAATTGAAGGTACAGTAGTAAAGGAACGGCAAAAGTGCTATTGACAAATATGATACACATACACAAATTCTAACAGCAAGTTCCCTGGAATAGCCTGCAGCCACACATATTCTGCCTTATAAATGTTATGAGATATAAACAATTGCATTTGCAGCTGGCTGGTGATGACAGCAGTGCAGTGAGAGCGCTCCAATCAACAGGCAAGCTCTTTCAGTTTCACCGCAATCAACGGGTAGCCCTACAGCGTGTACTTACTATTGTCTCTCTGACTCGGTCGTGGAAAAGCTGTTCCCGGACCGACACGTCTTCTGGAGCGTCCATGCTCCGACAACCATATCGCGGATTGAGCGCCCTTTACGTGGCTCAAATTGATATTTTTCTGGTCCTTGTTGCTGCTTCGTCAGATCAGCACAGCAGCGTAGCTTGTCCTCGTTCCTAGGCTGGCTGATGCTATGCCAATGAGTCGTGTCGCTGCCGCTCAGCTCTTGTGGGAACAGTGCCGCTGCGCAACGCGGCGAGGGGGTGCAGTTGACGCGGTGCGGTGTCAAAAAATGTGCAGGTACAGAAGACATTTCATTTTTGCTTCAACATTGTTTCTTCGATGAAGATTCTTCAAGCAACCTGATCATGTTCCTAATATCTTACCAGATATTTTCACATTTTATGTAGTCTCTTCATTGAAATTCTGTATGGTGACATGAATAATAAGCCTACAGAGCTGCCAACTCTCACGCATTCACCGTGAGACACACGCAGTTGACTCTGATAACACGCGCTCACGCTATACCTCTTATATCTCATGCTTTTTTGTGTGTGTTGTCAAAGTCGCGTCAATTCAAATCTGGTATTAGGAACAAAAGAGGTCAACACGACTTCTAAGATATACTAGTTATTTTAATTAATGCAAAAACCTTCAATGGTAAATATGATGTTTCGTATATACGGGCTCTCTGAAATACCTCACAGGGCCCTCCAGAGAACTAACATTGTTTCAGAAACAATACCCAAATACTCTGACAGAGAAAGTTTCCCACTTCTCTGCTGGCCAATTAGAGTAAAGACTTGAGCGTGGTTTAAACTTTCTCAGCCAATCCGTTGGTTCAGGGGTTGGTCTCATCTCCTCGGCGCCATTTGTTGCACACTTCAGCCAGGCACAAGATTATCATAACAACCTATCATAGTGAGAAGAGCCAGCTCCCTTAGACATCATTCCTACGTCCAAGGAAGGCTCACAGATCACAAAGAACCAGTATAGTCTAGCATTTGAAGACACATCCTTATCTCATTTTACCCCCTAAAACAGCTCTTCGCATCAATCACAGCCTTGCCAGGTGTCACAGCCTACATTAGCCCAGTCAAGAATGCATTCTTTCTAAGTTAGTCATCCCATCAATTTAGGAGAATGATAAATCCCCAATAATCCCCCTTTTCACACCTAATAAGGTGTGATTCAAAAAATAAGAAAACACAGATTGTCATTCATTATAATACAATACAAACAAAAAATCACACTTTTATTAATAGGCCATAATGATACAAAAAAATTCAAACCCTCAGTTCATCTACACCCCACTTGCAAATTGTTACCAGTCATCAAAGAACTTCAAACCATCACATAAGGAAAGACAAACATTCACATGATTAACTTGATTAATAAAGCATAAAACACAGGATTAATAGAACACAAAACATAAGACTATTAAAACATAAAACACAAACAGAGAAGTATATTTTGCCCCCCTTTAGACACCCTCTAGTGTCACTCCACCAAGCCTGGTAGGTCATATCCTCCATCCCTAGGTTGGAGTCCAGGATTGGGCCGTATCTCACCATCTGTTGGGATATCACCTTCCCCATCTCCTTTCTCACCAAACCTCAGACACAGGAAATAAGACAACATCCACAAAGAACAAGTATACCCATAGAGGCTATAACTTCACCCAGAATAGTTACAACAATAGTTTTCCATTTACCAAATATGTTATCAAACCAACCGTTTATGGAGCTATCAATACCAGAGTTCTCAGCCAGTTTGTTCGTCAGTGTAGTTACTCCCCTGAAGCTCTTTTGTCACTGACCCGTCCGGTGCTATATTGTTTGAGGATGAAAATACAGCACATAGATCCAAACAGAACACAAACTCCGCCCCGCTCAGCCAAAAGCATATCTAAAGCTATTCTATTCTGCCATGTCATTAAGCTAGTTGCCGCTGTCTGCTCATCTAATCCCTTTATTGCATCACAAGTGTGGTTTATAAATCTTTGCTGGTTATAGTAAATATAATTTATCCAATCTACGTTTTTATTAATTGTTGACCACCAAATAATACTTAATTCAAACTCAGCTGCGATCTGATTCCTAGCTTTGAGTTTTTCTGGAACCTCTCGAGGTACTCCTATCCCATCAAAGGATCCTTTCATCAAAGGATCCCGGGAGGAAGGTCCTACTTTCTACGTGACAACTCACCAGTCTCTGACACGTTTGATTGTTTGCGTATGTAGGTGAGATCACAATCAGTTATCACCACACAACCATCAGATGTCAGCACGGGCCTGATTTTAGTTCCTAAAATCCTCTGGCTGCAACAAAGAGGAGAGATTAGTCATGGTCTCTTTCAGTTGTGATATTCTCTGTGTAGGAGCAGAGCTAAGATGCCCTACTCTGTATCCTATCTTACTAGTCCTAGAAAAACAATTAGAATCCCCTGAGACTTCAAACATAGGCAACCTAGGTCAGAATGACTTTGTTATCGGGGGATACAGATAGTTCAAGTTACTACAAGACTCTTTCACCACATTCCCAGGTGGCTTGCATGGAGGATAAATCTGTTTTTGCGTACTTCAGACTTTCAGACAGTACCTACCCTTCTATGGGTCGCACTGCCATTTCTGGTAATTCCCTACCCTCACAACACCTGTCCCCAAACTGTGCACGGAGACCTACACATCCCCCACGCGCTCGACATGAGCAACTACATTGTCCCAGGATGTACACGGCGACACACATACAGTGATGTCCTCCCCTAAAGTCCCTAATCTTCCCCTTTCCCTACGTCTAGCTGTCTCCTATGCCTTCGTAGACTGTGCTCAGGTATTATTTTATCAACTTGTTTTAGGTTAACTACTACTTTCGGCTGATCAGAAGGGTTTGAGTGTGTTAGGAATATGGCCCCCACAATCAGACAGCTACCTACCGTCAGGAGACCTGTGAATCCCCACCCTCGCCCTGAGAACATGTCAGACGCCAACCCATTGCTTCACCTTCTACCAAACTCACACAGGGATGATCAGACAGGGTAAGGGAATCTTCGTTAAGGAGCCAACCCCCGAGCCCTAATGGTGATCGGATCTTTCCCCTAACTCTGTGTTTGTTCATCAGGTGTAACTGGGTTTACCTTTTTGCAGTGTGTGACATGCACCCAGATGGATCTAATAGGACTTGATAGGGCCCTTCCCAACAGGCCTGCTTCCAGTTTTTCTTCTTTTAGGGACTGGATCCACACCCAGTCTCCTGGTGAGATAGAGTGGGTCACCTTCTCCTTTAGTTCACCTGTGGGGCACAAAACCTCTGACATACGGGTGTGGTTAATAAACTATCTTCACACATACATGTTGAGCTCTCAATTTCTATTGTTGTTTTTTTTTTTTTATCCTATCATTATTATTTAATCCTATCACTATTATTTAATCCTATCACTCCCCCTTTTTGACACATGATTTGCCCATGTGTCAATATTACCACCTTTCTAAACCATTCCTTATGTAATTTATCATCCTATTGCCATGCCTTTCATTTTTGGGATTATCTTTTGCTTCTTTATTGCTCCTCCCACTTCCTTTGTCTTTTATGGCAGCTAAATTCAACTTTCATCCAGTTCAGAATCAATTAGTAATCCAATCAATCAATCTCTTATCTTGTAAAAACACTTATGTTTAGTTCAAACTCTGTTCTACCCAGGCTCTCCCGGGCTTGACCTGAAGACTAATTGTTGGACATGACAAGTCTATTTTTTAGGTCACCTAAGTCTTCTGTCTAGCAACAAAGAATAAAAATATCTATGTTCATGATTAACCCAGTTATATCTAATTGCCCACCAAAAAACTTCATCATCTTTAAATCACTACCAATGTCATATCCCTCGTTACTCTCTACCATTTGGATAACATCCCTGATGTATGTATGCCTCCTTAGAGTTCCAAATGAATTTACCATGGGCTGCCATTGCCTTCCCATAGAAAAGATCACTTAATTTACCCGTATGCAGTACATAATGGAGTATCCAAACTTTACAGCACTTTATCATTACCAAAAAGCTCATCATTTGTTTTTTGTTTTAACGGTTTTGGCGCTTCAAATATAGCAGTTTTCCTGGATGAGTTTAACATTCGCCCCTCCTGTGTTATAGTGTATCCTAGGTAAATGACCTCGCTCTGCCAAGGAAGGTTAACAATTGGATTGTATCCCTCTTACATCCCTCCTGAGTGGGATTAGCCAATAGAATAACATCTACATAAACTAACATTTGCTTCCTTCCCTATGTTCAAACTTTCCCAAATTCTTAGTTATAGCCTGGGCTAAGATTGTAAGACTTTCCGAGTAGCCTTGAGGCATCCTAGCCTAAGTCCATTTCCTTCCCTGAAAAGTAAAGCCAAACCACCCCTGACTATCCGGATGAACTTGGATACTAAAGAAAGCATTAGCTAAATCTATCACTGTAAAATAGGAGTTCTCTGGTTTCAATTGGTTCAGAAATGTATGTGGATCTGGTACACATGGAACTCTGGGAATGAT
Source organism: Coregonus clupeaformis (assembly GCF_020615455.1). Classification (NCBI taxonomy): domain Eukaryota; kingdom Metazoa; phylum Chordata; class Actinopteri; order Salmoniformes; family Salmonidae; genus Coregonus; species Coregonus clupeaformis. Next base: position 38,710,501 of record NC_059203.1, on the reverse strand, counting down.
ATTTCCATTAAACTAACTGTAAGTCCATGACCATCCTCCAGTCGGTGCTAGGTGTCTCCTTTCTAACAGGAAATACTGGAGAGTTGCAGTTTACCTCATCTCCAGGAATTATCACCCCTCCCTTAAGTAAATGCTCAAATGTAGGTGTTATCCCTTTTATTGCTTCTGGTTTCATAAGGTATTGCTTTTGTTATGGTCTATTATCGGATCGAGGAATCACTTGTACTGGAGCTTCCCCCTTAATTAGTCCTACATCTATTGTCCTTGTGACTATAATTTGAACGGAATTGCTGCTAACTCAGCCTCCTGTTCCTGAGTTAAGAAAATCTCTTCCTGTCATCCGTTAAAACTTATCTCCAGATGGACACTGGGCTGGGTTTTTTGCTCTCCAATTTAACTTTATTCTATATCTCCCAGTGGAGTGGCCATACTGATCCCCATTTGGTGTATTCTGCTAATCAGTAATGTTTTTCCCCTGTTTTATCCATTTACCTAGTGATAACCATTCCTCTGAATGTTCTTTCACTAGGGCAACATGGGGGCTCCACCTTTCTCTGTACAGCCTCTGGCTCTGTGAACCCATTTTAACCCAATTTGAAAAAACAACAATCACAAATAGCCAGGCCTCACTCAATTTGATAGCTCACTTTTATAACCTAAATATTGCCTAACTGAGATGAGCTAATCTCTTTCTCCTAGTTATAATCTAAAGATGGTAGTATACACAAAACATGATAGATATTCCCAGTCTTAACCCATCAATAATTGTTTGTATCATTCTAATTCCTCATATCTAATTCATTAAACCACTCAAAATTCCTTGAGTATACAATGATTATTTAATTGATTACTCTAACTCTGCTACATGTGATCTCATCTCAAATGATCCATTCATCAATTATTTGTTCAACGCCCTAGGAAAATCTGTCTCCCCTTCTATTGTTCCTGTCTCCCCTGTAAATGTCATATTTGAGTTATTAGCCAATACAATCACGGTTACATCAAATGTTCCCTCATTTAATGGTATTTTCTTCCTAATATAACTTCCCTAAATGAGATTAAATCCCCTGCCTTCCTCTACTATCCTTATATCATTACTGGATCAATGACAATAACTGTAATAACTATCAATAATAATTGTAATAACTATTTCACATTAAATTGTGTATTTTTTCTGATAATGTTATAATTGTAGCCTATTCCATCACTTTAATTTAAAATATAAGTTTATGTAACAAATCCATAACCCACCACAGGCTGGCGCTATTCCCCAGCACAACAGCCAATGCATACTTGCATCCTAACCAAAATATATTATCGTTTTAAAATGGTCCATCTATCTTGTATTTCCCCGCTAACCCATTTCAGTTCGCTATTCAATTTATTTAACTGTTCTCTCTGATTAGGCCCTAATTAATAAAACAAATACTTGCTATCGTTGGTCAGCATACGCTTAATGACATTCCTACCATCTGAACTATACTGTCTCTCACCCTCCCCTTGCTCCTTCGGGGAGAGCGCATGGTAACCTTATAACATATTTTCATAGACGTTTCTAGAATACTTCTATTTAAGCTATCTAATTCAACCTTTCACATTTCTCAATCCACATAGTAATCTAGGTATATAGCCCCACTGCGAAAGCTTTGTCTACTGTCCCTACCTGTGTTCGAACCAGGGACATCGCCAGTCACTCCACAGCATCTGCGATGCTCTCAAAGTAACTACTCCCAGTTCATAGAGCAAGTGACGTCACCAAATGAAAATCGCAGTAGCTTTCACCTCAGCAAAAACAACTCTCTCTCTCTTACCCCTTCCCTATTGAATACGTGAGTTTTTCTATTTAACCCCTAAACACGCTACAAATAGTCAACATTACCAAACTAAATACTCCATCGTACTCATTCTCAACACATCAGCCGTGGAATTTACACTCATAAATGCAGATTGTTACTCCATGCCTTGAAATGATAAATAGATTTCCACCAATAGTACCATTAATGATCTCATCTTACACTCTGACACAAAATGAAGTTCCCTCACTGTACTACGTTAGCTCTACCATGATAATTAGTTCAATTTAACCCTCTATTTGTTTTGTACTATATTATACATTACGTCTAAAACAACATTTACTTACCGTAGTTTATTCCACCATCACATTATCCAACAACGCCACAATCTTAAACTCATATGGGGCGGCTGGCAGTTTAGTGACCAATAGCGCCGCGCCAACAACCGAGAGGTCGCCGGTTCCAATCCCAGAGCCGACCAGGCGAAAAATCTGCCGATGTGCCCTTGAGCAAGGCACTCAACCCCAATTGCTCCCATAAATCGCTCTAGACAAGAGCGTCTGCCAAATTACCAAAAACGCAAATGTAAATATTCTCTACTTTCTCACCCATGACGCACGTCTACACTCGGTGAGCAAGTTTAGAACATTCTCTCGTCAGATACCCACATGCGTTCCCAGCCAACTGCCAGTCTTTTCTGGCTCCAAAAGCCACACTTTCGCTCTCTCCAGCCCCTCCCCTCGCAACTCTACCTTTTTTGTCCAGGGGGAACAGGCTTTTTGAGGAGCTGTGAGGAGCTGTTTCTCGTCCCAGCGCGCCTCCAATATTCCGCCGTTACTCAAAGCACTCCAGTCCATTTATTTAAATCAAATAATTCCCACCTAATTAGTTAAAGTTGGTGCACGTTTATAAACCGAATTATTTCGGTCTAATTGTTTAACCAGTATTTTGCACGGTCAAACATCAAACGTTAAATCAAATAATAAACCAAATAGCCTAAACCAAGCACCTAAAACCAGTATTATGCTATGTCAAACATCAAACATCAAATCAAATACTAAACCGAATTGCTTCGACACAACTATTCAAAAGCAGTATTATGCTATGTCAAACACCAAATGTTATATTTCAAATATATCAATTCAAACGTTCTAGTTCAGTCACACTCATTCATCACTTTAGTTTTATGTTCCCAATTGTTTTTAACGGGTTATATGGTTTAAGTAACCACAAATCCAACATTTATTCCCAAATTATACCATTTGAACAGCCACAAACGTCTTTTGATTCCCAATTTGTTTTCTATCAAGGTATACAGGTTTATCATTCACACTTTCATGCATACGACAACACTCGCACTGTTTAACTTTTTATAGTACCTCCTATGGGTGTCTTTTGTTAACGTTTGCACAATTTAAACCTTATTTCCTATTTGTAACTCTCATTATTTACTGTTTTAAAATATTCTTTGTATTCACAGCCAAAAATGGTACACAGTTAAGCGTAGTATACAGTTATCACACAGCAAAAATAGTACACAGTTATCGCCCTCACTCACAATACACAGTTATAATCCTATCATACAGTCAAATATGTCACACAGTCATAAATGACACACTTATATTCCACACACAATCTATTTGGGCACACAGCCTCTTCTACTATCTTTAAAAAATACTCAGCTGAACCTAGCCATATCCTCGAAGTTATGGACCTTGCCAGTCGCTAGTATTTATCTAAAATTTCCCGAACCTAGCCGTATCTCAGTTACGGACCTTGCCGGTGTAATTCCTCGAACCTTAGTCGTACTGTCGTAGTTACGAACCTTGCCGATAGCAATTACTTAAGCCAATTATTCCCTATATCTTCCGAACCTTAGCCGTATCATCGCAATTACGGACCTTGCCGGTAGATGTCAGTATTGTCTCCTGAACCTAGCCGTATCTTAACGGACCTTGCCGGTAGAACCAACACTCTCTGGTACCATGGTTTTAAACATCACATTTAGCAAAGGTTTGCATGTCAAAATATTGTGCTTATCTACTCATAATAGTTTCATAATTTAGTTCACTTACATCAGACAGGTGTTTCACAAAATTAATTTGGATAAAGCCAATGTGCAGATCTTTGGTTATTTAACAACAGGTATCTGCTTACCTTTTTAGAAGCCCGGGCAGTTTGTGAAACATACGGTTCGATGAAAGAGGTGACCAAATGTGCCGGACATTACCCAGCAAAGTCCCTTCTACCAGACCGCGTCGGGGTCACCAATTGTCAAAGTCGCGTCAATTCAAATCTGGTATTAGGAACAAAAGAGGTCAACACGACTTCTAAGATATACTAGTTATTTTAATTAATGCAAAAACCTTCAATGGTAAATATGATGTTTCGTATATACGGGCTCTCTGAAATACCTCACAGGGCGCTCCAGAGAACTAACAACATTGTTTCAGAAACAATACCCAAATACTCTGACAGAGAAAGTTTCCCACTTCTCTGCTGGCCAATTAGAGTAAAGACTTGAGCGTGGTTTAAACTTTCTCAGCCAATCCGTTGGTTCAGGGGTTGGTCTCATCTCCTCGGCGCCATTTGTTGCACACTTCAGCCAGGCACAAGATTATCATAACAACCTATCATAGTGAGAAGAGCCAGCTCCCTTAGACATCATTCCTACGTCCAAGGAAGGCTCACAGATCACAAAGAACCAGTATAGTCTAGCATTTGAAGACACATCCTTATCTCATTTTACCCCCTAAAACAGCTCTTCACATCAATCACAGCCTTGCCAGGTGTCACAGCCTACATTAGCCCAGTCAAGAATGCATTCTTTCTAAGTTAGTCATCCCATCAATTTAGGAGAATGATAAATCCCCAATAGTGTGGTTTATTTTTCATGAATTTTGTGCAGGTATGAATATGAAGGCAGCATCTCGCCAAACGCGATCATCATTACTTCTGGGCGTCTGCTGCAAGCCCAAAGAATGCCCCTCCTACTCGTTGCTACAATACGGTGAAAGTTGATACAGGCTGCGCTCGTGCATTGTCATCACACTTCACTGACATAATTTAGTGGTCAGCAGCTCTCGGACTCTCGTCATCTTGGAACTCAAGACAAGTCCCCAGAGACTGTTCAATTCAAAGAAAGAACAAAGTAATGAAGGTAAGCAATGCAGTCCGCGTTATCATTTACATCAATTACAATTTGAGGCAGGCTGTTGGGTTTATGTTGTCTAGCTAGAAAGCTAGCTAACATGTTATTTTATTTATGGAAAACTTCGCTACAGTAGGTAGGTTAGTTTAGCTACATGCTAGCTAGTGTGGGGCTCTATTTTCTTATAACTAGATGTGATGCCTAGCTTAGAAAGAATACATTAATGATTAAACATAATAGGTTTGTGCTGTACTGATATAGATTGATTAACATAACAAGCTGTGATTAATGTGAGGAACCGTTAGGGGGTAGGCTGAGACAGGCTTGTGTCTCACACACACAGCCTCTTTGTTAAACCGCTCAAGGACAAAGTACTGCAACATGAAGAAGAAAACTGTCTGAGGTTGCTGACTCGAGACAAGTTGTAAAGATAACAACTAATGCCCGGCAACAGTGAAGCGCCAAGGGGCTGGGACCAGCCTGTGCGCCATCGATAGGTTGGGTAAGTTTAAACCACACCCAGCCTCTACTCTGACAGGCCCAGCAAGGAGCGGGAACTATCTCTGTCAGAGTATTTAAAGAAGAACTTATAACAAAAGCTCAGTTCTCTGTCTGCCCTGCGTGGTTTTTCAGTGGGCCCGTATATACGAACATCATATTTACCATTCAAGTGTTAGCATTAATTAAAATACTAGTCTATTTTAGAAGACGTGTATTGACCTCCTATACCAGATTTGAATTGACGCAACTTAACAATTGGTGACCGCCGACGTGATCTGGTAGAGGGACTTCGCTGGGTATTGTCCGGCCGATTGGACATTGCTGTCGTCGGACAGTGTGTTTCACAAAGGGTCCGGACAACTAAAAACAGGTAAGCAGACACCTATTGTTATATAACTAAAGTTCTGCACATTGGCTTTATCCAAATAAATTTTGTGAAACACCTGTTTGATGTAAGTGAACTAAATTATGAATTATTACACACATTTTTATGAGTAGATACAGTGGGGGGAAAAGGTATTTAGTCAGCCACCAATTGTGCAAGTTCTCCCACTTAAAAAGATGAGAGAGGCCTGTAATTTTCATCATAGGTACACGTCAACTATGACAGACAAATTGAGATTTTTTTTTCTCAGAAAATCACATTGTAGGATTTTTAATGAATTTATTTGCAAATTATGGTGGAAAATAAGTATTTGGTCACCTACAAACAAGCAAGATTTCTGGCTCTCTGTAACTTCTTCTTTAAGAGGCTCCTCTGTCCTCCACTCGTTACCTGTATTAATGGCACCTGTTTGAACTTGTTATCAGTATAAAAGACACCTGTCCACAACCTCAAACAGTCACACTCCAAACTCCACTATGGCCAAGACCAAAGAGCTGTCAAAGGACACCAGAAACAAAATTGTAGACCTGCACCAGGCTGGGAAGACTGAATCTGCAATAGGTAAGCAGCTTGGTTTGAAGAAATCAACTGTGGGAGCAATTATTAGGAAATGGAAGACATACAAGACCACTGATAATCACCCTCGATCTGGGGCTCCACGCAATATCTCACCCCGTGGGGTCAAAATGATCACAAAAATCCCAGAACCACACGGGGGGACCTAGTGAATGACCTGCAGAGAGCTGGGACCAAAGTAACAAAGCCTACCATCAGTAACACACTACGCCGCCAGGGACTCAAATCCTGCAGTGCCAGACGTGTCCCCCTGCTTAAGCCAGGCCCGTCTGAAGTTTGCTAGAGTGCATTTGGATGATCCAGAAGACGATTGGGAGAATGTCATATGGTCAGATGAAACCAAAATATAACTTTTTGGTAAAAACTCAACTCGTCGTGTTTGGAGGACAAAGAATGCTGAGTTGCATCCAAAGAACACCATACCTACTGTGAAGCATGGGGGTGGAAACATCATGCTTTGGGGCTGTTTTTCTGCAAAGGGACCAGGACGACTGATCCGTGTAAAGGAAAGAATGAATGGGGCCATGTATCGTGAGATTTTGAGTGAAAACCTCCTTCCATCAGCAAGGGCATTGAAGATGAAACGTGGCTGGGTCTTTCAGCATGACAATGATCCCAAACACACCGCCCCGGGCAACGAAGGAGTGGCTTCGTAAGAAGCATTTCAAGGTCCTGGAGTGGCCTAGCCAGTCTCCAGATCTCAACCCCATAGAAAATCTTTGGAGGGAGTTGAAAGTCCGTGTTGCCCAGCGACAGCCCCAAAACATCACTGCTCTAGAGGAGATCTGCATGGAGGAATGGGCCAAAATACCAGCAACAGTGTGTGAAAACCTTGTGAAGACTTACAGAAAACGTTTGACCTGTGTCATTGCCAACAAACGGTATATAACAAAGTATTGAGAAACTTTTGTTATTGACCAAATACTTATTTTCCACCATAATTTGCAAATAAATTCATAAAAAATCCTACAATGTGATTTTCTGGATTTTTTTCTTCTCAATTTGTCTGTCATAGTTGACGTGTACCTATGATGAAAATTACAGGCCTCTCTCATCTTTTTAAGTGGGAGAACTTGCACAATTGGTGGCTGACTAAATACTTTTTTTCCCCACTGTACATACTTTGCGTCCTTCTCCACCCCGGCGATCAAGTTTAGCTTAAACCTAATACATGCCGTAATATTCAAACAACTTTTTATAAACACACCGCTCCATAATCCTGAGGACATTGCCCCGGACAGAGGTTACCCCAATTGAGGACAGCTTGGCAGTCTTAAAAAAAGAACGCTAAATGCTAAAATTAAAGAATGTGTAAAGACCCATTAAATATTATATTGTTCAAAAGTTATGTGTCTGTCATATCATTCCTGCAACAAACATTGCTAGAAATGGGTGTAATTGGCTAATCTCTTCCTCTTCTCTGCAACTGCGCACATGTGAGTTTGAGTGAGCGACAGGGAGAATGAGCAAGAGAGAAATGGGAGAAACTTTACATGACTCACCAAGGGAGGTGTCTGTTGAATCAGGACACAAGGGTTTTGCACCTGGAAAAAAAGGCAAGTTAAAATAAAATAAAAATGCTTTACAAACGTATATTATTAGAAGCAGTGCTATTTCAGTTGGATCTACTTACACTACACACTTAGAAAAAAGGGTTCCAAAAGGGTTCTTCGACTGTCCCCTTAGGATAACTATTTTGGATTCCATGTAGAACCCTCTGTGGAAAGGGCCAAGCACTGCTGTAGAGGCCAGGTCATTGACATGTTTCAGGAACTGTAAAGACAGAGGCAAATCATGATTAACCATTACCTAAGGTCTTCACTAAGTTAGACTTAGCCTAGCAAGTACATTGACTATGTTTCCCTTCAGCAATCTGGCAGTCAGGCAGACAGACAGAGAGAGATAGACAGCAAAACAGGCTATTCACATTTCTTAGTCAGCAGGCTCGATAACTTCTGTACTCCATCCGTTTGTTCCTCCTCCATCCTTCCATGCAAGCTAGAAGATTCCTGTAAGAAAAGAGAATCAAGAATTGAAAAGGCAGTTGAGAGACGTAATGTTAGAATGAGTGTTGAGGGGGAGCAGGGATAGGCAAAATGTATCGTATTGTCAAATACAAAATACACAAAAATACAAGGATCTCTGATGAATCAAGAAAATCTTCACATACACACACAATCAATGTTTCCTATATGTGTATTTATGTAACCTCTCTCTCTCTCTCCCTCCCTCTCTCTCTCTCTCTCTCTCTAACACACTCATACACACACACGCTCACACACACTCCAACCCGGACGCTTATATGAAATCCCGCTATGCCCTCCGACGAACCGTCAAAAAACAGGCAAAGAGTCAATACAGGACTAAGATTGAATCGTACTACACCGTCTCCGACGATCGACGGATGTGGCAGGGCTTGCAAACTATTACAGACTACAAAGGGAAGCACAGCCGCGTGCTGCCCAGTGACACAAGCCTACCAGACGAGCTAAATCACTTAGCCGATGTGAGTAAGACTTTTAAGCAGGTCAACATTCACAAGGCCAGACGGATTACCAGGACATGTACTCCAAGCATGCACTGACCAACTGGCAAGTGTCTTCACTGACATTTTCAACATGTCCCTGACTGAGTCTGTAATACCAACATGTTTCAAGCAGACCACCTGTGCCCAAGAACACTAAGATAACCTGCCTAAATGACTACCGACCTGTAGCACTCACATCTGTAGCCATGAAGTGCTTTGAAAGGCTGGTCATGGCTCACATCAACACCATTATCCCAGAAACCCTAGACCCACTCCAAATTGCATACCGCCCCAACAGATCCACAGATGATGCAATCTCTATTGCACTCCACACTGCCCTTTCCCACCTGGACAAGAGGAACACCTATGTGAGAATGCTATTCATGGACTACAGCTCAGTGTTCAACACCATAGTGCCCACAAAGCTCATCACTAAGCTAAGAACCCT